>NC_141699.1:904986238-905531604 GCF_964263255.1 Lissotriton vulgaris
AGACAACAAAATCATGTGGCTGAGAACTTGCAATGGACTGTCCTGGAATGCCATCCCTCAATAAATCAACAGGCCCTCTTCAAAATGGAACAAAGATGGGTTCATCGCCTACATACTGATGAATCTGGCCTTAATGATGCTGTGCCCTGGACTATGCTGGCCAGATAATAGACTCCATGAGTTTGCTACCCTTCCCAGAAAGGCATTAACTGTAACCTTAATGTACCTGGCTCCCAGACCCGTTCCAAGATGGCGCCCAATGTTACAAGCTAATACACACATGGAAATCCTTGTTTTCAATGCCCTAAAACGCCGAGTTAACTGTAACATTGATGCACTCTTGTTCTAACCCCGTTCCAAGATGGCGCCCAATGTTATGAGCCAATACCCATGTGGAAAATTTTGCTTTCCATGCCCCAGCGCGCCGCGTCTCCTAGCAACCCCTACGGGACACGCCCCTCACGGCGCCCGCGCGACCCGCTATGTGTAGCGGCTGGTAGGCATTCCGCTTCTACCGGCGATCCTGCGGCTGCACCGATGTGGGCGGGGTAGGTGATTACACGCCTTGCCAGAAGCTAGTCAGGTAAGGTAGGCTGAACCTACGCGCAGCTCACCCGAGGCATCGTACTGACGATCGCCACGAATATACACTGACTGGAACCTGCAATGACGGTAAGCTCCACCGCTCCCCACTCTCCTGACGAGCGGTGAACTTGCTTTCTTCCCAGGTGCCAACCACATAGCACTGGCCCCACCAGGTCAGCCGGTGGGACAACCAACTAGGGACTGCGGGTAAGCGTTGCGTTTCTGCTACTACCCGCATGTTCATGACTTATTTCTCACCCGGGTAATTCACCACAAGCGTTATCACTATATCAGTGTGAGCTATGCCTTTTTGTACTTAATCAGTTGTTTTAGTGGTGCCTCTTCACATTTTAATTGTTAGTGTGTACGAACACACCACTGATGCCTGCATGACACACATGTGTCACCCAGCATGGTGTGGCACGCTGCCTAGCTGTGATCAGATATAATGCATGCCAATTGCGGATCACCAATGGCGCCTGTTGGCAGGACATATTTCACTTCATTTTGTTTTATACTCCTTTGTACCCTCTCTGACACAAGTGTGATAAATTCACAGGGGTTGTGACCCCCTTCAATACACAATGATTTGCATGCTATTGTCACATGCAACAACGTCTTTGGTAACAAACATACTATTGACTGTACCCTTATTTTGTCTCCTTCTCTAGTCCCAGGGAGGGCCTCAATGAAGGGTTGATTCTGCGACACTTTACAGGTCGTATACTTGATTCCTTAATTATTGGGGAATCCATTAGCAATTTTATGAGCAATTGGTCCTGATGAATTGCCTTAGAGGCATGAAACATGTCGACCACACCTGGACTGAGGGTTGAATAAGGCTTGATTACCCTAACCGTCACGCCTTGATACCCCTCACCTTTTCACGTATTTTAATAAGGCAGTGAGCCATGCTATTAAAGTTTCCCCTATTGGACTCTACTGACCTTTTTTAACCTCACTCATGCTCACTTATTGCACTTCCTAGGTCCCTCACACACATGCACTCATTGGCAAAAGGAATAAAAGATCTCCGCTAAAGTGCAGCACTTTGTGCTGCCCGACGGGCATTGCATCGCCAGCCTGCCGTAGGAGCAGGAAGCCAATGATGACACTGGACAATCATCGGGTGGGGTGACAGTAGTCATCCAACCTTTGACTTGTGTGAGGCATCCTTGATTCCGATAAGAGACTTCCACTTTCCCTGCTCTATCACACCCCTTAAGAGAGAGGTTCTAATGAGTTACTCTAGTTAAATCCCTTTTGGGGAACTCTGTACAACCTTTGTTGCTTTCTACGTCATAGGACATGTACATTGGACCCCGTTAAAAATTGTCCAACCCCTGTTCCCCCTCTTTGATATAACTCCGACAGGCCTTGCCAGATCAGGGGTAGCCCATTTGTAGCTAGATCCTGTGAGGGTGATAGTGTGCGACACTCAGTCTTGGGTTTTCTGGCCCACTTTTCCCTCGCCATGCGCTGCGGGTGGCAGCGGGCGCTATGTGCCTTTTGTGGTTCAGGCATGGATTTTAGGGACTGTTGTGCGTGTCTCTGTATTTCACGTTCAGACGGGTTCCAGCGGACGCTCCTTGTCCACCTGTTTGGGAACCTGGTCGCTCACTAGCTTTCTAGACTACACCTCCTTGGTGTGTTCAGCTGGGTCTTTTAGCGGTTTACAGGGTCCTGGCATATGTGTCCAGTAACTGGCCAGCAAGCAGTGTAAGTCGACACGTTTTACGAATTTTGCGGTGGCCATCTCGGCATGCCATGCAGCTGAGAGAATGACCACGTTTTACCCAAGGTGGGGTTCCTGCCACCAGGGGGTTCAGGTAATTTCTGTGGTCTTCCTTGTCGCCACCTCTGTAGGCAAGGCGCTCGCTAGGGAAGCGCTGGAGCCTATGCGCAGGAAGTCCTGCGCTGCGTATATTCAAAGGGCAGAGGAGACAGGATGCCATTAGGCCTGGGAGACCGTATGCCTAGCGCAAGGGGCTTTGGGAAGATTTCTTGGCACTCCTGCCCTATTTTACGTTGACTGATTTTGGCTGGTAGGGGAAGAGGCCCTAGAGAAAACGAGCTAGAAATAGTAGGAGGAATGCCGGCCTTGGTGGGGGGCCCTGGTTGCGACAGTCGCCACACCCAGGGCTGTGGCGGAGTTACAGGGCGATCTAGAGGCGGAAAGGTACCCGGGAGTACCCTCTTCAGGAGCACAAAGGATACTGAGGCCTAATATCCCCAGGTAGTCTGTGCAGTGGACCCTGGGGGTGCGACGGCGACCCGCTATCCTACGGGCGGTTGGAAACCTGTACAACCGGGGGTTACTTGAACGCTTCGCCCCTCGTAGGGGGGGGCATGAGCAAGAGGGTGGACCAATGGTTCACCGGATAATGGGAGGGGCTATCTCCTCCCATAACCGCTAAGCAACGTTTGGCTACGATCACGTTGCAAACTGGCCCATCAGGTGGTAGGTTGCGAGGGGCGGTTTGACTTTGGATCGTCTGTAAGATAACCCACCTTGTTGGCATGTGTATATGCTAATAAACCTGCAGCTACTTTTTCCCAACAACAAGTTGTCTTGTCTGTTTATTTCTGCGACATGCATGTTGCTGGGAGCGGGCTAGTGAGTGGGCCGATATTGACACTATGAAGCTGCAGGCCAGGCCTTTCAGGTGAGTCTGTCTGATTGAGGCAATTTCCTTGTGCGGTCTGATCAACATTGCTGTCTGCCTGGAGTTAAACGTGCATTATATAATATATCTTGATTCTGGCTTGGATGCACATTTATTACGAAAGGGGATAACAATGAGTTGGAAGTTGAATTTCTCCATTGGATTAATTTTCCATGAATTAGCATTTGTACTCTACATTTGCGTTTTGACTTGTGTTTTACATTTTGCCTACATTGTGCAGCAGCGGTTTCTTTGTAGGGGCGTTGACCCCCACCCCTCTGTTTGTCTTGGCATATTAAACTGTTGCTTAATTGATTCTTTTTTTTCTAAGCAGCAGAGCGCGGAATTGGCCTGGAAAAAGTTACGAGAGTGACTGGGGGGAGGGGGCACGGGGTTGGGAACCTCAGAGCCTGCTTGATGATTGACAGACCTCAGCAGGTCAGGAGTGGTTCGAGGCGAGCCCAGGCCGGTCCTGGGGTTGGGGAGTCGCTATTCTTATCATTGTTTGATATTTCTTCACCCAGAGTTGAGCACAACGGGAATAACCAGTTTAACTTCATCCGTTACTTCATTTTCTTCAGATGGCATGGAGAAAATTTCAATTTGCTGGACAGAGAAGCCGCATAGGCGCGCTCTTTGGATCTGAACTCGCGTCCTACCTCAACAAGGGCCCGGCACAGCTCATGGCATATTTCCTACATGCACGGTTGTCCCTTCAGGTTTGATCTGCATGAACCGTAAGTTCAGTATGTGGAGCGCATCCAGAGAGTGGACACAGTGGACACACACTGATAATTAGGTATCTGTGTTCCTAAAGGGACGTCTGCTAGGTGCCAAAACACACCGCTCCTGGTGCAGCGATGCTAGTGACCTCTGGAGCATGCTCTCATTATCACGCGCACAAGCAAATATATGAAACCTGTCCAATTCCTAAGTGAAATGTATGAATCACTGTGGCCAACACGTGTCTGGTGTTAGGAGTCCGGTCCAGGCTAGCAAATCTCTTTTTCTCTCTATGCAACACATGAACATGTAAATACATTCCGGCGTTAGACTCCATTGCTTACTAGTTCTAGAGGATAAAATCAGAAATTCAACAGGTGGAGTTTCTATATGCCACAAGTCAGTTTGTATGTGCATGGATGAATGAGTAGGTGAATGCAAGACCACATTGAAAAATGGACGAATACGTCAGTTTGTGGATCGATGAATAGTTGAGTGACTGAGTGCAAGGATGAATGAGTTACTGGGTTCATGTATGGATGGCTAAATGTGAGAGCAAATGAATGCATAGCTACAGTACAACACAGAGGGCAAGTACTATGTGGACATGAGCACTGCAAACTCCCCTACCTCACAGAACAGGAATCCACTAAACAGGCAGTAGGAGTGCATGCTTCCCACTCCTACAGAGCACCACAGCTTGAGGAGGGAATCAAGCATTTCCTCTCTAGGCACCTGCCTACACTGGATGTTGTAGTGTGCAGTCCCTAAAATGGCCACCACTCCACAAAGTATGCTTTGGCCTCATAAGCAATCAAACTAAATAAATGTAGCCAACCCCCCATCCAGGGAAATCTGCCCAAGGAGGGGTAATCAATGTCATAGAAGGCTCAGTAGCATAAATGATAGAACTTGCAGCACCCCTCAGGCACTGTGCACTGGTGGCGGGTCCCTGGACTGAGAGCTCTTGTCTAGATCCGGCATGTGGGGGCCCCCTCCATGTACTTTTCAGAGGGACCCCCTCAAGTTTTGTTACGCCACTGACCCAGGGCACGTAAGGCAGAGTGTCCACATAGGGCTGCAGCACTGAAAAGTGTCACCCTGTGTGTGACAAAGTACAAAATGGCTTCCAGCCAGTCACTGTAGAATGGAAGGGCGGTGGTAACACTGCTAGTTCAACTTTGCCATTCACTCCAATGGCAAAGCCTCCATTTACCTTGACAATATATGTAAGTCTCCCCTGAGGAAGGCCTATCAGACCCTAAGGAAGGGAACTGTATATTATTAAGTGGGAGATGTATTTTATTTATATGCCTTGGAAGCAACACTTCCAAATTGTCGTTTTTCTGTGGGAGAGATAGTAGCCCCATTGGCCAACACAGTGTTACTGGCTAACTTCTGAATGGGACTACTGAGGTGGGTGCTGTAAGGTAAATCAAATAAGCTTTATTCGATTCATCAAAAAATCATAAAAGCGTGCAAGTACAATTTATACAGGAAATTTAAAATCAGTTTTCACATAAACAAAGTTACAAAAGTAGATAAAACATTTCTCCAAGAATTAAAATCTGCAGCAGTCATTTGGGCGAAGGGCCTCATGTTACACTGATCAGTTGATATAGACATGTGATACTTAACTCATTGAGTTTCTAAATTTCATCACTGACATTAAAAAGCGAGAAACAACAAAGATAACATCCTCATCTTCTAACAGCAATAATTTCAAGTATGCAGGTTTACATGTTCTTATCCCCCAGCGTTTAAGTAGTGGTAGAAGGAAAAGTTTCCTCGGGCTGGTATACAGGTTACAAAAGAACATGATATGAATGTTACTTTGTGTTGAATGGTCATCGCATGGACATATTAGTTTCAATTAGGCCCAGTCGTTCTGTTTCGGCAAAGTGACCATGCGGAAGAAAATCCCTAAGCGCAGCCTAGTCAAAAGCATGCGAGGGTAGGGTGCTGTTTCAATCCTGAGGTAAAATTGTAGGCCTTCAGTAGGGGTAATTTGCTGATAGCTCAGAGTTGTGCCTTTAAGTTTCTCTATGTCCCATCTTGCACTTTCTAGGTGTGTAATTAATAGTTTTTTAAGGGCCAGCCTAGTCAAGGTTTGTAGAGTCTCTGGGTCATCATAAAATTCAGGGTGTCCAATGTTAGAAAACATCGTTTAGACGTATCGCAACCACTTGACTTTTGCTGCACCATCCAAAGCCATGCAGTCTTTAATGAGGTTTCTATTCAATTGGCACTCCTCTGTGGTCCAAATCTTATGCCAAAGCAAACAAGGTGATAATTTTATAATGTCACTAAGGTATTTAACGCCGGTCTCAATATGAGTCATAAAAGTCGACGTGGTTTTGGGCACACCTAGTAAGTAACAAATGAAAGTGTTCTCGCAAGTTTGTAATGAGGACACATTCTCGAAACCCCAAAGGCCTGCTCCATATGTGGCCGTGGCTATACACTTTGCCCGGTAGATCTGTAACATTTCTCTAATGGGTTTACCCCCAATTTTGCCTGCAAAGGTTCGTAGGGCACCTATGGCACGGCTGAAGGCGAGTTTCCTAGCTGACACTGCATGTTTCCACCTTCCCCTCCTGTCAAAAACAATGCCCAAGTAGCAAAAAGTGTCTGTGATGGCAATCTTTTGCTGCTCCAAATATATTGAGCATGGTGGTCTGTTGTTCTTTTGGAAGCAGGACATGAAGAAAGTTTTAGAAATATTCACCTTCAAGTTTCTTTTACCCAATGTAAGATGAAAATTCATTTACTGCTCTCTGCAAGCCTACTTTTGTCCTAGACATGATTGCCGCGTCATCGGCATATAAAAGAATGGGTACAGGCCTACCATTGACAGCTGGGTGATCGCTTGGCAAAGTTATTACGTTCTCAGCAATGGAATTTATGTAAAATGTAAAGAGCAAGGGCGCAAGTATGCAGCCTTGCCTAACCCCTCTATTTATGGCGAATTTTTCAGAACATTGCCCCTGGGTCCCAAATCTTACTCTGGCCCCAGCATCTCTGTATAGTTCTTTGATAAATGTGAGAATGGTTGAGTCCACCCCGATGTGTTCCAATGTCGACCAGAGCAGCGCGTGGTCCACGCAATCAAATGCGGAGCTAAGGTCGACAAAGGTAACAAATAGGTCCCCTTTTTTAGCCTGAGTGTACTTAGAGACTAATAGAGACAAGTTTAGACATTGCTCCAGTGTCCCTAGTCCCTTTCGGAACCCATATTGGAGCTCCGAGATGACCTTTTTCTCTGCTTCCCAGTGTTGTATCCTCTTAAGGACGATCCTTCCTGCGACTTTCATAAGTCCGTCCAATAACGATATTGGACGGTAACAAGCAGGGTCGTCCCTGTTCCTTTTTTTAAAAATGGGGACTACGATCGCGTCTGACCAGGTGTTAATGAAACCACATTTATTTCCCATATTCAATACGTTGGTTAACAAAGGAACCCAGAAATCCGGATTTGATTTATAGACGTCCACTGGGGTATGATCAGGGCCAGGGGCTTTGCCTGACGGACTTTCCCTAAGGGCATCTTCCACTTGTAGAATGGTAAATACCAGTTCAATCGGGTAAGGGGGTACTGGAGGGACAGTTAGCGGGTTATCCTGAGTTATATTATCTGTAGGTGAAGTCACCTTGCGTGGGTTCGGGGCATTACCCTGGTTGTTGGTATAAAGATCACCATAATGTTCTACCCAGAGCTCTGCCGTTATGGCTACATCTACAGAATTATCTCTATCTTTTGAATTATAAACGGATCTTATGACTTTCCAAAAGACATTAGTGTCCTTGTTCCTAGCGGCTTCCCCCAGGGCTTCCCAGGCCTCCTTCTTCAGTGTCGCCCTCCGCTGTTTAATTGCCAGCTTATAATCTTGTCTCGCCTGACGAATTTGTACCCTGTCTTTTGGGTTAGCAGATAAAGCTTTCTTTAAGTTTTTCAGGGTAGATGTGCATCTAGAGTCAAACCACCCACGTGTATGCCTCCCATCGTCCTTGCAGTTCCTAGTTAGTGCAATTTTTATGTGTCGCTGAATGTTAGAAAAGGCAGCCATGATGCTCTTTGGGTCAGTATCTTCCTCTAAGCAAACAAGTATGTCTGTGGAGCAAGACGATACGAAATTTTGAAAGAAGGATGTAGGGTTCATTTTCTCCCATTTAATTACATACCCGTTGGTCTTAGTTAGGGTGACCTCATGTGGGTATAAAACCCTACTAGGTTCCTTTACTTTGCCCTCCATAAGCTTTACCCCGAAGGTGATGGGATAATGATCGCTCATAGGGTCGTCCCCGATTTCCCAGAAAGTTATAAAATCAGGATGAGTAGGTGATATCAGCGCAAAATCAATTGTGGTTTTACAACCTCTTCCATTATACGTTGGGACAAAGGGAACCGGGGGGGAGCATGCCTGGTTGATAAAGGTGAGGTCAAAGGTGAATATGACGTTGTTGAGAAGAGACCCCATATTGGTGTGGGAGAAGTGCAAAGGACCATCCTCCCCGAGATCTGAAAGGCTGCACAAACCTAACTCAGAAGACAGACAGATGATACAATTGAAGTCGCCCACCCACAGCACTATGTGATCCCCCGTGCCTTGATCTCTCAGTTTGTGGATATGATGGATCATATTGTTCATATTAGATTCCACTTCACTAATTGGCAAATTATTATAGAAATTCACAAGAATAGACCTTTTGCGTAGTGCCCCATTTAAGTAGTATGATTTGGAAATACTGATTGGAATGAAAATTGGAAACTTTTACATCCCCTACATTCGAGATGTATATGCACAAGCCCCCCTTATTGCGACCCTGGGCTGATGGCACAGCAGGAGAATGAAAGGTTCGGTAGCCCAACATGTGGGCTTCCTCTACAAGCCAGGTTTCTTGGAGACAAAGGATGCCATACTTCTGCACAATCTTCAGCCAAGGTTTGTGGGTGATCTTACTACCCAGGCCTGCTACATTCCAGGAAATGAGAGAGTGCATAGGGTTTCCACTTTCCTGAGGATGATGACCTTCGTTCCCCGTTGTGCCTTACAGATCTTGCAAGTGTGCCAGCTCTGCCTGTCGTGTGACCTGTGCAGTAAGAGCGTGCTGTTCAGGGGAGATTAAGTCTATCCCTATTGGACTTGGATTTTGGGTTGTGGACAATAATTTTTCGCTCGTAGCGGTCTCCATTGGGGGATTATGGACATTGGTAGGGATTGAGGCAACACTAGTTCCCAGTCAATCCACCTGATCCAGACACTCAAACCTGTTCATGGTGGGTGCTCCTTCCCACCAGTTATTAGTGGGTTGCCAGCCATGCCCCTGTCCTTTCCATCTATGATTGTGGGCTATTGACCAAGCCCCAGGTAGCTCAACAGTCTGTTTAGGGGGGTAGAAAAAAGTAAGGGGTCTGTTGACGATAGATTGGTCAGTGTCATATGAATCCCATGTAGTAATAAGTTGGGCTGTGTGGGGGTCTGCAAATGAAACCACTATGCAGTCTCCGGGGAGGGATTTATGGGTGCGACCCACCCATGGGACTCTCCTGACCATTAGGACCCTGCTCCTGATAGTATTAGGGAGCTGCCTGTTGACGTTAAGCCAGTGAATCACCTTATTCTTTAGGGACCACTGGGTCTCCATAGAATGAGGGTCAAGTGGTGGTACCGCGGCCAGTATGACGACATAGGGCCCGGCGTCAGGAGGGAGATCAATATAGCCCCCACGAAAGTTCTGGTGACCATGGTGTTGGTTAGTTATACGCGCAGTAGGGGGGGTATTAGTCTTGTTGGGCTTGTGAGCAGCCTTAGGGATAGGTTTGGGTATGGTCTGGTTCTCGGAGCCTTTTGTTGCTGGTATTGGGAGTTTTGGTATGAGAGGAACGGGAACATTTGGGATTGACCGGGGTTTGGGTATTGGAGTCGGTTTTGGTAGGGATGGGAGCAAGACCGGGGGCAACATTACAGGAGCAGGGGAAATAACGTTAGTTTCTGGGGCCGATTGGATGCCATCATCACCATCCTGGGGGACACCCTCAGCAATACGGGGATAACTTGCTTCCAGTTGTTTTAGGCTAAGAGTGGCCAGGGAGACTAAGGTCTTATCCATCTCGAGAAGATTATTCTCAATACGTGAAAGTCTGAGTTCCAGAGGTGACAATAGCTGTTTTAAAGTGACCCAGACTGTCTTGAGAAAGTCTTTATCGTTGCCCCCCTTATCTCTATCCCTCCCTGGCTCGCTTTGCCCTCCCTCTTTGAGTTTCTCGCCGTATGCAGGGAGGGCTCTGGAGTAGGGGCAAGGACCACGTTAAAATTGCTGTGTTCCCTGTCCCCCCCTATTAGATGGTTATCCAAGTTTGGCACGTGTGTAGTCTCCCCCGTGGTGGGTAATGTTCGCCTGTTGTTAAAAAACTGCAGCCTTGCAATTTTTGCTTTTTTGCGGGCGTAGGCAGATCTTGCGTTACTTTTCTTTTTTAGAGTTGGGCCATCTTTATTTTTATTTTTTTACTACAGGGGGAAGGGGGGTTAGGACTGTCCGGCAAGATAATGGTAGTTCCAGGTCCAATGGGCACGATTCCCTCAAAAGATTTAGGGGGCACAGTAGTTAAGGAAGATATGGGCTCTAATGGAAGGGAAAGAGATGGGGGAACATGGTGAACATCGGCATGAATTATCAGTGGGGGAGGGCATGAAGCGTGTTGCGGAGATGCAGCAGACGCGATTCTCCCTAAAGAAGATTTTTTAGAATTGGCAAAGGTTTGAGAAAGCCTACGTGCAGCATCTAGCTCAACTAAGACCCTCTTCTGCATTTTGGTAATTTCGGCGTCAATTGCCAGGTTAGTATTCACAAGGAAATCATCCAATGTCCCGCTGGGCTTACTCAGCCCCATTGCAGTTTTACTGCGACTGCCCCGTGTACTCATGATATATTTAAGTTACAGTTCCAACAATGTACTCACTGGTAGCGGTGGGCAGGCCAGACGACACAAACCAAGGGGGGTGGGCCAGGCCAGTCCTCTTTGTCCTCGAACGGCCTCAAACGGTCCCGCCCTTGTCCCGGGCTTCTCCCGGCGCCCTCCCGCGCGCTCCCGCGCAGCGGGAATGTTGGTTCTCTTTTGTAGCTGTGTGATTGGTGACCGAGGGGGTGGGGCCGGCAGGGAGAGCAGCCCAGGTGGACACGGGCGTGCGGGGACTCCTGGTCCTTGGAGTCCGCCGCTCCAAGTTCGCAGCCCTGCCGGTCGGTTTAGGACAAGCCCCTCGCAGTGAAGGAATGGCCGCTGCTGACCGCGAAGCGGGACCCCCGAAGCGGGTCCGGCGAGGCGTGGCGGCAGCAGCAGGCTCTTGCAGCTCCCTCAGGTATGCTCTGATCCGCTGGTCCATGTGTGGAGGGGGCTCGCTGTTAGTTGTGGCAGGTAGGCAAAACAATCCACTGTTGGACGGCAGAACGCCGCTTTAGCCTGGTGACGTGGGGGCGGGGCCGGCAGGGAGAGCAGCCCAGGTGGACACGGGCGCGCGGGGACTCCTGGTCCTTGGAGTCCGCTGCTCCAAGCTCGCAGCCCTGCCGGTCGGTTTAGGACAAGCCCCTCGCAGTGAAGGAATGGGCGCTGCTGACCGCGAAGCGGGACCCGCGAAGCGGGTCCGGCGAGGCGTGGTGGCAGCAGCAGGCTCTTGCAGCTCCCTCAGGTATGCTCTGATCCGCTGGTCCATGTGTGGAGGGGGCTCGCTGTTAGTTGTGGCAGGTAGGCAAAACAATCCACTGTTGGACGGCAGAACGCCGCTTTAGCCTGGTGAGGTGGGGGCGGGGCCGGCAGGGAGAGCAGCCCAGGTGGACACGGGCGCGCGGGGACTCCTGGTCCTTGGAGTCCGCCGCTCCAAGCTCGCAGCCCTGCCGGTCGGTTTAGGACAAGCCCCTCGCAGTGAAGGAATGGCCGCTGTTGACCGCGAAGCGGGACCCGCGAAGTGGGTCCGGCGAGGCGTGGCGGCAGCAGCAGGCTCTTGCAGCTCCCTCAGGTATGCTCTGATCCGCTGGTCCGTGTGTGGAGGGGGCTCGCTGTTAGTTGTGGCAGGTAGGCAAAACAATCCACTGTTGGACGGCAGAACGCCGCTTCAGCCTGGTGAGGTGGGGGCGGGGCCGGCAGGGAGAGCAGCCCAGGTGGACACGGGCGCGCGGGGACTCCTGGTCCTTGGAGTCCGCCGCTCCAAGCTCGCAGCCCTGCCGGTCGGTTTAGGACAAGCCCCTTGCAGTGAAGGAATGGGCGCTGCTGACCGCGAAGCGGGACCCGCGAAGCGGGTCCGGCGAGGCGTGGCGGCAGCAGCAGGCTCTTGCAGCTCCCTCAGGTATGCTCTGATCCGCTGGTCCGTGTGTGGAGGGGGCTCGCTGTTAGTTGTGGCAGGTAGGCAAAACAATGCTGTAAGGTACTAAATTAATCATGGAATGTAACCTGACTTGATGCCCACGTCAAATTTAATGTCACTATTGTAGAAATGCAAATTTTAGAAAGTTGCCGCTCTCTGGCCTAGTTTATCCAGTGGCACAAAAGGGGGTGGTGATGGACGGAGCATCTGAACCAATCAAACACTCACACCCAGTCAACAGATCTGGGTTTAACCCATCACCGTTCTTTAGCCCACTCTGCCACCCCAGTTCAGACATGGCCATATGCAAATCAGTCTGACCCTGTGCCTCATGGGAACAGTCCAGCCCGAACTGCCAAGCCATGCCTTCCCTGGACCGGAAACAAGCTTCCGAGGACCGGTTTCTGGCATTTCAGCCGTCTTCAACCCAGCTTGCTTGAATCCAGTGGCAAAGTGAGCAAGGGACTCACGTCTGAGCATACCCTGCCAACCCATGGCAAACAAAGTGGCACAAAAGGGGATGGTGATGGACGGAGCGTCTGAACCAATCAAACAGTCACACCCAGTCAACAGATCTGGGTTTAATCCATCACCGTTCTTCAAGTGACCTCACACGGTTACTAGCCACAGGACAGCTTTCTACCCTTCTGGAGGGTTGTAGTTGTGTGAACAACTCCCAGGCATAGGAACAGTAGCAGCCTGCTAAAGGGGTTGGTGTTGCTGCCCCTTCGCAAGAAGCCACTAAGGGTGTTAGCCCCAAAGTGAGCTTCAAAGGAGAAGCTGCCTTTGGTGGGCAAATGGCAATTACACTTTTGAGGGGTTGCCCTTTGTTTAGGTTGACAGGCTGGTGGCAGAAATAGAGAGGGGAGATCAGTGCTGAAACCAGTTTTCCCATGGGCATGTAGCCCACAGGTAGCCTCACCGCTAGAGTGGCTTACCAAGCTCCAGAGATTTAGGAAGGGTTGAGAAATCTTGAGAGTGGGAAAAATAGTGTACTCTTGGATTGCTAGATGCCACAAATAGCCAAAACGTTGTCACCATGAGGGAGGGGACCAGCTAGCCCCATTGGCTAGTAACTGCACCATTCTCTTTCGGCACTTTCTGAAATTAATATGGCATTACTGGCACTCTGAACCTCAGATCACATCAGAACTGGAGAAAGGATCAAAGAAGGACTGCCCTGCTGTTCCCTGAACTTGGCAAAAAGAGGTTGCACTGTCTGCTGGACTGCACCTGCCTCACCTTAGGCTAGTCCCTGTGGCTCCTGGCTTGGGTAAAAGTCATTTCCAAGACCCAGACCAAAGAAGTGACTCCAATGGTCAGTCGGCAAATTCCTAGAACCAGCACCAGGACCAACAAAGTTGAAGTAGTCCAACTTAACAAGTCAGTAGCCATTTTGGAAGAAACACCACTGACTGCTGCTGGGGACCCCAAGAGGCTAATCTTTGATGACCAAAAGTTGCACCCATGTTAGCTGGACCCAGGAGTGTCATCTGAGTCGAGATTGTCCACCCAAAAGGGACACCAGCCTTTCCCAAAGGGTATCGCTGGGCCTGCTGTGTACTCAGGCATGTAGTCCAGCAACAGATGGCCTTCTACTCTCTCAAAGAAAACTTCAAGGGACCCTGACCTCTGTGGCCAAAGTCACCCCACCTGACCTGTGGACTGAGGAATAACAGCAAAGGCACCTCCGTCAACTGCATAGCAACCACAGCATCCTTTTGGGCATTTTAGTGATTTCCGCCTCCCTCAGGATCTGAGCTAAAACCAAAAAATAATTCAAACGTACACTTTTTTGATGTGGACATGAAAAGTATGTAAATCCTGGATCTTTATCATTCTTGGCCATCCACACATCCTCTAATCCATGGCTAGCCTTAAGCGTATTTATTGCCTGATTAACCTTTGGTTTCCTTCCAGTATACCCCAAGCCTATCTCCTGTGAAGTCCCAAGATGAATATTAAAATCTACGCATAGAATTAATGGTGTTGGCCATATAGCTAACTCTATCTCCAGCTCTTCCCAAATTTCAGGACCATCCTGATTTGAAGCATAGATAGCCCCAATTGGTAGCCCTATGCTTAGTGAGACAATTGCCCATTGGCCCCTTTTATCTGACACGGTACGCTTGCTTATTCCCAAGTTATGTTTAATAAAGATCGCTACTCCCCTAATCATGAATGTCTGTGAAGAACAGACAGCCAAGTCATAGCCATTTATCTGAAGTACCGCCCTATTACCCTAGGGAAGATGTGTTTCTTGCGAGCAAATAATTTCAGGATTAATATACCGCAGAATTTCATAAATATAATCTCTTTTAGCCCTATGATTAAGCCCTGCCACATTAACTGTGCAAATCTTTAACTTATCCATACCCTACACTTCGAAGTGCCCACCTTGCCTGCTCTATACTCATTTGACTAATTCTTTGTTTCAAATTCTCTATGTACTTTGGCTTTTTCTCCCCCCTTGACCCTCCCCCTCCCCCAACCTACCTGCCGTTCACCACCCCACCCTACCGTCCCCCCTACCCCCCAACTCCACCCCCTGGAAGTAGCTAGACGAATGGTCTAGTTGGCGATGTGGTAGCATTACACCATGATCCATGATACACCCCCGTAACCCCTTTGTCATAGTATCTAACATTATTACATCATAACATTAGATTACTTGCCCCTCTAAACGATATATACTGATATTATCTCCCACTCTGATCCATCCTACTTCTTCCCCTTTAATTCCTCCAAAAATTATTTTGCCTTGACCTCTGATGAAAAATATTGAGTACTATCCCCAATTGCAATTTTTAGCTTTGCTGGATTCATGAGATATGCCTGCACTCGTTTTGCTTGAAACAGGCTTATCATCTGTCTAAACCTCCAGCGCCACTCGACAGTTACATGACAGAAGTTACGGTGTGTAAAAAACTCTACATCTTCCAGCTTATGTTTACGATCTGGTCTAGCCTTCTCAAAAATAGTCTGCCAGAGAATAAAGTTCCCAAAATTAACAAGTATCACTCTGGGTCTACCATCTCTGGTTACAACTGATGGTTGCTTAACCGTCGTGGGCACCTGATGCACTCTTTGGATTTCATGTGCCCAATTCCAACCCTCTACCTTAGGAAAAGCATAAGCTAAGAGGTCAATCATATAGAGGCGGATATCTGTACCCCCATTATCCTCCGGGATACCTAAAAATCGAAGATTATTTGTCCGTTAGCAGTTTTCCTGTTCTTCGAGTTTCCACTGAACATCTGTGAACCTGGCCTCATGTGATGCGGACTGCGCCTGTATTGATACCATATCTGCCTCCATATTCCCCGTTCGTGTTTCCAATTCCGTTGCATGATCTGAAATTTCGGTTCACACTTTCGCTATTTTCCCGACTAAGCCCTGTACCTTCCGCATGGCTGCTTGAGAACGCCTGCTGTCTTGTTGGGCCTCTTCTCGATATGCCATGTCTGACTGTAGTGCAGGGCACGAGTCGGGGTACCACGCGGGTGGACGGCATCCCCCCACTTATTTTCGAGGGTTTTTCAGGGTGGACGCCGTCCACCCACCTCAATCAAAACCGCGTCCACCATTACTGATGAATTATGTTTGCCTCTAGGCTGCGCGTGTGTGCCTTAATGCAGACTTGCTTCTTACATCGCCCAGACGCTCTGTGGGAGTGCGCTCTCCCCTCGAGAAGCAGAATACATAACAAAAGGGTATCGTCAAAACGTCCCTTTTCAAAGCGGGAGGCGCACCAGGAAGCCCAGTACAGCAATTAAATTACAAAGGGGCTGCTTACAGTTTTCCAAGAGGCCCTTAGCAGGCAGTGTGAAACTAATCCTATGTGAATGTGTTTCACACTGCAATGAGAGGGTGTGGACGTGTCATTACGCCCAGTGTTGCTGAAATTGGAACTTGGGGAGGATTGCGAGGCCGGCACTAGGGTAAGTATATTAAAGTTTAAAAAGCACCTTCTGCCTCGTTCCTAGCCACAATAAAAATGTTACATTGCTTCGGTGATTAATGTTCTACTTGGAGTGAGATCGGAGTTTTGTCTAGTGAAAGTTTTGGCTCATTGTTAATCTGGGTTAATATGCCTGATGCAAAGGACGTGTACCATACATCACAGACCTGTATTTATGAAGGTAGCTCAGTGGGTTACTGCTTTTGTTAGAGGTATTCTTTAGTTACTTGCAGTTTCGAAGTTAAAATCCTAAAATGGAACAGCGAGCTATCAACTGTAATCAAAGCGCTGCATGCAAACTGCAAGTTATATATTAGAGTGTTATACTTTTTTCCCCAGTCTTCCATTTTTTTATTGTTGCAAAAAAGATTTGTTTGGGTAGAAAACAATTGTTATTATTACAGAGAACTCTCAAGTATGGTGTTACATTTTGAATCCTGTTAAAGGGTGGTTGTAAGGGAATCTGTGCCGGTAGTGGTCATTGGGGGGGCGCTAACTGGGCACCACCAGTGCTAAAGCCGGCCCTGGAAACAGGTTCCAGTATTGATACTCAAATGAAGAGCTCCAATACTTTCCAGTCGATGTTGATCAAAAACTGTAAAAACTACATTAAACATTCATCTTAAAGTATAGGCAAAATGTTTTAAACCAATCCTCCTTTTTATTTCTCATCACAAAGAATACACCTTCAAATACATGACTTCAGGCTTTGCACTGTACAAAACCCCGGACTTGCCTTTTAGTTCACTAATAGCACTGTCTTTTGGGGGGAGGTGGTGGGGGAGCTGGAACGATTCTCAGGTCTTGTTTGATAAATACTTTGCACATAATCTGAAGTACTAACATGAGGTGCTTTCGATGGTTTACTATAGTCTAACATAATATGTGCTGCATGATTGACACACCACATTTTTTCAAGGCTTGGCTTGTGTATGGGTTCTTAAGAGCCAGAGCAGACCCTTGGCTCCGCTGTCCCTGGTAATTTGGTGTCTCGCCCACCTTTGCCTTTTGCCATAGTCCGGGTCACTGGAATTATGCGTCAGGAGAAGACCAAATTATGCAGCAGGGTGGAATTATGAGGCAAGCAAAGGCAAGTTATGCAGTATAATGCTGCATATTTTATGATAGAGTTACTTTATTATTTTGAAATTTTGCACATGCTAACACTAACTGTATTGTATTGTATTGTTACTTGTATAGCGCATGGCTACCCGGAGGCATCCCAGCGCTGCGCGGGGCTAAGGGGAAGGGGTCTGAGCTTTTATATGAACAGCCAGGTCTTCAACTGTTTTCGGAAGTTCAAATGGTTTGGTTCGCTCCGTAGATGCAGTGGGAGGGCATTCCATAGTCTGGAGGCATTGAGTGAGAAGAGGCTACCGCCACTTCTGGCCTTCTTGATCCTGGGAATCACCGCAACTGGGCAAATGTTTCATCTCATTAGTACCATTTACCACCTAAATACATCCATGTTTAAGCTACTTTAAGTGCATAGTTTATTCAGTCTGATAATATGGCAATGTGGGCTGTATTTGGATAATTAGCAAAATGGCATCTTGGCAATATCTGTAACTGAGGGATAAACATGCTGGTCATATAATAGAACGTAGAATATTCTGTAACCTTTACTACCGCTCCCTATGGAGGACAACCCACCCAACATATAACTCTTTACTGTGTCGATGGGGAACTCTTTAACACAAGTGTATCCATTGGTGAAGTAGATGTGCTTTTGGCAAGACTGAATGCTGAGTGGGCTGTCATATTGTTACAGCCCACTTCGCAAACTTCTTTGTTTTTCAGAAACAAGCCCACAATTCAAGGGTTTGTTTCTGAAAAATAAAAATGTTTCCTACCCACAGGGAGATTTTCCCCTACAAGTAGTGGGCAGTGTTTATTTTTCCTGCCAGGCATGGCAGACACTGAGAGTGGTCTGCCTCTGCAAATCCGCCTCAAGTAGGCAGACCTTCAGAGGTACTGACTGGAGCATCATTTCAATGGAATGACCTCTGCCTATAACTGTACCCCAGTGGACAATGGTCACACTTGCAGAACCCAGAGGCTCTTCCTTCCAGTTACCCGTACCACCCTTTCTTCGGGACGTGGAATAACCAGACTTAACACGTGCTATTATAGGACACTCAGGATGTCGTGATGTCACTTCGTGTCGTGATGCCACTTCCTGCCGTGATGTCACTTCCTGTCGTGATGTCACGTCCTGTCGTGATGTCACTTCCTGTCGTGATGTCACTTCCTGTGGCCACGCCTACCTTGGAGAGTCCCCCCACTTCTTTTTTTAGGACTTGTGCCCTGCTGTAGTGTCACGTCCAGTGTCGTGGTAGGGGCTTCTTCCATATCCGGGGCTTGCTTTCCTCTGTCCCCACTAATTGATTTACCTGTGAGTAATATCAGTTTAGTTCTTGTCCATCTAAATAATCTTGTATTGAGGGCTTAGTCCCCCTTTTACCCGTTGTTGCGGAATCCCCTTCACTAGCGTCTTGCAGATTCCCATTTTCTACCTCGCTGTCGTTAGTCATGGAGAGGGAGCCATCCACTGATTTTGTGTCATCAGACAGTGAATAAAAATAGTCAGTTGATTCGATATCAGTCTCCTTTTCTCCATAAGTCTTCTGCGCAGTGTTTGACCCGTGTCTTGGATGGGCCCACAGATTTCGCTCCCCTGTTTACGTCTTTCTTACTTTGTATAAGATCCACCATAATTTTCCTAGTGCCAAGCTGCTGTGTTGTGGGGGGTTCTAGCTGGCTAGCCTGTTTAGGTAGGATGTTTTCTGTAACAACCTCTTTATCCTTTGCCTGGGTGCTCATATTTTCATCCTGCTGCCCCTTATCCATCACATCCTCCCCGTCTTCATCTACCCCTTCATTAAGGATTGTGATGCCGATACTTGGCCCCCCAACCATATTTGCTTCAATTTGGTCTCCCGAAGACTCAGACTCAGAGGGTTCCGTCAAGTCTGGCTTAGTTATTTCGGGCATCTCATGTATAATAGGCACTATGGGGTAATTCAGGGTATTTCCCAAATTTTTCTCTTGTGCCTGTAATGTTATGCTATTGTTTATTGCCTAATCATACTGCTGGATGTCCAAGAGAGTGCCCACCTCGCTCAGCAGCTTCTCGCCCTCCATTGTTGTATCCACCGCAATTGCTTTGCCGTTGGAGGCCGCCTTCTCTATGTGCTTCTCAGACCTCTTTGTTCCTGCAAACAGCTCCGCTATAGTTAACCTGGACCTCCTCCTCTGGTTCTCCGTTTTGCCTGTGAGATCCTTCCGTGTCGCATTCTGGCCTCGGCGTCCGTGCACTCGGGTTACTCCTGCTCCCGCAGCTCCCATACCTGTTTCCGCTGCCTGAGCCGCCACTGCCACGTTCCCTGGAGATGGGATATTCCCTCCCAGCTCAAACCAGCCTGCTCACACAATCATATCCGATCCAATTGACAACCGCCCGGCTTCAGCAGCAACTAACAGATCCTCCGGCAAGTGAGAGCTAATTCTGTCTGTATTTCGTTTTCCTCCAAAATTGTTGACAGAACATACAAGCTACAAAGTATCTTATCCCGAAGGGTTTTCGACACCGAGTTCAATAGCGCCAATGTCATCCTTTAGTTAGACCAACTGAAAACATATGAGGTGTGCATGGCCATGGTGTTTCCTGCTGCTGCGACAGCCAAACCTAGCCTGTCGCCATCTTGCTTCCGCAACCACAGCATCCTTGAGCATCTTCAATCTCCTGCATCCACAGCATCAGGACCATTGAAGTCTACAGCCGTCATGCTGCAAAGTTTGGAACTGGAGTGGAAAATAATTTGGTGACCAAGTAAATGTCCAAATACTCCTTATTGGTTACCCAGAACTTCTCCTTGTTGGACTTGGTCACTTAAGCCAGGCCTAAGCAGTCAAACTCAACTCTTACAAACTTTACAGTTGCCACTGCTTGCTTAATGTTAAAGTGAGATTTAAGTGTTCCTTACAAAC
Source organism: Lissotriton vulgaris (assembly GCF_964263255.1). Lineage (NCBI taxonomy): Eukaryota > Metazoa > Chordata > Amphibia > Caudata > Salamandridae > Lissotriton > Lissotriton vulgaris. The sequence goes on from NC_141699.1 coordinate 905,006,521, forward strand.
CTGTATCTTTGAAACCATCCGGTGGATTTTGTTCATTGCAGACTTTAAACATTCATAAATGTATATTCTCATGTTTACATTGGTGTCAGATTTCTTTTGTGTCATGGCTTTCTTGTTTCTTTGTTAAGTACTGTTAAATGCTTTGCACTAGTTCCTTTATTTAAGTCTGCTGCTCGCAGCTACAGCTACCAGGCTTGAGCTTAGGGTTTCACAAATAAGCTTGACTGGATCCAAGAATATTTTTGTGAGTGCATTACATAGTATGATCACGTGATCATACCATATAATATGCCCAAATCCTCAAACTTGTGTTTGTCAATGGTTTTTGTGCTGCATTATTTCTGATTGCTGCATTATTTTTATTGTGGTGTTCTACTGTTTTTACTGCTTTGTTGTGTAAAGTGTGTCCCATTAGCTTTCTGGATATCAATAAGTCCTGCTACATTTCCAGTGAAAAGCAGCACATTCATTGAAAATGCATGTTGAACAGGAATGTTCTCTGCATTGTGAACAGTTACGACCTCCACTCCGTATGCCCATTTGGGAGCATCTGAAATCCTGGTTTTAGAATTTTGACCACAATCTCAGGCTAATCTAGCATGTGCACGCAGGCCTAGGACTGCGTTTGACAAGAGTCTGATCCTGAACTTGTCCTGGTCCTGGAGGGGTGCACCAAGCTCACCCTCAATTGTGTCAGAGGGCTACCTTTGCTGTCACATGGGTATGTGTATAGCATGCTGGTGGGTCCCCGAGTGCATGTATGTATGTGTGTAGTTTGTGATGGGTGGGTTACACACTGTACTATTGCTTGAGTGAGAGTCACACAGGCCTGTGGGCTCCATTTTGGAAGCCCAGGCCTGTTCCGTTGCACTTGAAGAAGGTAAGGTTACTTTCTTAGACAGTAGAAGGGTATAACTGACACTCCTGCGACTGGAGGGAGCAAATCTAGACCCTCAAATGGGGACCGAAGAGATCGGCTCCCCCTTGAAAATAAAGTTAGGTTCTTTGATGCAGAGAGCTGATGATTAGTCGTCCTGGAGAATGTCAATTGGGGGATGATAGGAGTTTACGGTGGTACTGCACTTCCTCTTGCCAGGGCATGAAGGGCTTTTTGTCTCTCTTCCTGATCACTGCCAGGTGTGTCTATTGATAGTCAAGTGCAGAATGCTCACAATTATTTGTGCCTCTGTAATGCCAGAAACCGGTCCTCTGAAGCTTGTTTCCGGTCCAGGGAAGACATGGCTTGGCAGTTCGGGCTGGACTGTTCCCATGAGGCACAGGGTCAGACAGATTTGCATTTAGCCATGTCTGAACTGGAGTGGCAGAGTGGGCTAAAGAACGGTGATGGATTAAACCCAGATCTTTTGACTGGGTGTGAGTGTTTGATTGATTCAGATGCTCCGTCCATCACCACCCCCTTTTGTTCTGCTTCCAGCGTGGCATGCTGTGCTTTCTCTTTAATATTGGCAGCCATGCCTTTCTTGTGTTCTGCACAGCAAGGCTCTCCCACTTCCATTTTTATTAATTTTGTGAACATTCTTTCACGAGCGCCGCGCTTTATCACAGAGCGCTTCCAGCGGGGGGTTACATAGTGCCCTATTGTCGACTGGAAAAATGAAGGAAACACTGCCAAAATCCTAAGGCACAACATACAATCGGCCTTGTCAGTTATTCATCCGTGCTCTGCAGTTTTCTGCACATTATGTATTGTTCTGTGCAATTTTATGAGTGTTATTTATTTTTCTTTGCACACATAATCTATGTATTTGATGAAGGTTGTCACTTGAACATTCAGAGGAATACTTGGCAGTCCAAGTGCTGTGTGTTTATTATCCATAATGAAACCTGCAGCCTTCCCAGAGGTCCTTTTGTGGCACTACTGGTCCTCCAGGGTTGTGGGGCAGTATTTACTATGCAAATGCTACAATTTAATATGATAGACTCTGGTCAGTAACTCTGATTAGAGCTTCAATGCCTCTTCATGGGTGGTAAGCGCTATATACATGCAATTACAATTACAACTCATAGTCCTGCTAAAGCGAGTATTCTACTGATTTCACAGGGTTGCTTTTATGTTCTGGGTCTTTATTTTTAATTTAACTGGTTTTATTTAAGAACGCTTGTGTACTGTTATTGGGAAGCGTGAGCACGAGTTAAGTGCCCGCTTCTACCGACTAACAGCCATTTTGTTGTCATAACACTGAAAAAAGTCACGGTCCGAAATATTTCAGAGAGGTCGAGAATAAGAGCTGCATCCACTTGCCCATTACCTGGGGGAATCCATTTTTAAGGACAGTTCCCCTCACACACCAAAGGTGTCATGCTTCATCATAGGGGTACCTCCTTGCGGATGTATGTCGTTACAACGCATACTTTTACTCCGCGTACCATTACAACGCGGTATTTACAACGCATACCGCTACAACGCATAGCGCTTTGGGGTGCTGGATAGTGGTAAGTATAATTTACTATTCTAACTCCAGTCCCCGTGGACCCTAGGGAAGGTGTTGGATAGTAAATTAAACTTACCTCTTATCCTAGAGCGCCCCCCAGCGCAATGCGTTGTAACGGTATGCGTTGTAATGCCTGCGTTGTAGTGGTAGTGCGGAGTAAAAAATGCGTTGTAACAGGTGAATACCCTCCTTGCTTGAGGGACCTAGTCCCTATGTAAGCTACAACTCCCTCTCTACGAGGGAGGAGCACAAGGATGTTTTATTTTTGGTACAGCGGGTGCACTAAAACCCTATGTGAGCTTGGTGTGGTAAAATAGTGCAGTGCTGCTGTGTGTGTGTGTTCTAAAACTGGCTATGGGGTTATTAAAGATGCAATTTTATTCCGCTACCCAGTGTCAGGATTAAGAACAAATCAAACAGCTTGAGACACAGATAGCGATATCAGGAGTGACTGTGTCCATACACATACGACCATCTGGCCGTTCCTTATCTAATCAGGAAACCTTATCGATCTTCAACAGGCCCATCGAAACTAAACTTAAGGGCAAGTTTAGAAGCTGGTGCAAACTAGACGCCTCAGCTCTTTACATATTACTTTGCAACGCCAAACCTAATTTAAGGCACAACACTGACGCTGACCACTCCTTAGTTGATCTTTTGATAAGGGAGGCCCTGGAGTCCTCTCCTCCTTTGACTGTTAAGACCACAATTAGGATGCGACTGCCTAACCCTGGTTTAATGATATGCTTCATCTAGAGAAAGAAAAATGCAAAGGCCTTGAAAAACTTTGGAGAAAGACTTATGATCTGGAAGCTAAACTTAATTATAAACCTGCCATTAAGAAATATCCTTCCCTTTGTAGAGTAGCAAAAGCATCTTATTACTCATAAAATCACCAAGGTGCAGAACTGTTCCAAAACTCTTTATGATGTTGTTGAAGAATTGTCTAACCCAAGTAAACAGTCTCCTGCCTTTCTTTCGTCTCAGTCTCAATGTTCAGAACTAGCACAGCTTCTCGTAAATAAGGTGAGAAGTCATTCAAGCGCAATTAGAGGCTAATTTGAGATTAAGCTTACATATAGAGGAAGTGGATAGCACTCTTCAACTATCTCCCTCCCAGAACCCACTCTCCTCCACTCACATGCCTAGTAGAGTTAAGAAAATTGAGATTTGGCAGTTGCTGGATCGCAATGTTTTTTTGTCCATTTTACACTGTATCAAATCAGGCTCTCCTCTAGATCTGCTTCCTCCAGCTAAGCTGGAGCTCCTTGACATGAACCTGCTACAAGTGGTAGTAGATCTACTCAATTGCTTGAACTAGGATGGCCATATTCCACAGGATTGGAAACATGCTATGGTCCTCCCTCTTTTAAAGAAACCATATCATGATCCTACAAAATGGGCAAACTACAGACCCATTTCTCTGCTGACCCTGTTTGCCACAGTTTTAGAAAAACAAATAAATGCATGCTTCAATACCTTTGCAGAAGGCCAGTAACTTTTCCACCTTTCTCAATCGGGGTTCAGAAGTAGTTATGGTACAGAGACCGCCTTGTTAGAGGCCACAGAGCATATACAACTTCTTTTGGAAGAGGGCAAAACTGCGGCCTTGATTCTGCTAGATCTGAGCATGGCCTTTGACACAGTGTCCCATTCTATCCTGGCAGACAGACTGAGAATAATCTGGGTACTGCCCTTGCGTGGCTGACTTCATTTCTGAATCATAGATCATTCCAAGTCTTCTCTTCTCATTCTAGGTCTGAGTCCTGTACCCTGTCCTCTGGAGTACCTCAGGGTTTCACATTGAGTCCCATGCGGGAAACAACCTTTACAATGCAAGTTTTACACCGCACTCCCATTACAACAAAACTTTTACAACGCAACATCCATTACAGCGCTTGCATTTACAACGCAACCATTACAACACATGACACTACAACGCACACCACTACAACGCATGCCATTACAACGCAGTCATTACAATGCATACCATTACAATAGCATTACAACACATAGTACCCTTACACTATCCAACACTTACCCTACTGTTGCATCCCCTGGAGTTAGAATAGTAATTTTTACCCCTACACTATCCAACACTTACCCTACTGTTGCACCCCCTGGAGTTAGAATAGTAATTTTAACCCCTACACTATCCAACACTTACCCTACTGTTGCACCCCCTGGAGTTAGAATAGTAATTTTAACCCCTACACTATCCAACACTCGCATTACATGCAATGTAATGTTATGCGTTGTAATGGTATGCATTGTAAATGTAGTATGTGTTGTAGTGGAATGTGTTGTAAAGGTAGTTTCAAAGAATTTGTTGTGATGGCATGCGTTGTAATGGATGTTGCGGTGTAAAGATTGTGTTGTAAAGGTAGGCGTTGTAAAAGTATGCGTTGTAATGTCATACATCCGTCCCATGCTGTTTAATCTTTATGTGCGCCGTTTATCAGACGTGGTGGAGAGCTGCATTTTGACACTTTTCGTATGTGGGTGACACTCAAATTATTTTTTCGCTGTCGTCCCCTCAGGAGCACCACTCTGAGTTGATTAACCTCGGACTTAGACAGATCACCTCCTGGATGGAAGACTACTTGCTTAAATTGAATGGTGATAAAACCGAGGTTCTGATTGTCTGTAGGAACCAGCAATCTTGGGACACAGAGTATTGGCCTGCTTTTTTTAGGGACTGTTCTTACTCCTTCTCCCAAAGTGAAAAGCTTGGACTTTTGTTTAGATTATGCTTTGTCTATGCGTACTCAAGCTGCTATAGTTGCATCCACCTGCTGTACAGCAATGACATGGGTGAGGAAAATGATCTGGCTATTCGCACAGAGAACACTAATTCAGGCCCTTATCCTTTCAAGACTGGATTATGGGAACATTCTCTATCTGGGTGCTGACAAGGCAGCTATCTGTCGTCTTCAGGTCGTGCTGAATTCTGCTGCTATGCTTCTTACTCGACTTCTGTGCTATACCGCAGCCTCTCCCATTCTCTGAGAGCTGCAGTGGTTACTAATTGGAAAAAGAGTACAATTTTTAAAGCTCTCTGCTTCATGTTTAAAGCTAAAGCAGGACTTGGCCTGAAACATGTACAAGGGCTGGTTTCCCCTAATCTACCCTCCCGGAATTGAGATCTGCCAGTAAGGACCTATACTGTGTGCCCAGAATCCACTGGGATAGTTCAGGTGGATGTTCTTTTGCTTATCTAAGGCCGAAACTGTGGAACGCTCTACCTCAATATATAAGAAACTGCACCTCGTTAATGCAATTTCGCAAACTCTTAAAAATATGGCTCTATTAAGTATGGTGTCTTCAGGATCTCCATGGTGATGCTTAGCGCCGGGAAACCCGATGGGTAGCCGCACACTCTACAAATGTCAATTAATAATAATAATAATATTTACTGAGCCTGAAGAGTCACCTTGGTCTGCTGATAACACCTCTCCCAGCCTTTTGCTCTAATGAAAAGTGGTAATGTGTAAAGGTTGTTTTTCATGGTGTACAATGAGGGTTCTCAGATGAAGGATCTGCAAAACGTTCAGATTTTTCATTGATTGCTCTAAAAATAAATGTAGTTATATACTTGTTGATAATATAAACGCCAAGGTAGGATTTCATTTCTCCTAAAATAATATATGCTTTCTAAATGATTTTTTAATGGAAATCTCACTTTAAACCTAGAGATATATTGTTCCGACTACACCTAGATCACACTTACATCTGTAATAATTTTGAACACTTATTAAGTGGATTAAAATTGTGATTAATATTATTATTTTTTGCAGAGCTTTATATAGCGCAAACTTGACCCGAATCGGGTATCGGAGCGCTATACATAGCACTAGTTACGTTACATGAGGACGCACATTCATTTTGGTTAGGCACGATTATAGTAGACATTTGTGACTGAGATACAACACCAGGGTGGCTGTGGTCCGTTTGACATCAGAATATTCTGTAGTGATCATAAATATCTTTCACAAGACAATTGCACCTAAAAGCCTACATAGATTGGTTATCATCCCGATTTCAGCATTTCACTAATTGAATCACGAAATACTGGGCTCACTGCATGATGTTTGTCTGCCCAAAACTATAAGTACTTGCGCTAGCAGTGAGGTCTGATTTTCAAGACTTCTCCCCATCCACATCAGATCTCAGATTTAGTAATACGATGTAAACCTCAACACAAATAACAAAGGATTCTAAGTGGAGCACACTTACAACAAAACTTTTACAACGCAACATCCATTACATTGCATGCCATTACAACGCAACCATTAAAACGCATGACACTACAACGCATACCACTACAACGCATGTCATTACAACGCAGTTATTACATTGCATACCATTACAACGCATACCATCATAACGCATAGTACCCTTACACTATCCAACACTTACCCTACTTTTGCACCCTCTGGAGTTAGAATAGTAATTTTTGCCCCTACACTATCCAATACTTACCATACATGTAATGTAATGGTATGCGTTGTAATGGAATGCGTTGTAATGGATGTTGCGTTGTAAAAAATGTGTGGTAAAGGTATGTGTTGTAAAAGTATGCGTTGTAACGTCATACATTCGATTGTGATGACCCTGCTTCAATAAAAATACGTTGTAAGCACTATGATGTACTTTAAAGTTGGGTCGACACTATACTACATTCCTAAATTAAAATGCATGTTATATAAAATTATACGTTAGAATAAGGCACAGTTTTAGGGATGCCGAGACTCAAACCTAGTTCCCCAGGTCAGAAGTCGGCAGCTCTGGAGGTTACACCACACACAGCCTCTCTTCTGCTGGGCATAGGCGGAAGTGTATTTGGCTGCAACTTGATTTTTTTCCCCCTCGTTTCATTTTATATATAGAAGCTACTGTTTAGTCAAAAGCAAAAGGGCAAAAGGAGAGTAATGATAGTTTCTCACTTTTAGTTCTCTGACGCATGTTCACAGACGGCTGGCTGAAGACTGACTCATCAGCCCTTAGTTCTGCGCTGCGGTGTGCATGCTGCTGTGACCAGTTTCTAAACCGAGTGTCTGTATCACATTTCTAAATATCACTTTTCTGGTCTCTTGCCAATGGCTTCGACGCAATGGCGTGAGACCAGTTATTGGACAGCGGTCAGTGATTGGCAAGGTCACTTCAAGGGTAAAGTTATTAAGACGCAAAACAGCACACATTTCCTTCAGTCTCAGAAGTAACACATTTTTGTTATAACTTTTCAACATGCTACACAGCAAGAACAAAGCTCCACAACATAGCTTAAACACATTGGCAAAGCCAATGGCTCTGGCTAAACACTTATAAGGTACCAAAGACAGGAACTATTAGCTATGCCAATGCTTGTTTAAGTTTGTATGAGTTTGCCGTGAGCCCTGTCTATGGTGTAAGAAATCTTTGGCAAAGTATAGGACGAAAACCTGTAGACTTTACTCATGTAAGCATGAAAACATGGTTTATGCTAAGAACAGTGTTTGGCATGAGTGATTGAATTAAGGGTTTCGCCTGACCTTAGCCAAGATTTAGCTTCTGCATCTGAGGTCCCAGCTGCACATTATTTATTATTATTTCTGTTTTATCAAATTTGTGCACAATTTGATCTGCTTGCTATTCCCACCTCATCCATGGCGCAGGATGGTTGAAAGATTTAACATTTTTTTTAGTTTAGTAATTGTGGAATTTTCATGAATTCTGTCAAAGGTTGTTTTTTTGTATTTTAAGTGATGAGCCCTGACGTGTCTGAATTACAGAATATATCATTTTTAAACGTGCATTCGTACATTGTAATGGTTTTCACCATGCCAGAATAAATAGTTTACTGTTTTTACTCTTTCTATCTGATGTATGGTATAGAACAGTGCCTCTTGAAGAGTTGCTTGATGTAACACATATGTAAAGCACAATACTGTTCAGACAAGTAGTTTTTTTTCTGGAAATGTGTACCTAGTGTCAACACAAGATACAACAAAACTGAACAATTGTCTAATAGGGGCCACAGACCTTCCTTTAGACACAGCTCGTCGAATGAAAGGGGCGTGGCCTCTATTAACATGCAAGCACGGCATGAGGCGTTTGAGAACAAAAAAATATTTGTAATGCAATAGGTCTTGCATTTGAAAGACCTATTGCATTGCAAATGCTTGTATTTATTCTTGTGAAGTTTGAAGGACGGAGGCAGGATATAACCTCCTTAAACCTGCCTTAAACTGCACACTCACAACATCAGAGATTTCATTTTCAGACTCCTGAATCTAAATCCTGTTGGAGAACAGCTGCTCCGTGCCAAACAGTCGATTTCCTTTCCAGCAGAGTCCTATATCACTGACCTACCCTTGCCTCCTGACAGAATGGCATGTGTCATTTATCAAATGGGCCTTGCCAGACGCCAAGGGAGGGGAAGGAGCAGGGGTCGTGTTTCTCCTTATTTTTTATTTATTTATTTATTTATGAATTTTTATATAGCGCGGACTTTACCCGAAGGCGTCAGAGCGCTTCACATTAGGAACAGAAATGAAACATGATGAGAAACATTACAGAAGAGCAGATTACTAAAACATACGTTACTTACATAAGGTAATAGTGAAAATTGTGAGCAAACAAAAAACATAAGGTAGTAAAAATTGTGAGCAACCAAAAATACATGAGGTAGTAAAGGTGATAGTGACAATTGTGAGCAAACAAAATACTTGAGGTAGTAAAAATTGTGAACAACAAAAAATACATGAGGTAGTCAAAAGTGCACAAGAGGAAAAGTGACAAGTGTGCAGTTAAAAGAGAAAACAGAGTATAATTTGAGGTATAATACTGCAATAAGTGCTAGGCACAAGAACAGGCGTTGCGTAGGCAAGGTGGCACTTGTGCAAGTATCAAAGGTAAAAACATGTGAGAGGTAGCAACCGTGTGTTACAAGGGCAAAGTGTTGTGTGCATGTTACAAAAGAGCACCGAACACAAGTACATGGAGAATACTGCAAAAAGGCAGACACTCCCACCACAGGAAAACACTGGGAAGGCACTTCCATGGTCATGGAAAGTAGAAAATATCAGTAGTGGGAAGTCTTCCTCCGAATAGCAAGAGGACGTGAATTACTTTTGGAGGTGGCTCTGGAGGAGGAGAACTTTGAGGTCCCTTTTGAAGGCCTGGGAGGAGGCGGTGGTCCGGAGCTCAGGCGGAAACGAGTTCCAGATTCTCACTGCGTTGCCTGAAAAGGATTGGGCCATTGTTCTTTCCTTCTTGAAAGTGGGAGGTTCAAGCAGTAGATTCTCTGCATTGCGTGAAGGTCTAGAGCCGTGGGTCTGGAACTGTACAGCTGATGTGTAAGGAAAAGGAGAATGTGTGGCACAGACACACACAAAAGTGCGTTCACAGTGACATATGCATACACATTTACGACTGAGAAATGCACCACAAATACACTATGTGCACGTACACCCCCTCACCCACACACATTGCACACAGCAACCCAGATATAGCCACACTGTTCACAAACGCCCACAAACAACTCTACCCCACTAACATGTGCAAATAGCCACAGTCAGCAGATACACACACAAACCCCCTCCTCACACACACACACTACTATCACTTACACATACAACTCACACACAGACTAACTTATGAACAAGCTTACACACATGCACACAAAGCCACACACAGATTATGTTTGGGAACTTAAGGCAGTGCATTCAGTTGTGGCTCGCAATTCTCGTGTGTGGGGGTGGTCGCGCGGGGGTTATTGCACAGGTGTTACCGCGGGGGGATGGGGTGGTTTAAATTATAAATAAAACTAAAATGTACCTGTTCCGCACTGCCCCTGCTCCTGGCCTAGTCCTGAACAGGAACAGGCATTCTCCCTCCCCTCCTGTAGCCAATCTCAACTCTGCAATGCCAGCTTTGTGATTGGTGCGGAGTCCTGGACAGTGCCTAGCCGGGCACCTGTTGGGAGGCTATTTTATCTGTGTAGGCTGCATGCAGCCTACATAGAGAAAATGTAGAGTACGCATGACTGCTTTGGTTGGCCCCAGGGCTGACCAAGCTGTCAGGGCACTCAGAGTGGTGCAAGCCACTCCTCCCCAACCCGCCTACCCACCTGCCCCAAACCAGGCATATCCTTCCGCCCACCCCCAACTAGGCATACCTCTGCATGCTGCTTTCTCGCAGCTCGAGAAGCAAAAAAAAGAATGGTATTTAAACTACCATTTTATTTTCTGCTTCTCACACTGCGAGAAAGCAGTGGGGCAGCGCTCCTCTGCCCTAATGGAGTAGCCGCCATTGAGTGCATTAAGCTGCTAAGTGTGACTTGGAAAAAAAAAGATGGCTGATTGTCATTTGGAGATACTACTACTTGTGGCAAGAACATTCAGTATTCATGTTATGCTGTTTCCCACTAATGGTGTTTGTTGTTAGTCACTATGTGCACAATCCCTTGGCATGGTTTGCTGTGTTAGGTCACAATCCGCTTGTCACAGTTCTCTGACATCTCCCATGGCACTTTCTTCAGCAATGTAGAAATTCCTATTAATATAAAATAACTTTGGAGTCCTTGTTGCTACCAGGAACAGTTCAAAGTACAAGAAGAGTAGCATGAGGGAGGGCACACTCATGCCCGGATGTGCTACAGCACCCCAACACAAGACTCTTTGAGCTAACGTGGTGTATAAATTAGAGCTATATTAGAGGGCCACTGAAGAGGTTTTCTATCTTCACACGACTAGCCCACAACCCTTGCCACAATCTTTTTCATGGTTATGTTCGTTTTTAGCATCAGGGGGAGGAGGGGAGGTGGGAGGATGACGGTATAGCTGACAGGTGTCATTCAAGTCGAGCCAACCTGCCGGTGCTTGTATAAATGGATGCGTTACCTCTTGCTATTGCATGATTCAAGCGGGCATTGTTTTAAGATAGATGTTCCTTTAGAAAAGATTGATGATGGCTATCGGGCTCATGGCGCCATTTATCATTCTGAATATTATTTAGACTTGCCGTGTAAAGCTGTAACTTGAGAGTTTGGATGTGCTCATTTTGATGGATGGCTTGGCTTCCTTATTGTTTGTTACCAGATACACTGATCTGCTAGGTTGATTTTATCCGAACAAAGCAAGCAGGAGGTATTTTGAGAACAAAAGGAATGTATTTTCTACCAGTGGCATAACAAAACTTGAGGGGGCCCCCTGCAAAATACGTGGAGGGGCCCCCCATTCTAGGCGTCAGTCAAGAGCTCTCAGGCCAGTGGCCCGCCATACTGCAGGGGCTCACCCTAGCCATAAAAATGGATTCTGGTTCCTCCATTGGTCACATCCGCCCTTTCATTGGGCGATTTACATATATCAGTAAATACTGCTGCTGCGCCCTCCAGCAAAGTTACATAACACTGCCTCCAGCCGGCCCACCAAACGCATCCTCCTACTTGATGACCCACCTTTAAGTGAAGCCCGCTCAGTTAACCACCCCCAAACACAGAACACTGCCTTCGTGCCTGCTACTAAAGCATCCATTAACTCTACTCTCACCCCTACATAACCTGCAGTTATCCTTTTCCGCCCGTCTTTAAAACCACCCCTCAGATGTCACTGCGAACATGTGACTGCCCCCACTGCTTCCCTGTCCACCACTGACAGAAAGACTTACTGCCGGTCCCCATCTAACCCCTGCCTACCAGTAAAGACAGAGTCTTTCAGCTGCTGCCCTCCCCAATGCCACTGTAGTATTTTAAAACATTTTTATCTCTTCAACTGACCTACCCAAAACAGTTCTTACTGATAGCCTCTACGGCATCAAAGCCATTCCTGCTACTTTTCATCCTCTGCATGATGCACACAATAATATTAAATGTCCCAGTTTTTGTTTCTTCACACCAACATTAATTTACACTATGGACCCCACTAAACTGTACGTCCTGTCAAAGGCAAACCCAATTCCATGTGTAGCACAAGTCAGCAAGTACTCTAAGGACAAACACCAGGAAGAATTTGCAATTCATGTAATTAAACCTATAGTGACAACGTAGCATTTCCCCACCCACTGTCAGCCCAGCGAAGTCTGCAACAGCACAGTAACCATCAATACCAGCAACATCTAAAGGGCATTTCCACTTCCTTTTAATGGCAGCTCCTGATATATATATATACCTATGACTTCTGGGCGGCATCTACCACAGACCACAGTGTTCTTTTTCTCTGTAAGACTAACCGAATGTTGGCAGTGAACGCTTCTCTTCCACCTTCCTTACTAATAACTAATGGAGGATAATGTATTTTCTTATGCAAATAGCGTATCAAGAAATTGCTGCCCAGAGTCCTCACCATCTCCACACGTATCAATATTCTGCTATCGCACCTTCCTGTCAACCCTATTATTACCTGGAGATGTTTTTTTCATCCCTTCTGTGAACTGGGAAAAGCAATACCTTGCACGAAAACAAGTCCCATTAAAACCTTTGCTACTTATACAGGCTGGCAAAGCACTTATGTGTTTTACTAACTGTCATTGTAAAGCAAACAGATAACTCCTTCTTGGATTGGAATTGCTGCTTAGAAGTGTGGAAGTTAATACTGAGACGTAGGATGATTTTTTGCATGTCTGCCAGACACTTGTTCTTCCCTGAAGGCGCACACAATGCAACAATACAATTTAGCTTAACAAATTGTTCAGAAATGTGCCGGAAGGTAAAGAAATAGCCCATAATATTTTTACAAAGAAAAATAGACAAACGTCCACTTTATACCCCATGACATAAAAGCCTTAGCGTGCACAGCTTGTCCAAATTCACTCCACCTAATTCAGCCCTGCCAAGTACCACACATCTGGCGTTAGACTAATGCATTTATGTGCGGTGATGCGCATCACTGCACTGAAATGAAAAATCACGCCTATCAGGCATCGCGCCTCCTCGGGTACCAGTGCTGCTAATCAATGCTGGTGTAGTATTATTTACATGTGGCCTCCGTCTGTTTTCTGGTGCTTCCTGTAGGAAACTGGCTCTATATATACTACACCAAAATGAAGCATAGTGTGTATAGAGTCCAGGTGACACCAGAGGTAGGCAGAGGTCAAAGTTAGATAGAACCTTACTCTCTATTTGTGGTAGAGTGGTTGAGCAGTAAGGCAGTATCAGAGGACAGTGTTAAGCATTTGATGTACACACTCAGTCAGCAAATGAATTCACACACTCAAGAACTGAACTCTAGGCCAATTGTTTTTGTTTAAAAATATATACTGTTGTTTTATTTTTAGAACCAAGCAATCCTGGCACAGGTAAGCATTAAATACTTTACAGTAATAAGTTGATGATTGTAGAACAGTTTGAAAATGCAATAGGAATTGTACTTTGTTTCATTTACTGGGGATGCAGTAGGTTTCAATACTTAGCAAATACAGTACATTGAAATGAATAGGCTTTTTCAGTAAATTACAGGTAAGTTACTTTTTACGTTACTTTTCTTACTCAGTGCTGGATACCTAGATTCAGCACTGGGACATTTCCTGCAAACAAGTAAGTAAATACATTTTGGTCATTTGTGCGATTTTTAAAGAATATTTTTAGACTACACTTGAAAACTTTTTGGAAGAAAATTATTAATGTTATCCTATGGAGGAAAAGCAGGTTATTGGTTCACAGGTAAGTTATCGACTGTGTGAGTTAAGGTTCTAGGGTTAGACTCAGAGGTCCCCCAGGGTCAGTGATGCACTCTTGCTGCACCCTCAGCGGCACTAGCGTGGCTGGGTGCAGCGTGTTGAGGCCCAATGTTATCCAATGGGGGATAGGGGGCCTCCGGTTGGTGGCTGCTGGCAAGCAGGCCACTGTGTTGTGGGAGCAAAGCTCCTAGCGTTTAGGTGAGGGCAAATGGGGAAACAAAGTAGCACAAAAGGTGCACCCAAAGCGTCCCAGAGGCGGCCGGGTGCAGAGAGCTGTTTTGACGTCGGGCGCCCTATTGTTTTCAATTGAGAACCTCCGGTTTTCAAAAGCACTGCAGGCAGGGAGACGAAGGACTTCTGGGTGTGACCACCACTTCGAGAGGTAAATTGGGAAGTTAAAGGTTGGTTATGCACCGTCGGTTTAGGCACACAAAGCCGTGGGGTGTCGGGTGCAGGGGTGCCTTTTGGGGTCGGATCTTCTTACCAGCTCCTGGTCGCGGTTAGGGGGGCCTCCTGGATTTAGACTGCAGGTGTCGGCTGGAGGCTTGAGGCAGGTCAGGGGTAGCCAGATCTCAGTTCAGGATTGCGGGGGTTAACTTCTCGTGGTGTTTTTCCACTTGATCATGGGCCGGGTTCAGCAGGTGCAGAGTGGGCTGGATTCGCGGTCTCCGGCTGCTGCCAGAGGTTGCAGTTGAACAAATCCAGTGTTCACAGGAGAAGCAGTTTTTGGGAGTGAAGGCAGGCAGGTCCTCTGGAGTTTTTGATGTTGCTGGCTGCAGGACACACTAGAATTTCGCAGGAGCAAGTTTGAGGGGAGACAGGCCTGTCAGTGGGGTTCTTCCTCTTGTTAGCTGGCTGCACGGCTGTTCAGTCCTACTTCCTTTCTTCTTGTTGTTTCTGGATCTGAGGAAGCAAGGTTCAGGGTGGCCCCTAAATACTAGATTTAGGGGTGTTACAGGTAGGTAGAGGGCAGGGACCAATGGGTCCCTTCCCCGGGGTGAGTACACCCCCTATTGTACCACCCTCCAGTAGGAGGGGGGCACAAGCCTGTCCCTGGTCGGTTGGGTTCCCCCATTATCAAGATGGCGGGGACTCAGAGTTGTGCTTCACCTCGCCTCCCCCACCTGAGGGGTGGAGTTGGCAGAGGTGGGCACACCACTCTTCCTCACTTGTTTTTTCCGCCGGTTCTGCTGCCCAAAGTAGGGGGCAGAACCAGTGGAGACGAGTTGCTGAAAGCAGCAAATGGTCTGGGGAAGCTCACAAAGGCGGCATGCCTTTGAAACTTCCCCTTTGTGAACCCTGCCCATCCTGGGGGAGGAGGCTTGGCACCTCGTCCCAGGATGTGCATTGTTTCAGGCCCCCGAGAGCAGCAGGATCCCGACCCAGGGGTCCAGAAACATGTCTGGTGGTGGCAACCTAAGCAGCCACTCAGTCGGGACACTGAACGTGGGTTCGTTTTCAGCTGCCCTCAGTGTGCATTTTTCATTAAATCCCACACTGGAATCAGTGTGGGTTTAATGTGCTGTGAAGTTTGATACCAAACTACGCAGTTTTCAGTGTAGCCATTATGGTGCTGTGGAGTTCGTTATGACAAACTCCCAGCACCATATACTCCTAATGGCAGCACTGCACTTACAATGTCTAAGAATGGACCTAGACACTGTAGGGGTGCATTGCTCATGCATCTGTACCCTCACCACTGGTATAGTGTACCCAACTAGAGGGGTGACTGATCTATGCCAGGGCAGTGGATTGTAGGCATGGTAAACAGGGATGTATGCCATGTCGACTCTTCATTTTGTTCTGCACCAAAACATGTAGCCTGCAACGGTGGTGTATGAGTGTAGTGGTATAGGACCTCTAAGGGTGGCACAATAATTGCTGCAGCCCTTAGAGACCTTCTCTGGTCACAGTGCCCTGGGTACCTGTGGTACCATTTACCAGGGGCTGACCTGTGGCCATAGATGCCAATTGGGTTTGTTTTGGGGAAAGAACACAGGTCCTGGGAACCTGATTGGCAGGGATCCAGGGCACTCCAAGTAAAAGTGCATCAGTAGTCTGGCAAAAAGTGGGGGGTTACTACTACTAATAATAATAATAATAATAATAATAGTAAAGAGTTTGTAAAGCACCTGGTTACACTGGCTAGTGTGTCCCCACGCGGCGCCAAAAGGGAACTGCAGAGAAGTGTCAAAAAAGGTCCGGGAGAAGTTCAAGGGCTCTATGTCTGGAAGAGCCACTTTCCTACACTTCCCCTGTCTCCTAAACGCGATGCAGTAAATGTCATTATGCAGTACAGCTGCCTGTGTGGTAGTCCTGTAATGAATGTCCCTTTTGTATGCCCAAAACATTTTGCCGTATTTCCGAAGTATGTCCATAAAGTTAGGTCACACGAGGATTTGTTGCAGGCGTGCGCCATGCACCCGCAAAACTATGATGTCAGCCGTTTCAAGTGTGACATATGCAAGGTCTGGTTTCTGACGGGAGCTAGGAGCTTGAGAAGGGCACCAGAGCTCTGGAGTGGGTGATGTGACCGGGGATAACCTCTGCCTCCCTGCGGGTAGCAATGTGCAAAAACGGCCACTCTGCATGGAGGAGCTGGGATCTAAGATTCCAACACGATGACACCACAGCGCTAAAGTGCCCAATTCCATTGCTGTTTTGTTGTTGGGGGATTCTACTATAAATAATTTAAC
This sequence comes from Lissotriton vulgaris, assembly GCF_964263255.1. Classification (NCBI taxonomy): domain Eukaryota; kingdom Metazoa; phylum Chordata; class Amphibia; order Caudata; family Salamandridae; genus Lissotriton; species Lissotriton vulgaris. Next base: position 905,023,325 of record NC_141699.1, read on the forward strand.
CCTACAACATTCCATACCACATAATTACAATCCTAAAAATGAAAAAAACACATATTTGCGCTTCTTTCCATACCACATAATTCCACATCACATAATAACATTTAACACAACTTAATACCACTCCAAACCACATAATTCCACTTCACACAACACAATTCTAATACACATAATTCCACTTCAACCTATATACTTATACTTCACACAACATATTTACACTACACTACATAACACATGATTACCCCCCACAAAATACACCTATGCAACATGCTGGATAATTCCACTCCGCACAATTATACACCACACCACGCTACATAATTCCACACATCACACAATTCCACAATTCATCCCCACACATTTCATCACACAACATAACTCCACTCCACATAATACCACTCAGCACCACATAATTTACCTCCACATAATTATGCTCTATTCAATATTGCATAATACACTCCACATAAATCTAGTCTATGTCACGTAGCAACATTCCACATAACTACACTTCACACTATGCCTCTTAATACCACTCAACATAATTTTCACTCAACAGCGCACACTTCCACGTCACACATATTCAACTCTGCTTATTTCCATTCCACACCACATAATTCAATAACAAACTACATAATTCAAACCAGCAACACAACACACCACATACATCAAATCTACACCACAAAATTCCACACGATGCTACAATATTTAACAGCACACCACATAAGTAAAAACTCCACTACATACCACTCCACAACACAAAATACCATTCCAGATGTTCCTACTCCTAGACACACAATCCCACTCCATGACACACAATCCCACTCCACATAATTCCAGTACACTCAATACCACACAATTAGTATCCACATAATTACACTGCACACCAAGCCACATTATTTAACCACACAGATCCAATCCACACAACACAATTTCAGAACTAACTATTACAATCCAAACCATATATGACTTGCATATATGCAAATGCATATATTGCAAAACCATACATTGCAAATGCTGGTTTACCGCCCAGTGCGTCCCAGCAGATCCTGTTCCTGGAGGGAGCTGCAATCCTTCTCCTGCTCCTGTCAGCTCTGTGCTGCCTCAGAGGAGCAGAGCCCTGTGGAGAATGCTGTCTCTGGGCCCCCACCCCCATCCTTTTTCTGGGCCTGGCTCTGACTGAAGAGAAACAATGTAACTTGTTACTTTGTTTCTCTTCAGTCCTGGGTCCGTGTGTGCAGGCTGCTTTAGAGAGAGGCTTGCTTTAGAGCAAAGCAAGCCTCTCTCTCACAGCTCTCACCGAAGAGCTGAGGGGGACCCCTTCATTTACTGGCGAGTGGGGGCTGTGGGGGTGTTTTTTTTAACCCCCCTGTTTTGTACATGCACAACTATTTCCTTTTCTTTGGCTTCTGCCCCATCTATTAAAGAACAGAAAATAGTCAACGTTTTTCTTGAATTTGTTTCCTTTTTTTCTTTGACTATTAGCAAAATCAAGAGGGTACCTCCTGCTTCAAAAGTTATAAAAAATGTGTGTCACATGCCATGTTCAGAACAATGTGGGATACAACATTATTGAAATCGAAAGTGATAAATTGCGATTGAGTACAGCAAATGTATGTGCCGGCCAATAAGCTCATTCTGTATTTCTTGAAAGATTTTAAATAATGTTCTTACCCCCACTAATATCTGATTCCATCGAGGCATAATAATAACAATTTTACGTTTTATGCCTACCATCTCAATGTCTCCCCCGGTAAGAATGCCTTTCCCATTGAACTGTTACAACAGCTGTCTAGATTCGTAAAAGTTTTTGACAATTGTCATAAAATGGTGTTCGAGGCTACTTCGATAACAATAATTAAACAAATGTAGTACTCTCAATTACAGAGGACAAGATACTTCTCTACAGGCTTTCCCAATCATATCAACACTGGTTGCCACGCCAACAGGAAATCATCTCTGACTTTTAATAGATGTCAGATCAATCTTTCCATCGCTATAATTTTCCAGATCTTGAAATGCCACTGGGTAAGTGGAGGCGGTTAGGACTTTTTCCAGTTCCTGGCATTTAGAATTTTTGTACCTACTAACTTAATCAACTTTCTTTTGTTCTTTAGTAAACTTTTCCTATGTCCTTGCCTCAAACCAGCATTATTACCTCCAGGTCCTTTGTAACTGGGTGGGCTACGATCTTGTTTATCGCAGCCAGTACCTCCTACCAAATAATGATCAGTTTAGAGCAGTCACACTGTATGAAACTGATGCCTTTTCCCCCCACATGCCCTCCAACATTAGTCTGTTGTACCTCAAACATCTTATGAAGTCTATATTTTGCCTTACACCACAGTGCCATCAACTTAAGTGCTGATTCCCTGCACATTGTGGATTTGTTGCGATATCTCTCCACAGCACTTACAAATGTTTTGGCTCTATCTCTTTACCTAGTGTAGTTCCCCACCTTTTCATATAGCTCCAAATAGCTCCACTTTAGCTGTGGTGCTGGGCTTGAAAGACATTTCTATATTCTGGAGCCAACCCCCCTGAAAGCCTCCTAATGGTTACACTAGTTTTTTAGGTCATGTGTGCATGCACTGTGTGGAAGACCTGCTGTAATCAGTATATTGAGTGCAATCCCGCCTGCTGCTTCCCATTGGTACATGTCTGCATCGCTCTTCTTTCCTAGCTCCTTATTGGTTGGTCGCTCCTATAAATCACTTCTGTTTTCCTGCAAGCAGCTCCAACCCACTGCAGTTTACTTACACAGTAGGGCTTTATGTGTTACGTTTAGGGACTATTTCTTTTATTTCGTGCTAATGATATTTTATCACCCCAGTGCCTAGCTCAGCACCCGCTTTCATGACTTTTTAATCACTTTTATGTAGATGGGCGCCGCACTTTATGTTTCAGCATGGCACTTGCTTTCATTTTTACAACACGGGTCCTGCGCTTTATGTTTGAGCACTGCAACCATTTTTGTGGGGGGTTTTTTATTACCATGGCGGCCACTTCACTGGCAGGCATACACATAACTTTTATGTGCACAGGCTCCGTGCTTTATGTTTGAGCACTGTGCCTGCTTTTATATTTACAAAACCAATTGTTCAAAGTTTCGCAAATACATGACCTATTGCATTGCAAATGCTTGTTTAGGTCAGCTCTCTGGTATGCTAAAGACATCTTGGAGACATTTGGAAAGCTTCCCTGGGAACGCATTCCGTCCGCTGCTCGTCATTGACTTAGTGGTTTGTAAGTCACCTGTGCTTGCTTTCTATTTGCTGGCTTCATTTATTTTAGGCTGTCCAGCTTGAGTTAACAGCATCATTGCTACAACATATTCCCATGCTGTGCTGCAATTTTAAAAATCCCTTGTTATGTGACAAGGTCAACTAGTCATAAGCACAGAGCAGGTAACACCCATGACGAGTTGACCTTGTCGCAAGCATCAAAGGGGTTATTCTGTCCCTTAAAGCATAAACTGTTTGCAAGTGCTCCCTGTATTCTTTCATAAAAGCAGCCACGAGTGCCCATTTTCTGTAAACAGAAGGAGCTTGATGTTTACTTTACTTTCTCTGACTTTAAAGTGAGAGGACTGAAGTGACAATCCTGCTGAGTACCCATATGATACTAAAGGCTGACGGATGTTATTGTTTCTAGCACACAAAAAAACGTGAATGTCTGTAAATGAATTGTGCAAATGTAATAGCCATTTCAATTGAAAATGTGTTGTCAGTGATGGCAATGCACTATCACGCCATGGGTACTCCACTGTTTGTAAATCCACTCTATGACACTCAATGCCATCTGTCTACTCTACAACACTCCACTAAACATTATGCCACTCTACTCCTCTTGCCACTATGCCACTCCATTCCACGCCACTCTACTCTACAACACTCAGTGCAACTCTACGTCACTCAACATTATGACACTCTACTCCACTCTATGCCACTCTACTCCACTCCACTGTATGACACTCTACTCTGCTCCACTCTACACCACTCTACTCTACTCTACTCCATTCTATGCCATTCTAGTCTACTCCACTTGACACCACTCTACTCTGTGCCACCCCACTCTATGCCACTCCACTTTATGCCACTCCACTTTATGACACAACACTCTACTGCACAACACTCTGCTCCACTCCACACTATGACGCTCTACGACTCTCCACTCTATGGCCCTCCACGGCACTCCAACACCACAGTCTAATCTAAGACACTCAATGGCACTCTATGACACTCTACACTATTCCACTCTATGACACTCAATACCAGTTTACTCAACTCCACGCTATGCCACCCCACTCGATGACACTTTACTTAACTCTACACCATTTAACTCTGCAGCACTCTACTCCACTCTACAGCTCTCCACTCTACTCTACACTACTTCACTCCACTCTATGCCACTCCACTCTACACCACTCACCTCTACATCACTCTATGACACCCTAATTCACTCTATGCCACTCTAAGACACTCTATGCAACTTCACTCTAGGTCTCCCTACTCTACAGCACTCCACTCCATGAACTCCACTCCACTCTACACTATTCTACTCCACTCTAGGCCACTCTACTTCACTCTATGCCTCACTACTCCACTCTCTACCACTCTACTCTGCTCTATGACACTCCACTCTATTATATTCCACTCTACGCACCTCTATGCCACTTTACTCCACTCTATGATACACCAGTCCACGACACGCTATGATACTTTACTCCACATCATGCCCTTCCACTCTATATCACTCCACTCGATTCCCCTCCACTTTACAACGCAACACTCTACTCCACAACATCTATAACCCTCCACTCTCTGATCCTCCACGACGCTCTGGCACTCTGCGACACTCTGACGCTCTACTCCACTCCACAACAGTCTATTTTATGACCTTCAACAACACTGTATGACACTATGTGCCACTTTATGTGACTTTACTTCACTCTATACCACTCTACCCTGTGACACTCCACTCCCCTCTACAGTTCTCCATTCTACGCCACTCTAAGACATTTTACTCTACTCTACAAAACTCCACGTTATGCCTCTCCTCTCTACGACATGACATTCTACTCCATTCTGTTGTATTCTGTGCCACTTCAGGACACTTTATGACACTCCACTCTACAACCCTCCACAACATTCTATGAGCCTCTATGACCCTCTACTCTATGACCTTCCACTCTATGACACTCAGTTCTATGCCACTTTAAACCACTCCACTCCACTGTTTGCCACTCTCCTCTACGACACTCTTCTCCACGCCACGCAACTCCACTCTGTGCTACTCCACTCCATGCCACTCCACTTTATACCACTCTACTCCACTCCACTCCACTCTATGCGACTCTACTCTACGACACTCTATAGCATTCTACAACACTCTACTTCATTCTGTGACACATACTTTACTCCATGCTGTGTAAGCATGGGCGAATTTTGCGAATTCGGGATCCGCAAATTTGCGAATTCGCAATCCGCAAAATTTGCAAATGCGCGCAAATTTGCGGATTTTTTATTTTTGCGTGTTCGCGGGTGTTCGTGGGGAACTTTGCGTATTCGCGGGGAGCTTTGCGTGATCGCAGGTTTTTTTTTGCCTGGTTCATCACTGCCACCCTCTCGTTTTTTATGCCCTTCTGCCCTCTGTACCACTTGTTTTTGTGCCTTTCTGCCCTCTGCCCCACTCTTGTTTGTGCCCTTTTGCCCTCTGCCCCACTGGTGCCTGTGCCCTTCTGCTCTCTGCCTAACTCATGCCCTCTGTCCCACTTCGTGCCGTTCTGCCCTCAGCCATAAGTCAGCTTCAACAGGAAGCACTAATAGATAAAGTAAAGCAGGTTCTTGAGTTGAAGGTCAAATTAAGTTACAGTTATTAATCACCCCAAGTTTGGGGTGATTAATGATTGTGTAACTGAATTTGAGATTCAACTCTAGCACCTGCTTTACTGTATCTATTAGTGCTTCCTGTTGAAGCTGACTTTTGTAACTATTTTAGAGGCTCTGGCAGCTTGCCGGCGCCATTCTAAAATAGTTACAAAAAGTCCGCTTGAACTTTTGACCCAATCCGTTCTGTTCGCGTATTTTTGCGTGAAATTCGCGAACCTCGCGGATTGCGAATTTACCGAAAATCCGCAAAATCCGCGAGCGGAACGGATTTTCCGCCCATGCTTAATGCTGTGCCACTCTACATCCCTACACGACAGTCTGCTCCACTCTATGCCACAACACTCTATGCCCCTTCACTTTACACCACTCTCCATCACTCCATTCTACACCACTCCACTCTACTCTACTCCATGATACTCCACTATATTCTATGACACCCCACTCTAATTCACAACACTCCACTTTAATCCACAAAACTCAAATTTTTGCCACTCCATTAATTTCTATGCCACTCCAATCCACGCTACTCCACTCTATGTCAATCTATGCAACTTCACTTGCCACTATCCTCAACACCGCAAACCTTTACCCTTGTGTGATGTGTGGAACATTTCAAACATAGGGCCTGAATAACAAATATTTTGCGCTACGTTTGCATCACAAAAATGACACAAATTTACTTTCTAGTTCAAAGCATGTTTTGTGGTAGAAAGTTGCCTCAAAGTACTTGCATTACTCTGCATCAAGGGGGCATTCTATGGGTGGTACATGGACATTCCCATTATTTGACACAAAATCCTCTCTATTAAAAGAGTAGAAGGGGTTTTGCTCCAAACAATAATGCAACTGGAAAGCAGGCATTTAATAAAGGGAAATGCTTTTATTTCTCCTAACTTTTCCCACTTTACATGGGAATGGCACTATACTATACAACAGCACCCAAACCTGAAGTCGGAAAAGTTTTAAAGTTTGTCTGGCTTACTATAAGAGTACCCTTTCAGTATTAAACCTATACTGGGGGGGGTGGAGCTACGTCAGCAAGCAAGATGGCTGCTTAGGCTCCCGGCTCCGCCAACCTCTGTAACTCGCCACGATATCTTGTATATTATCCTGACTTTACGCCTAGTCTCTGTGTGCATGAACTGTTCCGCACGCCGATGGTGAAATCCGGAAACTTTTATCGGCTTGTTTGACGAAGTTCCATCAAGGTGAAGTTTGCGGCCTACTACAGCGGTGAAGCCGGGGGCTGGAGTATTTTCACAGCTGGGCTGTAGTGCAACAACATCGGCCAGGAGAATCGGGCTGGGTCCGGTCGACCGGAGTGGAGGCTCCAATTCAGCCCGAATTTGGCAGCGATCGTTTTCATTGCTCAGCATCGACCGAGGGGTGAGTCTGCTTGCTGCCGGCTGCGGGTGGGGGCCCCCGTCCCGCGGACCCGGTTTGCGCCCGCCGGGGTTCGGTGGTTCGGGGTCTCTGACCTGCGCCCTTAACTGGGTTGACTGTGGCTGCGGACAAAGACTGGTCACCCTTCGCATATGCACGTTCGTGGTCCTGTCTGTCCCCCCCGAGGATGCCAGCTTCACCCAGGGAGGTGATTGTGACTGATATCGGGCATGAGAATATGGATCGAACGGTGCATGAGCCATCGCTGAGGTCAATACTGGCAGAACTTTGGGCATTTCGCTCGCATGTGGATACTTTGTTGAGTAAATTGGACACGTGCCTATCTGAGATGCTCCTGGTAGAACCGGGCCCAGCCTTATTGTCGGAAGAGGAATCTGCAGCCATTCATACCGCGGCCATTTTGACTCCGTGCGAGAACCCCGTGAGGAAACAAGTATTGGAACCATTGGATGGTGCCCTGGGGGACGGTGTTCCAGAGGATGTCATGGTATTACTAAACCTTCCACCACCACCGGCTTTGGAGATATCGTCAGGCGTTCCCCTCCCGGAGACTTTTGTTTGTGACTTTCCATTCATTTTGTGGTCATCTTCTCCTTCCCTAATGACGCTACGACTCCTGTGCAAGACACATTGGGACTGTTCAACTAGGAGGGAGAATTTGTCTGCGTCTACAGTTCCTGTGGACTCACTGCCTGCCGGTAGCCATGGGCTGATTTCTGATGACTCTCTTCTCCTTTATTGCTTCTTTGTGTGCCTTTGGGTCTCGCTGGGAGGGGTTCGTGTTCTTGTTCGGAAGGGCCAAGTTTAAGATCGACTGGGTCAGGAAGGGTCATCAACTTGTCTTTTAGTGATAGGGGGTATCTGTTTCAGGCGGGGGGTCTACAGGGGCTGGGAGCACACATGGATATGCCCTCCTCCTTTCTTTCTCCTACCTTTGGGGTTTTAGGTATTAGGGGCGACAGGCACGCTGCTAGTGGGGTCTGGCTGTAGCCATTCGCAGGGGTGCAGGGTGGGGGGCTGGAGGTTTTTTTTTAATTTTGCCTTTTTTATTTTCTATGGCCTTTCTTTCCTTCTCTCTCCTTTCTTAAAGGATCAGTATAGCTACGAATCATTCGGATTCTTATTGTGTGCTTGTATTTCGTGCTTATGTTCTTATGATATCCTGGTTCCTGGGTGGGCAGGCTCCGAGTACTGGCGCAACATGGAATGTATATTGTGTGTTCTTTTGTACCGATCTATATGCTCTTGCGCCAATTCTCCATTATAGTGGTTATTACATGCATATCCTGTTTCTTACCCTGTCCGCCGCATTCTGTTTGATTGTATGGCACCTGATCCTCTCTTATAAAATATAAAATGAAACCTCTGTCTCATCCTGGAATCCAGTTGTGCATTCTAATACAAGTTTTATCCTGAATCGCTGCCGGGCCTTTGGGTTGTCGGCTGATGAGCTGTATCATACTGTGATATCGGAGATTTTAATTTGTCTAGCGGCCGGCCCCCGTGGTTGTAGGCCCATACTTGTATTTTTACTGAATGCTATAATAAAGGTTTTTCAGATAGAAAAAAAAAAACAAAACCTATACTAGGCTCACGCAGACACCTTTGCAGTGCTTAATATGAGCCAGTGGTTTCCGGTGCTCAGCACCGAGACTTAATTGTCAACACCGGCACTTATGACATTATGCTACATGGTGCTGCGGTTTTTCTACTTTCGAGATGAGCACAACAACAGTTCTTTATTAATTCAATATACATTAAAAGTGACAAATACTTGCCACCCAAGTCATTTGAACAGCTTTGGGGACCTGAAAGAGTCTGCATTCTGACACTTGTAAGAGTGTGATGGTTAGTAGTTGTGTTGGTACTGTCATTGGCAGCTCTGGCAGGGTAATGGGTTGTTCAGTGACCTCCTGACGAGGGCCCGACACTTATTTTGCATAAATTAAGCACTGCACTTTTGCACCATGGTGCAAATATGTGTGCTTGGCACTCCGCAGCCAAATTATGCGCCAGCGCTTGGGAAAGAGCAGGATAGTGCGATATCTTAGTAGAAATGTCACTTTCCTGCTCTTTTCCTCTCACATAGCAACTTTGGGTGCTGCACTGCATTGTGGGAGAGTTTTGTTAATATCGGCTGCAGTCTAAGCCAGTGGTTGAAGTGGGTGGGATCCATTGGGAGCAAAGGGGCATATTATCAGGTGTGTTTATCTCTGCTTTTTTGGCTTTAAAAGCCAAGAAAGCGGAGATAAAATTATCTCCCTATTACCTAGCTGTCGGTGACACCAGTTAGCGACAGCTAGTAGGAGATAGCGACCATCTTGAGCCCCGCTTTGCATGTCAGTGAAATTTATCACTAATAACATGCAAAGTGGGCGTGCCAAGATGTTAGCGACTGGAAACAGTCTCTAACATCGCTATCTTCTATTACCAACTTTTTGAGATATTCATGCTAATCATGAATATCTCCAAAAGCTAAGACCTGCCCTGAGCAGTTCTTAGCCATGTTATCCAATGGGAGGTGGATAACATGGCTAAGAGCATTCGCTCGGTAATGCATGAATATCGCTGACTTTACAGCGATATTCATGCATTTCGGCCGATTTTTATCGCTTAGGAGATAAACCTTGATAATAGCAAGGTTCCTAAGCTATAAAAATCGCTGCAGCTCTGCAGTAAAAATATTGCCGCTAAACCAATATAGCGATAATTATCGCTAGTTGTTGGTAATATGCCCCATAGTACCCAATATTTTTCTTTACATTTTATAGAAAACAGTCCTTTTACTTTATGTAAAAAAAATAAAAACAGTCCTGAGCAATTACTGTCAGTCTTTGGATGGCTCTGGCTGAAAGGGAAGGGAGAGGTTCTTTGTTACCGTAAAGCCAATGGAGAGGCAGACAGCGAAAGAAAAGACAAATCTTGTTGCCAGGATCCCGGCTACTTGAAAGAAATATAAATGTGTGCAATTGGTTAATCAGAAAATCTAAGAGCTGCTTGAGGGCTAGTATAGGATTTAATTTGATCTAGGAGTCATGGTGACAAAGAGTTATTCTGTTTGAGAGGTAATGTAAAGCAGTTTCATGCTGAGTTCTGGAGTGTGCCCTTGAAATGGAAACTTATAAAAAAGACTTTGCATTATGTACGGTCTGATTGCTTGTTACTAAAAATGTACATTCTGAAAGAACGTGTTTTATCCTAGACACCAATTCTCTGCACGTTTGCGCCAGTCTATCTAATGCTACGTGTAATACCATTTTAAAATAATGACTTGTATAATCACAATTCTTTAAGTCAGAGGTTGAGACCTTATAGCACTGTAAATAAAATATCACTATTCCCCACTGTGCCACTCAAGATACAATTATTTGACTTTTTACATATCCATATACCTACAGTGATCGCATTAAAGATTGAACTGACATAATTTAAGAGAGTGCAGTTCCCACCGATTACTTCAACTTATTTTTTTTTCAGTTCAAGGGTGTACTTTATATTTTATATATCATTGATTGAAGGTGAAAGGCCGTCAAAATATTTGCAGACTATTTTGTTTTCTTTATCCATGTCTTTGGCCAAGCCACCATACTAACTGGCTCGGCTCCCATTGCACCTGGGATCACGGTTCCCATACTTTTTGTATGCACTTCAAAGACTGGTTTAATGTCAGACTCTTTGTCAGAAGGAGTGTGTAACCCCATGAAACTGCCAGAACTGCCCTCAAACGGGCCTCTCAGGCTATCAGTCTACTAGCAGAGATTTTAATTTAAGTTTACTAAGTGCAGTGAGTTTACATATTTTCTCCCTTTGTGCCAGTGGTTTTCATTAGTGTCTTTGAAGATTTAATTTAGAGCATTTCCCGTCTTTTTTTTTATTAATAACTAGGACCGAGGATGCATTATGGAGATTATTCGGTTTGTATGGGTTTTTATTGACATTAGATTTAGATCCCTATTCCTTACGTTGTGTCAGCATATCTCTGTCCTCCTCTGCTGCCATTTGAATTATGATAGGGAGGTGGTGGCGGAGGTTTTTTTTTATAATTAAATTCCATGCCATCATAATGTATTGAAAGATGGTTTTGAGGCCTTTTTCTACGTTTTCTGTGTCTCTAATGTACTGGAGAAGATTTAAATGATGTCAGTCTTTATCTCCCTCTGTGCCTCTCTCTCTCGATCTCTTTCTCTGTCTGTCAAAAGGCGCTTACATTGTATGCTGCTTTAAATCACTGAACGAGAAAAGAATTAGGAAAAAAAGGAGCAGCAAATAGAATAGAGGACAAATGCCATTTTGACTGCCCCTACAGCGCATGCACCCCCCAAATACTGTTTCAAAGCGCTGTAAGACTCCCCACCCTCCCTCTCATGCCCCCTCCTGCCATATTCTGTTCTTTATTTTGCGCTTAGAAGCAGCCTTGGGGTAGGCATTTGTGTTTTGCAAGCACCCAGGATGCCAGAGCGTTCCTTTCTTCCCAATACTCCCTATCCACCCTCCCACTTCTGTTTTGTCGCCACCCTGAAATGCAGACTTAGGTTAGCGTATGATCCAAATAAATACTAAAAAGCCACAACCTTCCCTTCTCCTCTTTCCACCCATTTCTCTCTCTTGTCCCCTCCTTCCAATTTGTTCTCTCATAGCTCTATGAATCAGCTCTAGGATGCATCATAGGAGCTGTACAAACATGACACACTGTTGTCTGTTTTACTTCAACATCATTCTTGTTCGCTTCTTCCCTCTTTCCTGTTCCTTACATGGGGCGGCTCTAGGCTCATGGCGACCCTGGGCAGGGAGCGTAGGTAGGGGGCCCCGGAAGAGGGGGTCCGGGAAGGGCGGAGCGCGGAGGGCAGTGAAGAGGGCGGGGTGTTTGGAAGTGGAACAGAGCCGGCCACCAAATCCCTGTCAGGGGCCGTCACGCAAATATGTATCCATCCTCAGAAAATTATTATATTAAGGATATATATTGGCGTGGTGGCCCCTGGGGTTTGGTGGCCCTGTGCAGGTGCACAGCTTGCACATGCCTAAGGCCACCCCTGTCCTTACTTACTAGTAAGGTGAAATTGCTATACAAGTGATCACTGGGCATATCCTGTAATGATGAGTCCACATATGGGTACTATTAATAAAACTAACTTCAGCTATTTTCTCAGTCAGTGTCCAGTTGTCGTGCCAGAGTCATGCTCTTCGTCCCCTCCCCGGGCACAGTGCCACTGTAGGAGGCTGTGCATGACGTAATGCCACACACGTATGTGAGAACAGAACATGTTGGCGGGTTTAATTTCATCCCTGCCTCAGCAACATCTGGGAAATGTGATTTTCAGAGTATTGGGATCTAATCTTTGTAGCTGTGTAATAGGAGTGAGCGTTTGTGATGACGTACAGTTGTGGTGTATTTTACATGCTTTCATCTGCACAGAGTTTTCTTCCTTAATTATTGTTCCCAAATTTTGGAAGTCTCGAATTGACGGTCATGCTTTTCGGAGCAGGCTTTTTCAGGTACAAGCTATTGAAAACCTGGCTCTTCACACTGTAGGTTACCCATTTGCTTGGTTCTTTTTCCCTTGTGTTCCCTTGTGTGTTTATTCAGTTCCCATCAAGCAGTGGATGGTTTTTTAGCCTGAAAACAACAAGAGAGGGAGGGAAATTATATAAGGAGCGCTCTTAGTCCCCCAAGCAGTATAATCATCACAACGAATGAGTGTGCCTTTTTTTTGAGAATAGAGCACAAGTGTAGAATCCAACTAGGCTCTTAATAAAGCCCTGACTCACCAACCTGGTTGGTGACATGCTTCATCATCCGGCTCCACCAGGAGAGGCCGAATGCCACCCTGGTGTGCTTCGAAGCCAGAATTACTGCAAAGCTAATATTGTGTGTTCAGTGAGAAGTGAGAGTGACTTAAAAATGTCTTGATTGTGTCAAAAAATCAATTTTATTAATAGCCAATCACACATGTATAAAAGCAGAGTATGGGATATAGGTACTGAGTACATTGTTCAGCAATATCCACTTGTGTGTGGTCAACATGAACACACAATACCAGCTCTGCAGTAATTCTGGCGTCAAAGCACACCAGGGTGGCATTCTGCCTCTCCTGGTGGGGCCCGATGATGAAGCATGTCACCAACCAGGTTGGTGACTGAGGGCTTTATTAAGAGCCTAGTTGGATTCTGCACTTGTGCTCTATTCTCAAAAAAGGCACACTCTTTCGTTGTTATGATTATTTAATGTTTTTTTAGTGCCAGGATACCTCTTTGGTAGCAGTTGCACTCTACAAGTGGAAATAATATCACCTCATTAATACTTTCATCCCCTTCGAGGATTCTGGCATCAGAGATATCCGTCAGTTTGAGATACTTGGTGTAATTTGAATGTGTGCAAAGGACTTGAAATTGAAGGATACCTCTGCGAGTAAATTGATGATAAGAAATTCTGCACATGAGATAATTCTGCATGCATCATGCCTGCCTAGAGTTCCCTGGACTGACTCAGTGTGCTCGCGCATTGCTATCTCCCACATTAATATTGAATAAAGCAATAGGGAATGGAAGGCCGATGTGCAGTTTTCGGCCTCCTAAATATTAATATTCAAACTGAATATTGAATGCTGATGAGAGAAGACGAAGCCTAATTACTGTGATAGATGCATGGAACCTGCGAATGAGGTGTTATCCCAGTCCAGATGTGCAAATAGTTGGGTATTTTGTGTATGTGATTTGAACAGTGGTGTAGCAAGGGGGCGGTCTGCCCAGGGGACAACAAGTTTTGGGGGCGGTGGCCCCCTCCCCTCACTCTTACCTGCGGCCGTCACGGGGTGGCAAACAAATGCAGGAATTGAAAGCAACCCTGCCCCCCACTCTTAACCCGCAGCCAATGGGCGGCCAAAGCAGGGGCCACCATGGGCGGCATAGGGTCAAGCTACGCCATTGGATTTGAACTCACATTTTCACTGATGAGCACTTAGGCAGGTGTGTCATTGCCGCATAGAGGATACAAATTAGAGGGAGCATTCACCATGACATGCAAATAAAAGACCAGTCTGCACCTTGGATCAGCACCTGGGGCCTCATTTATGAGGCTGTGCATCACTTTTACATCGCCGATGTGTTACTTTTTGTGACGCACCAGTGGCGTAAAAAATGCGCCTTGTTGCGCCATATTTACAAAGTAACGCATCTAGGTAGATGCGTCACTTTGTAAACCCCTGCGCCACATTATACCTGCGCCAGGTATAATGTATGCAAGGGGGGCGTATTGACGCAAGGAAGGGTCGCAGAAGTGACGCATTGAAAATCTATGAGATTTCACTGCGTCACTTTTAGGATGCCGTTGCGTCAAAATCTTGCGCCTGCCTCAGCAGGCGTAAGACTGACGCAGGCCCTTTCACATGGGGCTTGTCCCATGTGAAAGGACACATTGCTGGAATTGCGTCACTTTTGTGACACACTCCAGCAATGCGTCACTTTTGTGCCTACAGATACGTCAGAAATACTGACGTATCTGTAACTCCTTGCGACATGATGCGTCATACATTAAATATGACGCATCAGGAATGTCGCAAGGAGTGTGCACTGAGAAGTGACGCATCGCTGCTTTCACGCAGCGATGCGTCATTTCTCATAAATGAGGGCCCGGGTGTTTTTTTTAATGAACAAAACAAAATGAACCAACGGTTAGGGGCAAATATAAAGAGAGATAGCTTCACATCACACAACCTCACTTGATCAGGCTGCCAAAAATAAGAATGATTTCTAAATCAAGTTAAAAATCAAAGGTCTTGAAGTGTCACTAGCAATCTGTTCTGTTTTGCGCGGGTATTCAAGAAGGTTGGAAAACTTGGACTGCAGGATCCTTATGGTCAATTTACTGCAGCAGAGCTTTTCAGCGAGGATAGGATTTACCTTCAACAGGAAGTTCAAGTAACCTATTTTTATCTTTCAAAGCAATGTGTCAGATGTGGGAGCCCGAGTGCCTCGGGAAAGAATGAGCAGCAGTGCACTCCAAGAACCGTCAAGCCTGAAGATTATGCACTCTGGGCCTTCTAGGCTTACTCCCACGCCTCCCGGGTGCAGAGAAGGCTGCAGAGGGTCCCAGCAGTGCTTTGCTAAACAGATCAACTCGACTTCTGATAAATAATGATGCTGCATTTGTACTAGATGTCCGTTGTCAATGAGGGCAACATGTTATCTTATGAATTGACATTCTGAAACTGTTGCCTGATCTTTAGAAATTTCAGAGGCAGGATTTGGACATAGAACATGTAATATGGTAGCACTAGGCACGATGAGCAAACCTATTTTTTTATCTCCTTTTTTTATTTGTTCATAAAGGGTGCAGGTGATCAGTTGAAACGTGTCAGGATTCAATTTAGAGCCCAGTTCTGCATCTGGGCCGTGGATGAGGTTGCACTCTTGGGAGAGCTGGTTTTGAGGGAGGCTAGGGTTGGTATTGGATAAGTGAGCATTAAAAAAGCTGCAAAAGAAGGAATAGTAAAAGCAGTTAGATTTCATGTTCCATACATATACTTAAATTAGAAATGAAGGGGTTGAGGGTTTTGTTTGGTGGCAATCAAGATGGCCACCTGACTGAAGAGCTCCCCTAACCGAGGGGGAACAAAGCGGTAAATAATGCAATAGCTTGGAAGAAAAAAATTAGAAGATGCCACAAAAATATGCTGGACACCAGGGCTTTAAGTGGGCCGGGTCTCACCAGTGCTGATCACTGGCAGTTTTTGAAAAGGTGCCTAGAAACGGGTCTCTATCGGGCTCTGTTTTGTGCTAGGGCGCAGGCATCCCGTTTTTTTCCAGACTGCAGTGACAGCAGGCACATCGATGTGCGCATGCTCACACTGCTCACTTCTCCCTAGTGGAGAAGTTACACATGACGTCATGCCAGGTGAGTAATGTCGGGGACGGGAATCCTTTAATGAGTCATTTTCTCTCTGGATTTCCTTTCTCTTTTTGAAACTTAGGCGCAGCAACATTGTTGTGGTGTGACCAGGACTTAAAGTGGAAGCTTTTTCAATATTATATAAAAGCCATAGTTGCTGCCTATTTATCTTATGCAACTAACAACCATTGACAAAGCCAATAGTCCTGACTTGTTGTAGGTATGATGTTACTCGTTGTATCATATATCTGGATACAATGACAGAAACAGCAAATTACAAGTCGGGTGGCACACTATGCTAAGCACAGATTTTTAGCTTATGTGTTTTAAGCCACACCCTTAATTACATGGGCCACGCCCCTTTGAGAGACCCCCCAGTATTTTCATCCCGTTTAAAGCCCTGCTGGATGTGTTGGAGAACCTGAAAAAAGACACTGGAAAGCTGTCTAGAGCAGTATGCACACCTAAACCCACCTGATATTAACTTGCAAAATGCCACTGACAAAATGGCGACAATGGCGTCTAATGCTCTGTAAAAGAAAGACTGCCTTGCAGTCCCTCAGGCAATGCTGTGAAAGAACTGATAAAATACTGGTAAAACTGCAACTCTGACCCAATTGAGGAGCAGGCAGGTGGAGCACGGGTGCAGTGTGTGGCGAGGGTCAGAATCTGCGAGTGGGGTTTTCATCAAAGTAAAGTGCCTACAATGAAACTAGTGGGGAGTCCTGGGCACAACCCCTATTGCTATAGCGGAAAGCATGGCGACTGTGCTCGCTGTTCCAGATGCCAGTCTGGTGCTGCAATGGGGGGCCATGTCGGCTGCTGTTAAGGGCCCCACAGCTCAGTGTGCATGGGTCGGTATGGCGTGAGCATCCCTCCTTGACAGCCATGGTTCCCGGAAGCATCCTGCAGACCGCAAAATTTGGCACTAAGCTGCTGTGAGCACTGCCTCAGTGGTAGATATGAGGTGTTGCAATATTTGCCATCTTGAGCCATATCCCATTGCTGCACTTAGTCATTGGAGGTGCTTTGTGGCAGTGAAGTAATGTGAAGAAGCCAGTTAGGGACTCACTGAAATTGAACAAGAAATGACAGCCCTCCCAACTAGATTCAACTAAAGCGTGGCTGGACCATTGGAGAGATGCTGGTCTCAGTGGATCACCACAGGAACTACAGTCTTTGGCCCAATTATATCAGAGTGACTAAACCCCACAAACACTGTGAAAGAAATTGTATGGAGCAGCCTCGCGACAACTCAAGACACACAGACACTGTCCTGCAACACCTATAGGTGCCTGGTTCATTGGCTGCCACTAATCCAGTGCTTAGTGCATTAAAAAGTTGCATACTTATAATATGGGCCCTCGTAGCCTGACGAAACTCATCACAGCATCTCAGGCCTGTTCCACCCAATAGTGTTCTTTTTGTATTGTCCTCTTGCCAACAGTGGCAAAATGACAGAACCTAAGCAGCCCAAACTGCCATTTGAATCCAGACGTGCATGCAAGGCTCCGGATAAACACCCTGCACAGAGCATTGTAGAGTGCAACGACCGCAGAGACAATGACAAAGATCCAGATATGAACACTTTCCTCAAAATTATGCAATTAACCCTCCTGTCCATTGAAAAGAAAACAGACATGCTAAATAAGTGCATCCACACACATTGACAAACAAGAAAGGTGCATCTTTGTTGTAATTCAATACAATATATGTTGTATAGTAATGAAATCACTTTTAGTAATGAAATCACACATAATGATAATGTTTTCAATTGTTGCCATGTTTCCCCTGCCTAGTGACCAGATAGGCTCCACCCTAGAATGTTAGGTTTGGGAGGATTCTAAGCGGAGCGACTGGTTCGCTGTGAGTGATGAAAACAGTGAGAGGAAGTAAATAAATTGTCCTGTTCAACGGAAGCTTTTTGTTTTCTTACTTGCCTGCATTACAGCAATCTCTGAGGCCGAGCAAATGATATCTACAGTGGAGGATGAATGCGGCAAAGACAAGGGGAAATTGCTACCAATGTATAAAATACTCTTGTGTATTAAAGACAAAAATGAAGATCTTGAGGCAAGATCCCGGCAGGAGAATCCAAGATGGGGTGACTTGTGTACTTTTCACCAGGTTCTGTTACCCAGAATACCTTGCAAATGTCAAACTTTGTAAAAAAACCCACATTTTCTAACATTTCTGTGGTGGAAAGTTCTGGAATCTGCGCAGATCTACACATTTACACCCACCCCACATTCCTCAACATCTCTCGGTAAAAATATTACCTCACTTGTGTGTGTAGGCCTAGTGCCCACAGCAGGAAGTGGGCCAAAATGCAAGATGGACACGACACATTTTTACAGTAAAAACAGACCTAGCTGTGGATTCAGAACCCTAGTTCTGGAAGCACCTTGGGAAACCTAGCAAACCTATACATTTTTAAACTAGACACCCAGGTGATTCCAGGATGGGGTGACATGTGAGGCTCTCACTAGGTTTCGTTACCCAGAATCCCTTGCAAATCTCAAACTTTGTAAAAAATACTACATTTCCTCACATTTCTGTGATGGAAACTTCTGGAATCTGTGTGGATCCACAAACTTCCACCCTTCCCGCATTCTCCAAAGTCTCCAGATAAAAATGGTACCTCACTTGTGTGGGTGGGCCAAAAGCCAGCGTCAGGGAAGGGCCCAAAAAGTATTGTGGAAACATCAAAATGACCTATCACAAAACGGCCTGGTTTTCCAGGGGGGGGCACCTGTGTTTTTGGCACCAGGCTCGGTAGTCATCTAGGGAAACCTACCAAACCCTCACATTTCTGAAAATGAGACATCCATGGGAGTCCAGGAGGGTATGGCTTGTTTGGACCACCCCCCTCGCCCCAGCGTTTTCCTAGACAGAATCCCCTGCAAACTTGGAATTTAGCTGAAAAAATCCGATTTTTCTCAAATTTCTGTTTGGGAAAGTTGAGAGATCACCGTGTTGACACAAAATTCCTACCACCCAGCATTTCCCCAAGTCTTCCGATAAAATTGGTACCTCACTCGTGTGTGTGGGCTAAGTGCCCGCGGCAGGGAAGGGCCGAAAACGTATTGTGGAGACATCAAAATTACCTATCACAAAACAACCTGATTTTCAAAGAGGGGGCCCCAAGGTTTTTGGTCCCAGGATCGGCGGCCATCTAGGGAAACCCACCACACCCAGACATTTCTAAAAACTAGATACCAGGTGGAGTCCAGGGAGGTATAGCTTGAGTGGATGACCTAACATTTTCCTGACCAGAATCCGCTGCAACCCTCAAATTTAGCTAAAATAAATCAAATGTTCCTCTCATTTCTGTGTGGGATCACAGTGCTGGCACAGATGTCCTACCACACAGTGTACCCCTAAGTCTCCTGAGTAAAATGGCACCTCACTTGTGTGGTTGGCCCAAAAGCCTGCGGCAGGGAGAGTGCCCAAAACTTATTGTGGAAACATCAAAATGACCTATCCTAAAATGGCCTGGTTTTGCAAGGGGGCACCTGGGTTTTTGGCCCCCGAGCTCGGCAGTCATCTACGGAAATCTACCAAACCCTCACATTTCTGAAAACTAGACACCCGGGGGAGTACAGGGGGGTATGGTTTCTGATAGAGCGCAGGTTCACCTTCCCGTTTTAGCATTCTCACCTGGGGACATAAAAAAATATATATACACAATTGAACAGGTAATTCTACACTCATATCAAAAATGTTTGTTTTACCATTCAGGACCTATACCATTTGACATACCATTCCTAGTCACCGGTACCTAGAGTCCTAAGGGATCAAGGGAGTTAGCAAGAAAATAGGTAGAAAAATAACATTTGCACTCATATAATAACCACAGACTCGGGAAAGGTTTACATTTTTTATCTAATATAAATTATTAAATGTCATTGTCCATACTACATTAATTGAAACTTGATCAATCAACAAGAATATGATCAAGGTAAGATGAAATGAGAAACTTTCATTAAGCATTGAAACACGGAGGGTAGAAAAAGGAAAACAGTACAACGACGAGCCCACATTAATTATATTTACCTAGAATGGTGTGATGACCAACCCTGGCCATGGGCTGGATCAAAGGACAGAACCCCAAAGTGCAGGTGCCAGCAGGAAAGAATAGGTTCAAACCAGAATCAGGACAGGTACAGACCAAATTGGATCAGGACAGGACCACTTCAGGCTTAGACCGGCACCCACAGCTAACCTGCTGAGGAAATATAGATTTTTTTGGTCAAGTAATGTTCCCTAACGCGTACCCCACCGTCTCCATGTACTAGCTTGAAGTGCATGTAATTTCCCTCCTGTGCTAGCTATGAAGACGCAAATACATTTGCGTCCATCTTTAACATGTCCTCTTTCAGATCCGCCATGAACGGATTGAATATCCAGTTTCTAAATATGCTATGCCAACGTCTTTTTGTGGTATACCTTACACGTTTTTCAGCTCTGGCGAAGTAGGCCCTGATTCTGCCATCGAGCCTCTTTTTCCTGCCTTCAGACTGCTTCTGTACCAGTGACCCCTGCCTTACTTCTTGCGCGGCTCACGGCGCTTGGCTCAGCCTGCTGCCTGCCAAGACTGTATTCAACCTTCGATTTATCTGCTCCACTCCTCGAAAATACATTCCTGTCTCGTCGTTCAAGTAAACATCCTCCCAGCTGCAGGAGCAATGGGCCCGGCCTTTCTGTCTCTGTGCAAGTAATTCATAGACTCCGTTGCCATGGTAGGCCCATGCCCCCTCATCTCTCATGCAGACACGTAGACACCAGACGCTTATACACGCACTCACAACCAGTATAGAATAGCCCTTGTCCGAGAGACCTTTCCCTTCCAGATACTACAGTTCCTTAAACATAAGATATCAGATACGATTTGGGATTAGGTTGGTCTGACATCCCAGACTTATGTCTACACTTGTAGGGCCAAATGTCAAGTCCCCTTCACCCTCCAGTTACACGTCAGCCACACGTCATGCTGCTGCGCGCGCACCTCTGCCATGTAATTCTGCTGACACTGCAGGATTCTCTTATGGATCCACCTACTTGTGACATCATGATAAATGATGCCTTCATGCACGCCTATTGCAACGCCTTTTTCTGTTACGTATGAGCATATTATCTTTTTTCTTTTCAGCTGTTACGCCTTCTGCATATGTCTTACTGTAATGCATTGACTATATATATGAATACCTGTCAATAAAATGTTGTCTGCCAGTCCCTTCCCGAACCTATGTGGTGACGGAATGGTATGCCACCTTGGCTCGAGCCAAATACCCAATTCCTTTTTAAGGAATAAAACCCTTTTGAGTAAACCTCAATATCACGGATTTTGCCTCTTATTTATCTGAGTTATTCTTATTGATTTTACCGCATAAATTAAGCATGGGTAATTAGATTTTACCACAGAACTGGCGCCCGAACAGGGACCCCTCCCCCATCTCACGCGCCGGCGGTGCGTTGCAGGCCTGGCCCCCTGCCACAGCCGGACGGACAACTTACTCGTACCCGCAGGATTTCCTGTATCTCCCTCAGGCCAACGGAGGTGACTGAGGCTGCGATCGACACCCAGACGAGGCGGTGAGGAGTGCGGAGGATCCCGACCAGAGCCTAGCTGAGAGAGCAAGATCCGAGGTATACGGAGGCCCACCAGGTTCCGAAGTTCCGAAGTATCTGCGTCACGAGTCGAGTCCGAGTCCAGTCCAGGGTTTCCGAGGCCTTCTGTTACCGTGCTTCCCGGTGAGTACCGTTGCTAGGGTCGCATCTAGACGTGCGCATTAGTTTGTGCCGGTCGAGACGGGCTTGGGTACACAAGCCTGGTCTGCACTGTTTAGCAGTGTATCTGTACTGTTTAGCAGTATATCTAGTTTGCACTGTTTACGGTGTATCTGTACCGTTTAGCGGTACATCCAGCTTTTCTCGGTTAGTAGTTTTGTTATAATTATCGTTGTTCTTTTTGAAATGTTTTAATGTGTCATTCAAATGTCGTGGTATGAGTGAATGTTCGATCTTCTTTATTGTGATTATTGTGTTCACGTTCAGTGTGTTCATATCTGAGTGAGAACCAAGTAGTCAGGTTTCAGAATGCCGTTATTCTCCAAATTAAGACAAATAAAAACTAGAAAAGGGGTACTAGAAGAAGCCGTCCCCATTCCACCTAGGGACACTCCAGGGTACTTTATGTACCACAAGCATGGCCTAGATGCCGTTTTATTCCTCGACTTATGGGTGGATTACACTAAAGACCTATCAGAGAATCAGAGATGGCCCGCTGCTGGGACATGGGATGCAGATTGCATCATGAGAGTAGAAGAAGCATTATGGAAAAAGAAAGCCAGGCAGTCACAGAAAGATGCCATCGAACTATGGCGTAAAGAATCGCATAGGCGCACAGAAAAAGCACACAGATTAGAAGAGAAACATAAGGAGGAGCCTGAAAAGACTCGAGAAAACGCATTAGTTGAGGAAGGTATTCGAGTAAAATTAGAACAAGTAGACAGACAGCGAAACACACTCATGAATGGCATGTATCCCCTCTTGATTGAGGGTTTGCCTAAGGCCACCCCGGAAGTCCCGAAAAACCTACCACCCCCACTGCTCCCGACTAAAAAACACCAGAAAACAGCAAAGGACGTTTTCCTTTCTTCCTATCTAGATGATGTAGCTCCTGCATATGTTAATACCGTACCGCCACGCACACCTCCGCCTGGCGGCCAAGATGGTCAGCCCCTACCTCCCCGACAAGCTACTCCTCCTCCCGCTGTTCCTCCTGGTCTTCCAATCCTCCTTCCACCTCTTCCTGGACCTGCACCCCTTGATATGGCCCCAACTAACCCCTTCGGAGCCGGCGCCTCAGGTGGCGCGTCCGGAGGAGCGGTAGGTTTCCAGACCCCGCCACCCACCCATCGGATGACTTTTAGAGAACAAGCACAACAACGTACACCTAGAACAGGCGATATTACCATCTATGGAGATCATCTTGGAGATTGTAGATATGATCCAGTACCTGGTAAAAAGAATGATGAAAGAATGTTGCTCGCATCAGTACGATTGCGGAGAGTCACGAACTTCTTATTAACACTACCTGGAATGATAGATCATCTAGATCGAATATATCGGTTTGTCCAGACAGGAGTAGGGCCTGAAAGTATTAAGGAGGCCATGGCCTACCAGAAAGTAGATACTCAAGCCAAGATATTACGGTTTCTTATAAACTGTTTCATAAGAGAAGTGGATAGGCCGGGTATGAACCCGGATGACGTAAAGGCACTCCATAGGTGGGGCCAGAATATAGCGGACGGGAATCATGATAAACAGGCCTGTATAGAAAATATGTACCGAAGAATCCGAACTGCAATAAATAAAATGCATGAGAAAAGACAGCCACTACCGGAAGTAGATTCAGACAAGCATGAATCCTCGGAGGAGGACGAACAAACAGAGACACCAGAGCACACACAGGCACCGGCTAGAGAAATGGTAGCTTATGTAGGTAAAGGAAGACCGTTCAATAATTCAATGCGCCCAGTGCGTCCAGAAAGTAAAAGGATTTTTCAGGAAGCCATGTGTAATCCGAAAACCCCCGAACACTTATTCCAGGCCACTGATAAAGTACTTCAAGAACGAATGGGGTACCATGTACTCGATTCTATGGACGAATAAGAATTAGCTAGGTCAGCCGTGCAATGGGCTGACAAGCCTGAGAAATATGGTGATGATGCGTTAGCACATACGTTTTTGAACCTGACACCGAGTGAACAGCGTTTAGCTGGTATATACATGATACAACACCTGCTCTTATTGTATAGAAGCCAACATTCCGATCCAGGCCCTCTTCCTGATATATTAATAGAACTGCTCATGAACAGATGGAGTGGTCTGGGTACTGATCTAATTAAAGTAATTCTAGAACATCGTCACAAGTATAGTACCTTCTTATGTCCACAGATCAACCCAACACATGTCATGGAAAGAAAAATGTATTATATGGACAGACAGAATCCGTTGCGAGAAGTGCGCCCAGTACAGAACGCAGACAATACGCTTAGGCGCGTGTTTGTGTACACACCCATAACTAAAATGGAATTATTGGAGATGAAGAAATTAGTACCTAGTCATGACAAAGATCCCGCAGGTTTTCACCGTGAAATAAAGGATATGTTATTAATGGGCGATTACACTTTTCCAGACCTTATGAAAATATTGAAAGTATTACTGCCTCCAGGTATATACGAGAAACTGAAAGAAAAAGAGTGGGAGGTGGGAGACGCAAAGATTGAATGGGCTGCACTAGAAGGTGAAGAAAATACTCGAGTTCCAGGCCTAGGGCTTGGAGACAAAGTCAAGGCGTTACCAGGGTTGTTAGTACAGGTATTGCCACGTTTATTGAGTACGAAAAAGGAAGATTGGGGTGCAATCTCAGCCTGTAAACAGAAACCCGATGAAGACACTAGTGATTTCTACACCCGATTTGAGAAATGTTTTGGTATTAATAGCGGTCTGAAAGCAAGTAGCGATTCATATCCACATCTTTTTGTAACGAAATTAGTCGAGAATTCCCTGCCCCAGGTCAAGAATAGAGTATTGAAAGTAGAAAGCACTTGGCAAGCTAATACTCCTTCACAAATGTTACAAATGTTACAGTACCATCAGAATAGACTCAGAGAAGAACAAGAACACGAACAAAGACGTATGAAAGATACAAAAATGAAAATGTTAGTTGCTCAGTCGGTTCCTGCCGACGGTCACAAAAAGGGTGCGACCCAGCCCAGTAATTCAACGGCTCCTGTTAAAGGGGTATGTAACTATTGTAAACAGCCAGGTCATTATATAAACGATTGTGCAGTTCTGAAACACAATATCTCCACGGGTAAGACCAAGGAGAGACCGCGTCCACCTAGACAAGATCAGGTTCAACAACAAGTACCCCAGAATGTACAACATATTCCGCCTATGCCAGCTTCATCACAGACCGTAGCGATACCACAACAACAGCCTATCACCGCAACACAAAACACGACACAGCAGATGTACCAGTATGCACAAAATGATTACCCCGATTATCAACGATACACATGAAACAGCCTGGAGAGGGAGTTCCGCTTGCCTCTTTTTGAGGTTCCTGTAGATCAAAGAGGTCCTTATGTACACAGTCAAGTATTAGGAAAAGACAGAAAGTTTCTCATTGATACAGGGGCAAGCAGAACCACGATAAGTCACAATGAAGTACCAGGGGCACCCCTCTCAGGCTCACAGAACGTGTCCCTTGGATTTTCAGGAAAACCCATTATTAATGAGGTATCACAACCTCTTCCTCTTGCAGTTGGTCCTTTGACACGAACTACAGATTTATTGCTTACGAAATCATGTCCAGAAAACCTGTTAGGCATAAAGACATTGAAAGCTCTAGGAGCTATTATATGCTGTTCTCCGGAAGGAGTACGATTGTTTTTGCGAGATTTCAAAGGCCATTATGTATTGAGAGACATGGATCGCAGATTACAGGATGTCCCTGCACACTTGTGGGCGCAAGGCCCCACTGATGTAGGTTGTATGCGTATTACACCATATCGAGTCACACTCAAAGCAGGAGTGATATTACCACGTATTCGACAATACAAGTTACCCCCGGATGCTGTAGTGGCTTTACTGAGAATCATTGACGAGCTCATTGCACAAGGAGTGGTTGTGGAAACTGACTCCAATGTATGTAATTCTCCTATTATTCCGGTTCTTAAACGTACTGACCCAAATGCACCTCCTGTTTATCGATTAGTTATTGATCTGCGCGAATTGAATAAATGCATTGTACCACAGTATCCTGTGGTCCCAGATATCTCTTCATTACTGACAGCTATTGATTCAGAAGCGACGTTCTTCACTGTAATTGACCTCAAGAACGCCTTCTTCAGTGTCCCGATCGATCCGGAAAGCCAATACTTGTTCGGATTCAGTTTAAATGGACGATCTTTCAAATTTGCACGCGCACCTCAAGGATTCACAGAAAGCCCCAGCATTTATAGTCAAGCATTGAAAAAACAACTCGACAGTATCCACATGCCAGTTAACACTGCCCTGCTTCAGTATGTCGATGATCTGCTGATCACCGCTCGAAGCGAACCTGAATGTGAACATGCCTCACTGATTGTTTTGAACTTCCTGGCTGGCAAGGGGCACAAGGTGTCCCCTTCGAAGCTGCAATTCTGTGTTCAGCAAGTTGTGTACCTAGGTCACTTGCTGTCCAAAGTGGGGAGACAGCTCACTCCTGATCGCATTCAGTTAATTGTAAACATGTCACCACCCAGAACACAAAAGGAGGTGCGGGCTTTCATAGGCCTCACTTCATACTGCAGACAATGGATTCCCCAATATGCATTTCTAGCAAAACCACTCATTCAGTTGACAACACAGGAGGCAGCGACTTCGACTGTCCTCCCTTGGACTCAGGAACATACACAAGCTTTCGAAGACTTGAAGAAAGCCTTATGTCAAGCACCTGTTTTAGCGACACCATGTTACAGTAAACCTTTTACACTTTTTGTCACAGAACGTGAAGGTACTGCCTTGTCAGTCCTCACTCAGGAACAAGCAGGTTCACACAAACCGTGTGCTTATTTTTCTAGCACATTAGATCCAGTAGCACAGGCCCTTCCGGCATGTTTGAAATCAGTTGCAGCAACAGCTTTAGCAATCAGACAGAGTGATTCCATCGTATTAGGGCATCCATTGACAGTACAGGTTCCACATTCTGTGGAAGTCCTTTTAAATCGAACTCAGACTCAACACCTGACCATAGCAAGATTGACAGGTTACGAACTGACATTGTTTCAACCACACATAGAAATCAGACGCTGCAACACATTAAATCCTGCCACGTTATTGCCACTCAATGGAGTAGATCCATTGGCACATGATTGTATTGAAGTCATTACTATTACAACAAAACCCAGACAAGACTTGACAGATGTTCCATTATCAGATCCAGACCTGACACTTTATGTGGACGGTTCATGTATGAGAACAAAGACAGGTGAATTAGTGGCAGCCTACGCAGTCACGACAGACACTGAAGTTATTGAAACCAATTGTATCGACACCTTGTCAGCTCAAGCAGCAGAGCTCATCGCTCTGACACAAGCATGTATCCAAGCCAAGAATAAGAAAGTCAATATATACACTGATTCACGTTATGCATTCGGAGTCGTTCACGACTTTGGAGTCCTCTGGCGAGAGAGAGGTTACTTAACTTCTCACGGTGCCAATATCCAACATGGTCCCCTCATTCAAGCTCTGTTAGATGTAATACATCTACCCACTGAAATTTCTATTATGAAATGTAAGGCACATACAAAAGTTACTGATACCATCTCCCATGGTAACGACCTGGCAGACCGAACAGCAAAGCAAACTGCTCAAAACCGAACTCATGTAACTGACCAGACACAAATAGCAGTACCGACACACTGCATGACAGTCAGGGATCCCGCACATGATGTAATTGACATACAAACACATGCCACGCCAGATGAAATTAAGAAATGGACTGAATTAGGAGGGATCCAAACAGACCAGGGATGGATGACGAAGGGAAAATCCACATGGTTTCTCCCCGACTCTATGGTTCAGGTTATCATTAACACGATACATAGTCCTGCACACCTAGGAGAGAAAGCAATGCTAGACAGTATTCAACACATATGGTTCAATAATAACTTACGAGCAGCAGCCAAGCAGAAAGTGCGTACTTGCATGATTTGTGGTCAGTTTAATCCAGGTAAAAGCATCCCCGTAGAGAAAGGTGGATTTCAGCCTCCCGAACACCCTTTTGAAGTCCTCCAGATGGATTATATCCAGATGGAACGTTGTCGAGGATTTAAATATGTCCTCGTAGTCGTATGTGCTCTTTCCCGATGGACAGAAGCATACCCGGTCCCAGATTATACTGCTCCGACCACTGCCAAGCAGCTGGTTCGTGAATTCTTCCCACGGTATGGTTTGCCCCGTATCGTGTACTCAGATAACGGTCAGCCATTCTCATCCGAGCTTGTGAAACACATTACACTCCTGTTAGGCTATCAATGGAAGTTCCACTGTGTCCGGCATCCCGAGGCAGCAGGTCTCGTGGAGCGTCATAATCAGACTTTAAAAATCCGACTTTCCAAGATCTGTAGAGAGAAGGGTGTTGACTGGATAGTTGCTCTGCCGGTTGCCCTCTTCTATATGAGGATGGTGGCCCATTCTCGAACTGGGCTATCCCCGTATGAAGTGGTCTTTGGTAGGCCACCGAATATGTGGGGGACGCCTATTCCACGTAAAATTACAGATGTTGACTGCATTATGCTGACAGATTACCTTGCCTCCTTGATGTCTGCACTACAATCTTGTCGTTCACAGGTAGCTGCAGCCTTTCCCGACAACACTGAGGTGAAACCCCACAAAGTGGTCCCGGGGGATTTTGTCTTCGTGCGCAACTTCGATCGGAGAAGTCCGTTGGAGCCCCGCTGGCAAACCCCGAAATTGGTCCTTCTAACAACCAGGACAGCTATCAAGGTAGAGGGCAGGAAAGGGTGGCTGCATTCCAGCCACGTCAAGAAATTCCACGGACTTCCTTCGGACTTGGACTCTAAGCCCTGCCCTCCTACACAAACTGATTCAAAACTCCCTTTGGTTGAAAAAACCGCCTCTGAAGAATATAGACTGAAATTACGATCTAGCAAGTCAGACAGTTTAATTGTTTAAGTCCTCCCCTAGGTGAATCGGTTAAATTAGTTTCTGACATGTATCCCCTAGATCGAGATAGAGAGAGAGATAGACAAAGACAACAAAAGAAGCGTGCATATTGTAAATCACTTCGTAGTCACTGTATAGTGACGTTACTGATTATGTTTTTCTTAAGCCTTCTGATTATTGCTGCAAGTATCTTGCTACACATATATTACCCTATTTTCAAGTATGCACAATCTGCTCATAACGTCACTGCTGAACATTCTTTTAGTGAATTACCGCCCCATGAATTGTCTTACAGACTTGCGCTGCGCAACAACACTTTCATTAGTATGTTACATCACTCCCATCAGACTAATAACGCCACCAATTGTTGGATATGTGGCCGACTCCCTCCCTACCAGAAATACAAGGGAGTTCTGCCCCTCTTTCCGTACCCGTTCACTCACAATGGCTCATGTGGCGCGTGGTTTAAATTAATAAATGCCCTAGATCCTGATATTGCTGTATATGAAGGAAGCTGGGTTTGGGGAAACCTGAACTTAGTCTTGCTTAAAGCCTGCTACCCTGACAAGGAGGGACTTCCCGTTGGGACAGGAACTGATCTAGAAAATGAAGTGTATGGGTTAGGTAATTACACCGTTAATTTCATGATTCTAACTATTGAATCTGAAGCTGCACCAGTCTTACCAGCTATGTCAGTATTACCAGTCACAGGCGAATTATGTGTCCGGAAAAATGGTTCAGTACATTTAGGTCATAGCAAATGCACTACTGTGGTCGAATTCAGTGACCAAGGCAAATCTTCATTCAGAGCTTCACGTCATTCCTATTTTGTTTGCGGCCATACCGCATACATACGCTTACCTCTAGACTGGGATGGTACCTGTTACATTGCATTCCTTTTGCCACCTGTCTTCCTAGCCCCTCCTGATTATCATAGAAATACTAATCTAGTGAACCATCGACTCCGAAGAGATCTCCCGCTTGTCGACTACACTGAAACGGCATGGGAGCAATATACAGACTTCAATAAAGGTTTCTTCCCCTATCTAGGTGCTGTTTTTAATAGTAAACTGATACGTAGACTAACCAGAACTCTCGAAGCAGTAGTGAATGAGACTACTTCAGCTCTAGGTAACCTAACGGAGGAGCAGTCCGCCATGCGGGTTGTTGTTCTTCAAAATCGTCTTGTAATCGACGTCATCTTGGCAGATAGGGGTGGAGCTTGTAAGGTCATCGGGTCAAGTTGCTGTGTTTTCATTCCAGAAAACGCGCCAACTGTATATAAAGCTATCACACGTCTTCATAAAATTGCAAGTTTGATACACCAGAATCCAGGCACCTGGACTTGGTCCGGTTGGTTTTGGACAACGTTAACTGCTTGGGGATGGAAGATCCTATCCTTCCTAGGCATTGCCCTTCTCATAGTATTCAGTTGCTGCCTATGTCTACAATGTGGGCCGGCGATTTGTGGCCTGTGCGCCACATCATGTATTCCGCATTCAAATTCTCATTCAAAACGCGAAAAGAAGAAAGAAGAGCAAATGATGTTACGTGAACAGATTGATCGATTCATGAGGATTGATGTATCATGAAGGGTCCGTAGGGAACAAGGAGGGAATGAGGAAATATAGATTTTTTTGGTCAAGTAATGTTCCCTAACGCGTACCCCACCGTCTCCATGTACTAGCTTGAAGTGCATGTAATTTCCCTCCTGTGCTAGCTATGAAGACGCAAATACATTTGCGTCCATCTTTAACATGTCCTCTTTCAGATCCGCCATGAACGGATTGAATATCCAGTTTCTAAATATGCTATGCCAACGTCTTTTTGTGGTATACCTTACACGTTTTTCAGCTCTGGCGAAGTAGGCCCTGATTCTGCCATCGAGCCTCTTTTTCCTGCCTTCAGACTGCTTCTGTACCAGTGACCCCTGCCTTACTTCTTGCGCGGCTCACGGCGCTTGGCTCAGCCTGCTGCCTGCCAAGACTGTATTCAACCTTCGATTTATCTGCTCCACTCCTCGAAAATACATTCCTGTCTCGTCGTTCAAGTAAACATCCTCCCAGCTGCAGGAGCAATGGGCCCGGCCTTTCTGTCTCTGTGCAAGTAATTCATAGACTCCGTTGCCATGGTAGGCCCATGCCCCCTCATCTCTCATGCAGACACGTAGACACCAGACGCTTATACACGCACTCACAACCAGTATAGAATAGCCCTTGTCCGAGAGACCTTTCCCTTCCAGATACTACAGTTCCTTAAACATAAGATATCAGATACGATTTGGGATTAGGTTGGTCTGACATCCCAGACTTATGTCTACACTTGTAGGGCCAAATGTCAAGTCCCCTTCACCCTCCAGTTACACGTCAGCCACACGTCATGCTGCTGCGCGCGCACCTCTGCCATGTAATTCTGCTGACACTGCAGGATTCTCTTATGGATCCACCTACTTGTGACATCATGATAAATGATGCCTTTATGCACGCCTATTGCAACGCCTTTTTCTGTTATGTATGAGCATATTATCTTTTTTCTTTTCAGCTGTTACGCCTTCTGCATATGTCTTACTGTAATGCATTGACTATATATATGAATAACTGTCAATAAAATGTTGTCTGCCAGTCCCTTCCCGAACCTATGTGGTGACGGAATGGTATGCCACCTTGGCTCGAGCCAAATACCCAATTCCTTTTTAAGGAATAAAACCCTTTTGAGTAAACCTCAATATCACGGATTTTGCCTCTTATTTATCTGAGTTATTCTTATTGATTTTACCGCATAAATTAAGCATGGGTAATTAGATTTTACGCCTGCGTTGCACCTTCTCTGCAGCCAACAGCCAAACCCCGATTGGGGCTTCGAATCTCCCTTCCCAGTAACCCCGATTGGGTTATCAATTCTTCTTACAGAGTGCTCCGCCTACATCCCTGTTCTCGATCGCCTATTGAGTGCGTTGGGTCAGTGACAGGTCAGCTATTTGGACAAGTCGGACAAATTAACTAGCTAAGCCTACTCTAGTTATACTATTTTCCCGGGCAGTGTACCACCCCCAAATGTTGCAAGTGTAAGGATCCCCAATTTTGATTGGACAAAAGGATGAGGAGAGGTCATCACACCATACCAAAATAAAACTTTTCTTCTGAATATTAAAATTAGTGTTCCCGCCCTTCAATTTATTTTCCCATGTGTTTTTATTCCACCCAACAATTGAATGTTCTTATAGAAAATACAATGTTAACAGTTTATCTTCCTCTTGGGGTCATCAGGTTAGGTTCCCAGGCACATCTAAGTCAAGACTGTCCTTGGCATTTATTCAATGCCATGACTTGAGTGTTTCTGGATTCTGGTGCGCATGTGCAGATGTGGGTTTCAAAATGGAGTTACAGATACATCTCAGGCCAAACACGAGCTAGTAGCAAAGTAGAAAAGAAACAGTTTTAGAACAAAGAATAAATGAATGTTCTGTATACCACTTATCTCTTCTCTGTTCCCAATATTTTATTTTAACTATTGCGTTTAGTGTTTAGGCAGAATAAACAGCTTAGCAAAAGCAGCGGTGCAAGCTTCATGCATGCTGTAACACAAAGCAGCCATCTTAGTTCTACTGCGCAGAAGCAAAAGTTTCCCTCCAAGCAAGGTAGTACATCATGTCATGTGAGTATGACAGACGCATGCGCATTAGGAAATCCCGCGTAGCAGCAGCCATTTTAATGCAAGCGGATTATAGTTAGTAAAAGCACATAGACAAGCTTCCCCTAGATGCTAATAACGTTGTGTGGTGCAATTATTAGTACACAAAACATTTTTATTATTACATTAATAGTTATTTCGAGAGGGTTGAGTCCAAGCAAGTCGCTTTACATGCGAATACTTGCTCCATCATTTGTTTGGACCACCCCGCAGCCTTTTACTAGCCAGAATCCCCTGCAAACCTGAAATTTAGCTGAAAAAATCTAATTATTCTCAAATTTCTGTTTGGGAAAGTTGTGAGATCACCGGTTTGACACAAAATTCCTACCACCCAGCATTTCCCCAAATCTTCTGATAAAAATGGTACCTCACTCATGTGTTTGGGTCAAGTGCCTGCGGCAGGTAAGGGCCCAAAACATATTGAGGGGACATCAAAATTACCTCTCACAAAACAACCTGGTTTTGCAAGGGGGCATCTAGGTTTTTGGCCTCAGATCGGCATCCATCTAGGGAAACCCACCACACCCAGACATTTCTGAAAACTAGACACCTGGCGGAGTCCAGGGAGGAATAGCTTGAGAGGATACCCCAACATTTTCCTACCCAGAATCCCCTGCAACCCTCAAATTTAGCTAAAAAATCACTAATTTCTGTATGGGATCACTGTGCCGGCACAGATGTCCTACCACACAGTGTGTCCCTAAGTCTCCCAAGGAAAATGGTACCTCACTTGTGTGGGTGGGCCAAGGGCTTGTGGCTGGGAAGGGCCAAAAACATAGAGATTAAGGGTACAGCACAGTGAATTCTAAGCACTAAATGTTTTAAAAAATATGTTTTTAGCCGATTCTGCATTGAACACCCACACAACTGAGGTATCTTTTTACTCGGGAGACCAAGGGGAACACTTTGTGTTAGGACATTTGTGCCGGGATGGAATGCTTTTTTCATTAAAATTTGAGGTTTGCAGGGTATTCTGGGTAGGAAAATGTTGGGGATCCACGCAAGCCATACCTCCCTAGAATCCCCAGGGTGTCTAATTTTCAGTAATGTGTGGGTTTGGTAGGTTTCCCTAGATGGCTACTGAGCCCAGGGCCAAAAACCCAGGTGCCCCCTAGTAAAACCAGGTTGTTTTGCGATAGGTACCTTTGATGTCTCCGCAATACGTTTTGGGCCCTTGCCTGTTGCGGGTACTTGACCCAACAACACAAGAGGGATACCATTTTTATCGGAAGACCTGGCGAAATTCAGGGTGGTAGGAATTTTTTTTTTCCAAGTGATCCCACAACTTTTCCACACAGAAATTGGAGAAAAATGTGAATTTATTCAGCTAAATTTGAGGTTTGCATGGGATTCTGGGTAGGAAATGTTGGGAGATCCATGCAAGCGACACCTCTCAGGACTTCCCTGGGTGTTGAGTTTTCAGAAATGTTTGGGTTTGGTAGGTTTCCATAGATAGCCACTGAGCCCAGGAACAAAAGCTCAGGTAACCCCCTTGAAAAACCAGGGGGCATATTCTCAAGGATTTATCGCTGAGTTATCAGCACTTTATTGCAGCCAAAGTGGCAATACATTTATCGCCCAATTCGCAAGCTGGTGCTAAAAGCCCATACCACCAGTTTACCTGCGATAGCAGCCGAAAAAAACATCGCCACAGATGACACAGGCAACTATCGCTAATGAGATCAGAGTAGGCGTTCCCATGCAAAAAGCTGCGACAACACCACTCCGCAACATTCTCAACAACCAGCCAGATCGGCGATAAGATCACAGAACACGCAATAAGGCGCGTTAGCAGCAGGAACTTTACACCTGCTCTCACCTGGTGTAAAGTCAGACGACAGCCTGCACCAGAAAGGAAAGCCCAGCCCAGAGCCACACCTAAAGGGCAACAGATGACATGGAGCCACTAATCATGCTGCTGAAAGCCCCAACAGGGCCACAACACCCACCGCCATCTTTCCCAGGACCCTCCCCCGGGCCCCCCATCCCCGGGCAAAGAAATGTCACACCAAATTCATGAAATCATGTACAAAAAAATGTGCCTGATGTCGCACAATCACAACAGGTAACATGCATGTGTTGTCACAAAAATGAGCATCACACATTCACCTTCGAATTATCAAACAAAACATTTTATTAAAAAAACTTTAAACAACATTTATGAAGACTCATGGCGGGTCTATTCTCGACAATCTGAAGGTCACAGCCTGCAAGACAAAAATGCAGATAAGAAGGTGTGTCATGCGCTCATCAAAGGACAGAGAGAGAGCGAAAGAGAGAGAGAGATACAGAGCGGGAGAGAGAGAAAGACAGAAAGAGAGGGAGAGAGAGACACAGAGAAAAGAAGAGAGGGACAGACAGAGTGCGTACACTGCGCACTCAGGCCTCACTGTTCATCTGCTGCCACTGGTGTGTCTCCAACCACGTGCCGGTATGTACTGCAGTTCACCAGGTCCCTCATCTGAGAAAGATCCCTCATCTGAAACAGAGTCCAGATATATGAATGGCAGAGTATATGCAATTGTACACGCCATCATCGCCTGTCTGCTCCTGCACACCCAGGTAGCTTCACCCCAGCCCCTCCCGCTGCCCAGCAGTGCATGCCCGCCCCTGTGCACCCAGGCAGGTGCACCCCGTCCCCTCCCACCGCCCAGCGGTGCATGCCCACCCCTGCGCACCCAGGCAGCTGCCCCCCAGTCCCTCCTGCCACCCAGCAGTGCATGCCCGCCCCTACGCAGCCAGGCTTCACTGCTCACCTTCTGCCACAGATGGGTCCCCAAGAGGGCCCACCACGTGCCGGGGCAAGCGCCAAGCCCGGGGCCCGCGAACATGGCACCCTCCACATCATGCAGCCCTACTCCGTGGGCCACCAGGTTTCACACTTGATTCTGGGTCTTGATTTCGCTATGGCAGAGGACACATCAGTGCACACGGCATCATCGCAGGC
The DNA here is from genome assembly GCF_964263255.1 of Lissotriton vulgaris. NCBI lineage: Eukaryota > Metazoa > Chordata > Amphibia > Caudata > Salamandridae > Lissotriton > Lissotriton vulgaris. The sequence continues at coordinate 905,058,876 of NC_141699.1, forward strand.
TGCACACCCCGCTCAGTCCTTTCGGTGCCACTAACTCTGTGATCCGCGAGGCAACACCATGTGCCAGTAGGCACGCACTGCCCGCTGGCTCAGGCCTACACTGCAGTCCAGCAGGGCTCACAACGATCATCACCAGTCCGTACCGCCCAGGACGGGGCCTCATCGCAGGCTGCACAACTGCTCAGCACTTAAGGTCCCCCTACCTCAGTGCACTGAAAGTCACCATCCCATGGCGGCGTGCCTGTATCGGCCGCTGTGTATCCGGTGCCACCAAGTCTGTGCCCCACAAGTCATGGACCCTCTATGACTGAGTATCGTAGTGCGGATGTCATCATATCACCTCCGCCCCTGGGGAATGTCATGTTGCAGGGCCCTGCGCCCTCATGCATAAATGATAACCACACAGATACACCCAGAGTGACAGTAGAAATGGCGTCAAGCACGTGTGTCTGGCCCTTTTTTTTGGCAGGGTCACATGTCCTGTAACGTGTGTACTGGATGGGTGTGGTGTGGGTGTATACCAGCCATGAGGTAAATGTAAATTGATACTTGTATAGCACACTACTCACGCGCAAGGGTCTCAAGGCGCTTGTACGAATACCACGGTGGAACCCATCCTGGCTTTCCCTGTGAGGCGTCCACTCCTGGGCACCCCCAAGGTGGAGGCCAGGTATCCTTAGCGTTGTGGGGGCCATTGTGGAGATTAAGCAAGCTATTGCCCAGAGTTGCAGAGTGGGACTCCATGATTGGAATAGGCAGAGAGGCGAGAATTATCAGGTCCGTGGAATTTTGAGCCCAAGACCCGCCGAGGCAGGGAATTGAACCCTGGTCCCGAAGCTAGACCTCTGCATCAGGGTCTGCCGCTCTAATCATTGAGCCACACTCAATGCTGACAACTAGACCTGTGATCAGCAGATCACCACAGAGAAAACCTGGAACATGTTGGGTTGTTGTACCCCCCTGTGAGCGTAAGCAAAGTGGGCTGGCCTGGCGTATACCAGTCCAGTGTAAGGGTGTGAACAATGACCCCGGGAACTTTAAATGTGGATCTGTTCGTACCTGGGACGCTGCCCTTCTTGAACGACTGTTGTCATCTATACCGAGCTTCAATAGCAAATCCCACAATTTGGACCTGTTCATTCGGTCACAGGCTGAGGACAGGTACATGAAAGCTAAGTATAAAATACCCTTTTTAGCAATAGTGTATTTCCCAATTAATAATTGGAGATTGAGGCTTTGATCTTTAGTGCCTCTCCCTTTCCTAAACCCGAATTGAAGGGGTGAGAGGGTGTTTGTATCTTCCAGTTTATCTGTTAGTCTGGTCAGAATCACTCGGCCAAGGACTTTTACAGTAGAATCAATAAGAGAGATTGGTCAATAATTAACAGGATCTCCCCTATTGCCTTTTTTAAAAATTGGAACAATAACTGATTCCGACCAGGTAGGGGGGATACCAGAGTTACTGATTCGATTACAAACATTAGCTAAAACATTAGACCATGTCTTGATATCTGACTTAAAGAGGTCAGCGGGGACGCCATCGGGGCCGGGGGCCTTATTACTAGTCATTTTCCGGATGGTATCAGCTACCTCTATTTCTGTGACTTATAAAGAATATGTGTGTGGGGCAGGGGTGCACACAACCTCACTTCCTGTATCTCCCCCTTCATACACTGTTTTAAAATGAGTAAGTCATTGTTGTTCCTGGATACCACAATCCAGTTGGCTGTTACAAGGGTCATTAAAATATGACTTGTTAACAACTGTCCAGAATTTGGCACTATTTTTTAACACATTAATTGAAGTTAACTCATCCCAGGTCGCTTCTCCAATTTCACGTTTCCTAGCTTCCACTACTCTTTTGTAAAATAACCTTAAAGAAGCTATGAGGGACCTATCAATTGGTTTACTTTTCAGAGCAGTCCTTAGTTTTTGATTGGCTAGTGAACAGTTATGGTCGAACCAGCCGGTACCCCCTTGCTCCTTCACTTTGCCTGGCAGCTTGAGGTCCGCTGCTATCTGAGTACAGATTTTTAGGAAAGACTCGAGGACCTCTCTATCCCCTGCTTCGCGGTCCATACATTTTTGCAACTCTGTCCCTCTACTCTTAAAAAGATTACCTACAAAGTCCCGCGGAACAACCCTTTCCCATCTAATCCTGCGTCCCTGATCTGTTGGTCGGATATCATGCTTATCCACTCTGTTATGGTTTTTCTCAGATGTTTTAAACAGGTTCGTGATAATCAAAGTCACTGGATTATGGTCACTAAAATGTGTCCGGGCCACAGAATATTCACAGATACAATTCCCCAGCACGAGACTAATAAAAATATAATCAATAGTTAAACGACTAATGTTATTTTCAAAGGTTGGAATCTCCACGTCCTCCCTCTGTGGTAGCATCAGCCCGTTACTCGCCAACATATTCTCAAGGATTGCTCCTTGGGCAGTATGTTCAAAATGTATCTCACCTTGATTTAAAGGACCTAATTTATCAAATAAGAGACACTTATCTGGGCACCCGTGAATATTAAAGTCTCCTAATAAAATTAGCAAACAGTGGTTGTTTCGAACCTCATTATGCCTTGACAAAAAAAGGTCCAAAGTTGTAAGATGTTCGGTCAGGGTTGCTCTGTCATAAGAGTTATAAAAATTAACAATTAAAATGTTACACTCTCCATTACGGGCAATTTGAACTGCTAAACAGTGCGGTGAACCTGTTACTATCTGCGTATGGATCCCCGGGATAGATGCCGAAATTAAAGTGACTAAACCCCCCTTCGCCCTACCCATAGCAGATGAAATAGCTGGGAGGGAATATGAGGAGTAACCATCTATGGTAAGGGTATTCCTGGTATCCCAGGTTTCTTGTAGCCCAATGATATCAAAGGACCCTAAAGAATTTCTCCAAATTGGGTCATCTACTTTATTTCTTAGACCCGCAATATTCCATGACATAAACTTTAAGGTTGAATTTCTGGGTGGGGTTGCTTGTTTGTTTGACTGGTTATTAATGCTAATTTTAGTTGAGCCCTCATTTCCTGTGGCCCCGATATTCAATACAGACTCCCCAGACTTTGCATCTGGACACATACTTTCTTGGTTAGTCATTGCAAAGTGTGAAGTGAGGATTTCATGGCCCGTTCCTGTTAATTTATTACCCTCTTGTCAGTCAACCCAGCCTGAATCCGACACTGCTTCAAAACGATTGAAGGTTGGAACATTATAAGGATTTCCCGGTTGATGGATACGTTGAGAAAAATATTGTGGATAACCTCCAGCCCAATACTCTCTATTAGGGCAATTCCTCCCCTGATGTGGAAAATATAGGCTCCCACTTCCACCCATGTTTGGTATCTGAGGATAGAAGTGACCTAAATTCAAGGACACAATCCCAGCTTCAAAGTTCTGGTTCGGGAAGCTGCTAATAACTTGCGCTACTTGGGGGTTTCTAAAGTTCACTATAATGCAGTCTCCGTCTATGTTCTTGGGATTAGGGCCCATCCAACTTACTTTCCTAACGCTGATAATTTTTCCATCTAAGTCTGGTCATAGAGGCCGATTTTTCGATAACCAGAACATCACCTTATTTTCTAATTCGTAAAATGTTTCCACCCTGTCATTTTGCCACTCTGGGACCCCAGCCAAAACAATAACAAATGGATGTGATTCACGAGGAAGTTCAACTCTATGTTTTTGCCTCCGACCATTGGATGGTACCATTTTGACCTGATCTGGCAAGGTATCGTTAATCCTCAGCCCTTTAGTGGTGCTATTCTTGACAGCTACGCTACCTTTAGAAGGTTTACTGCCTTGCTGAGGGGTGGTAGATCTATTGACAACCTCGTTTTGCTTAGCAGGGGCGAAGTTCTTATTAAGCACCTTCTCGATTGGGTTTGATTTAGAAACAGTTTTAGTTTTTTTTTCCACAGGTGCTTTTGGAATACCTATAGCCGAGGGAAAATATTTTCCATCTGTCAGTTTCTTCAGCTCGGCTGTATTTGCCTTAGTGACATCGCAAAGGGAATCTAATTGGCTGCCTATCCTTTTCAAAAGCTCCACTAAAGGAAGAATTAGGGACTTAATCAGATGTTGTATTTTGTCTAATGATAGTGCTGTGTCTCCACCGTCTTTAAAGACATGATCTACTGTTTCCGGGGTTGGCTGTCATCAATACGGGCAAGTGACTCCCCTTGTGTTGAGGTGTTAATATTATCTTTATTTAGCCTGACCTTATGGGCCAAAGAGGATATTTTAGGTTTCTTTATACAGCCCCCCTTTTGTCGAGCTCCACCGCGTTTACGCTTAGCGGCGGATATCGGCGTACTTTCTAATGATTTTTGTGCCAGTAAAGGCGGGTTATTTACTTCAACACTCTTTCTGCCCCCTTTATCCACATTTCGATAGGCCATAAAGGAGGCCAGACTGGTGTCTATTCCGCTTATATCTAAGGTGATTGTGTCCTCCTTCGTGGTCTGGTTGTGGGTTGGGGGTTGGGTTTGGGTCAATACAGGGATAGGGGACTTTGCTAAGGCAATTTTCCCAAGTGAGGACCTTTTTGGAGCACAGGATCTTGAGACAATCGACGAATTGTTAAGTCAATCTCCTTCTCTACAGCTGAAGCAGCCAATGTAATGTAAGCATCAATAGGACCAATAATTCCCCCTCCCCCGCCCCTATTGCTAGCTTTGGTACATTTAGGTCTATTAGATGCCATACTATATTACCAATGAATGATAATAGAGCCAGGAAATAGCGGTGACCTAAACAGGTCACTTCCTAAGCAATGATCAAACCACTAAACACAAATGTGGGTAGACAATAAAAATAAAATAAGAAAAAAATAAAGGGGGGTTGCCCAGTCCAGTCTCCTCAGGCCTCTGAGGGCCTAAGAGAGCCCGCCCTTTGCCCGGGCTTCGCCCGGCGCTCCCGTGCGCTTCCGCGCAGCGTCCGAGTCAGCCTGATTAAATAGAAAAAATGGCGTCCAGGGGGCGGGCTATCAGGGGGCGCAGACCAGGTGACACGGGTCTTGAACGACTCTGTTCAAGAACATTGTGTACTTCCTAGCAGATCTGCACAGGGACCTCACGGCCACAGTTAGATCCATACTAATAATATAAAGAGAGAGCCCAAACCTTTGAGGCGGGTAATCTCAGGAACCACAGCACCAATCACAACACCCAATACAGCGTTGGAAAGGGCAGTTGCAGCAGAAGGACATAGGCTATACAGACGCCCACTATCTACATTCAAAAGGTAAAAGAACCGTGCCAGCAAAGTAGTCCCTTGTGGGCGTGTCTGCGTTGTGCTGTGGGCGTGCGCTGGGTGCGTGTGCTGGGGGCTTGACAAACACTGGGGGCGTGTGGTACATTCCACCCTTCATGCCATGTTTCATATTGTGTGCTAATCCCACCCTGCTCCCTTTAAATACCCCTGCACCCCTTGATCATAACCGACCCTTACTCCTTAAAATACCCCAACAGCCTTAAACACTAACCCATCTTAACCCTATAAATATACCCTGTACTCCAAAACCCAAACCTATCCCTCAACCCTAAAAATACCCCAAAACCCAAACCTAGCCCTAAACCCTATAAATACCCCTGTACCTCAAAACCCAAACCTACCCGTGAACCCTAAAAATACCCCTGTACCCCAAAACCCAAACCTAGCCCTGAACCCTAAAAATACCACTGTACCCCAAAACCCAAACCTACTGCTGAACCCTAAAATACCCCAGTACCCCAAAAAACAAACCTGGCCCTGAACCCTTAAAATACCCCTGTACCCCAAAAACCCAAACCTACCCTGAACCCTAAAAATAACCCTGTACCCCAAAACCCAAACCTAGCCCTGAACCCTAAAAATACCACTGTACCCCAAAACCCAAACCTACCCCTGAACGCTAAAATACCTCTGTACCCCAAAACCCAAACCTAGTCCTGAACCCTAAAAATACCCCTGTACCCCAAAACCCAAACCTAGCCCTGAACCCTTAAAATACCCCTGTACCCCAAAACCCAAACCTACCCCTGAACCCTAAAAATACCCCTATACCCCAAAACCAAAAACTATATCTGAACCCTTAAAATACCCCTGTACCCCAAAACCTAAACCTAGCCCTGAACCCTAAAAATACCCCTATACCCCAAAACCCAAAACTATATCTGAACCCTTAAAATACCCCCGTACCCCAAAACCTAAACCTAGCCCTGAACCCTAATAATACCCCTGCACCCCAAAACCCAAACCTAGCCCTAAACCCTAAAAATAGCCCTGAACCCCAAAACCCAAAACTAGCCCTGAACCCTAAAAATACCCCTGTACCCCAAAAACCAAACCTAACCCTGAACCCTAAAATACCTCTGTACCCCAAAACCCAAACCTAGCCCTGAACCCTAAAAATACCCCTGTACCCCAAAACCCCAAACCTAGCCCTGAACCCTTAAAATACCCCTGTACCCCAAAACCCAAACCTACCCCTGAACCCTAAAAATACCCCTATACCCCAAAACTATATCTGAACCCTTAAAATACCCCTGTATCCCAAAACTCAAACCTAGCCCTGAACCCTAAAAATACCCCTGTACCCCAAAACCCAAACCTAGCCCTGAACCCTTAAAGTACCCCTGTACCCCAAAACCCAAACCTAGCCCTGAACCCTAAAAATACCTCTGTACCCCAAAACCAAACCTATCCCTGAACCCTAAAAATAGCCCTGAACCCCAAAACCCAAACCTAGCCCTGAACCCTAAAAATACCCCTGTACCCCAAAACCCAAACCTAGCCCTGAACCCTAAAAATACCCCTGTACCCCAAAACCAAAACTTACCCCTGAACCCTAAAATACCTCTGTACCCCAAAACCCAAACTTAGCCCTGAACCCTGAAAATACCCCTGTACCCCAAAACCCAAACCTAGCCCTGAACCCTTAAAATACCCCTGTACCCCAAAACCCAAACCTACCCCTGAACTTCAAAAATACCCCTATATCCCAAAACCCAAAACTATATCTGAACCCTTAAAATACCCTTGTACCCCAAAACTCAAACCTAGCCCTGAACCCTAAAAATACCCCTGTGCCCCAAAACCCAAACCTAGCCCTGAACCCTAAAAATACCCCTGTACCCCAAAACCCATACCTATCCGTAAACCCTAAAACTACCCCTGTACCCCATAACCCAAAACTATATCTGAACCCTTAAAATACCCTAACGCCCCAAAACATATACCTCAGTACCCCAAAACATATACCCCTATACCCATACTTACCTTATCCAAACATTTAAAAAAAACATGCTTTTACCATTCATGCATTTACAACGAATTTCGTTGTAAATGTATGCGTAGTAAAAGCATATAAAATGTAATGCCATGCATTATAATGGCATTGCGGAGTCATGGTACTTTCGTAATGAAAGTATGCGGAGTGATGGTATGTTGCAGAATAATCGGTGTTTACCCTCCCCCGGTAAGTACATTGGTGGCACGGCGGCCTACATCTCCAGCAACATACTCATATTTTTTCACCACCCATTTGAAAAAATGCACAGGTCTCTCTCATTGATGGCCAGCACTAACATACACTTTTAGACACTCCTTCCGCCACAAGTTCTAGAATTGCGAACTTTAGAGCTGGGGAGCTACGTTTGAATCTCGGCATCAGCTCAACATCCTGTGATTCCAGGCAAATCGCTTTGTCTCCCCGTGCATACCACAAATGAATGTCTTCTTCTGTAATGTAAATTGTGCTTATGCCATGTTGTCGAGTTTGCGCTATATAATATTGCAAGGAAAAATAAAGTAGGGAAACTCGAGTTCACACACTACTGAACGCGCACTCTTAAGTGCATCAGCAGTGCACTGTGAATCGGAGCGTTTCACAGGCCTGTCACAGATAAGAAATGCTATCAAAACGAAATCCTACAAAACAATATACTACTGGCCGGCAGCAATTCATACCCGGACAACGTCGGCACGGGCTGCTATCAACAATGAAATCATAAACCAAGGACTTATAGAAATTGAAGACTCACTGTATCTATTATGCGAGAAGTCCTTACAAGATTTCAGCCTGCCGCCAGCGGTCCGAACTAACCTAACTGGATACCACAATATCGCTACCGCACACAATATTCCAGAGCTAAATAACTACCTTGTTCAACACTTGCCTAACTTAGTTCCCAATCAACAACTCGCCTACAACACCATAGTTGATAGTGTTGAAAAGAAGCAAGGCAAACTATTGTTCATAGACGCTCCCGGTGGCACAGGAAAGACTTACCTAATCAAGCTCATACTTGCCAAAGTTCGATTTTCTGGGAATTTGGCTCTAGCTGTTGCTTCATCTGGAATAGCTGCCACTTTGCTAACAGCTGGGAAAACAGCACATTCTACCTTTGAACTGCCTCTAACAGTTTCCCTTGAAAAGGATTCAATATGCTCTATTTGGAAAAACTGACCTTTGGGGACACTGCTTCAAAATGTGGCTCTTATCATGTGGGACAAATGTACAATGACACACCGCTCAAATATTGAGGCAGTTGACAGAACTCTCAAAGACATTAGAAATTCATACAACATAATTGGAGGTGTTACTTTTGTGTTTGCTGGTGACTTCCGACAAACTCTTCCTGTGGTGCCTACAGGAACGCAGGCTGATATACTAAAAGCATGCTTAAAAGCATCACACCTTTGGAACTCTGTACAATCTATTACCTTGCACACTAACATGAGGACACATTTAGGAGGTGGAGATATACAATTTGCAGATCTTCTAATAGAAGTGGCCAACAGAGACATACCTGACACAAATGGCTTTATCAACATACAAAACTTAGGTAAGCATCTCTGTACCCTACATGAACTCATACAACATGTTTACCCAGACATCAAGCATCTTCTCAGCAAAGATTACACATGGATTTGCGAAAGGTCTATAGTTGCCGCCCGAAATTCTGCAGTGCATCATATTAATGAACACATACTACAACTATTCCCAGGTGAAACCACAATATATAATTCCATTGATACAGTATTAGATACACAAGACGCTGTGCATTACCCCAAGAATTCCTCCACTCACTTAACCCTTCAGGGCTTCCCCCTCATACACTCCAAATGAAAGTAGGTGTTCCTATCATGTTATTACAAAACCTACATCCACCAAATCTCTGCAATAGGACGCGCCTACAAGTTAAATCTCTTTTACCTTATTTAATAGAGACTAAATTCTCACTGGCCCTGCTGCAGGACAGTTAGCCCATATTCCCTGGATACCCATGATCCCTACTGATCTACAATTTCAATTCAAATGCTTACAATTCCCTATTAACATTGCTTTTGCATCCACCATTAACAAATCACAAGGTCAGACATACAAAGTCATTGGGATAGACTTACGAGAGGACTGCTTCACTCATGGACAGTTATATGTCGCGCTATCGAGGTCGGGGAATTCCGACAACCAATTTATTTTACTTCCTGATTCTCATGAAACACGAATTGTCGTGTACCATGAAGTTTTGAAGTAAATGTTATTTTCAATACTAAAACCATTGCTGCCTAGCCTTTTTTTACCCGGACAACGTCGGGACGGGCCGCTAGTATGATTATAAAGGTAACTGTACAGGAAAGATAAGGATCGTGAATGGGGTCAGGCAGGGCTGCATCCTAGCCCCCTTGCTTTTTACCCTCTACATCAATGATTTGGGTGCAGTGTTGGGGGAGGCATGTAAGGACATACCAAGGGCGGGTAAATTTATGATACCCGCTCTGCTTTATGCAGATGATGCTGCTCTATTAGCCCGCACAACAGTCGGCCTCCAACGTCTTTTAAATTAATTTTATAATTTTATGAACATACTAGATCTTAGTGTTAATTATTCTAAATCCCATGTAATGGTGGTGGGCAGTAAAGGTAAAAAGCTGAAAACTTTGCATTGCGAGGGCAATATGTTATCCCGGGTCACGAGTTCCCCATATCTAGGGGTCATCTTTGATGACAGCTCAACATGGTTGCCTCAATTGGCCACTAAACGTAATGTTTTTGTAAGATCAACCTTGGCCGTTCTTGATTTTTCTCCAAACTGGGGGTGAAGCCACTGGAAGCCGTCCTGAAAGTTTATGATGCAAAATGTGTCTCTTTAGCCCTATATGGAGCAGACCTATGGGGCTTTAAAAACGTAAAATTATCACAGGTTGCAGAGGACAAGTTCTTGAAAAATATCCTATCAGTGCCACAATCAACCCCTGGTTATATTGTTCATCAGGAACTTGGGGTTGATTACCTGGAAGATCGCATAGCTGTGGCACCGCTTTTAAAGTGGATTACAACATGGTTAAACCCAGAACTGGTTTTAAATCATGAGGTTCTGAGTGATTATCTGGCCCTGGACCATAGTCACTCCATTCCATGGCTGAAATATGTTAAAATATTAGCTGATTCATTAGGTCGCCCGGAATTGTTTACCCAGCCCCAAAAATTAGTCAAGGGAGAAGTGAAATGGGCAAAAGACACATTTAAGCTTAACAAGGGCCTTGCAAGGGAAGAAATGGAACTGAGTAAGACGACTGTGAGGGCTCATCAGCTCTTAATTAGCTCAACTGACACTGAACTATACTTGAAAATAGTCAACAATGCTAACCACCGATTTCTTTTGACTAAGTTCAGGCTGAATAAATTCCATTTCCTTCTCACTGCACGCCCGGGATGGTCCAAAATGACAGATCTAGATATCTGTTCTTGTGACGGGTTTTCTATAATGGACACTGTTCATTTTATGTTTTTCTGTAAACATTTTTTGGGGATACGGAAAAAGTTCATTGTACCTCTGATTAAATATAAAGGGTTCAGACATGTTAAACCTGCCCTCATGTACCTTCAGCTGCTATCTAATACTTGGGAAATTTTTAATGTGGCCAGTTTTTTAACAATAGGTATGAGACTAGGGAAAAAAAATCAATTGGACTAGTTGTAAATAGTAGATTTTAAGGGTTTTAAATTAAATATTGTGTTTAGCTTGATTTTAAAACGTACTTTGGCCTTGATTTCTGATGTGTGTATACTTTTATGGTTTTTGATATGAACCGAATAAAGTACTTTTGACTGACTGACCCCGGGGCTCAGGACGTGGTTCCGTCCTGGGCTGGACAAGAAAGAAACTAATGCCTGTGTCTCTCTTGTAGTGTCCGCACCACCCAAACCGCAATCTGCAATGTGTCACCCTGTGACACACGTATGACAACATGAGCAACATGGACATAAGGGGGAATCAATGACCCTACATTCATCCATCCTGCCACACTTAAAAGATCATAGACATGAAACGTTTGTGTGATTATGAATGTTTAATGCACATTCAGTGGAGTGTTGAAGCTGGAGCAGTATTGAGCCATGCAAATCCCACTTTACAATTTTAGCCTGTGGAGTGCCAGCCAGAGTCTTCCAGGGAATGACCAGTCCAAAGGAAGAGGAAGACTTCAGTCCGCTGTCGCATTGGTGATCAAACAGAATATAGCAGTCCGTTTTGAGGTCCAAGGTGAGTGTCGCCGAGTGGATCAGGGTACAGTGGAAGGTGATGATGCAAAGGGCAGAACCAAGCAGAAACTGGCCCTATGGTGGATGAATACTATGGTTTTCTTCTTACCAGTGAGGCAGATTCATCCTCATCTTCGTCCTCTGCTGTTTCATGTGCTTCACTTGTGGGCCGTGGTGTTCTGTCTCCAGCTCTTTGTGGCAGTGATACCTTAGGGCCCGGAGGTGCAATGTCTGCTGCACTGTGTGGCACTGACACTTCAGGGGGCAGACATGTGGATGTAGTGGTAGCAGCACCTTGCATCAGCGCCAGGCCTTGTGGCAGCAATGCCATGAGGATGGTCCTGAGGTCATTGAGAAACCCAGCTACCTCTCGCTGGTGTGCAGCCGTGGCAGCCACTCTTTCTGCCTGCGTCCTCTCCATGGTCTCCATTAACCTCTGCATGTGTCCCAACTCCCTGGTGACATCGGTAGAGCCACTCTGACTGGACAGTTGTTGAAGTCTCTGAGTCAGGGCTCCAGCGATGTCAGCCATGGTCCATTGGAGAGCTTGGAGTGGACTGTGGATGTCCGTTAGGGACTTTGAGTGGTCCCTGATGGATCTTAGACACCCAAATATGGCATCTAGTTTGGCTGCCATGTGGTCAAACCCCACCCACTCCTGTTCAGCCAGCTGCTCATGGCACCCCAACACATGAAGTTGGAAGGCCATGTTGTTTTCGTGGGGGTCTTGTGAGGCAGCCGTGGTGGCGGGTGCTGCCTGCTGTGTGGTCTGTGCAGGGGGGGTCCCCTCAAGGCAGCTGGGCTGCCCAGCTCCTGGAAGTGGGATGCGGAGGCTCTCCATGAGTTATTGGAGGGCGTCGGAGTCAAAGGTGTGGTGGTCCGCTTCGTCATCAGAGAAGAGAGGTTTGGGCTGCTCTGCAGGAGGTGTTGGACTCCCCTCCGCAATGTGAAGGGGAGATGCAGTTTAACATTGTGTTCACGTGTATGTTGTCACATTGTACATGTTTACATACAGACTGCATGACTGTGTACATTGTGGCTGTTTGGGAGGAGCTGCCTATTTGCTGCGGAATAGTAGACATTTCGACAACATCATGGATGTGTGTTGGTACTTGTACTTTATCAACTCACATTTCCCTGCAATGCCAAATGTGATTGGCCAGTTTCTACACACATGCGGCACCAGTTGTGTCCTGTGTTCTGTTGTGGACGTGTTGCGGTTTGTACCACATTGTTGTCAAAGTTGATGTGCTCTGCATGTTTTGAGTGTGTGCTACATTTAGGGTGTTTAGCCTCTGCAGCTCTGATTTTGCTGCCCGTTCTTCCTTACATGTGATGTGCCTTTGACTTCTGTGCTTGTACACTGCTGTGATTTAGCATACTTGGGTACATTGATCTCTTGGTGGGAGTTGGTGGTTTGGGGCATGGTTGGTCTGCAGATATGCTCGACTTAATTGTGCATGTGTGCCATTGTGCCCATCTCCCTCCGTTCCCCGAGTCCCTGGTCGTTAATCACCCTGGTGCTGTTGTGTCCGGTCATGTTGAGCAGTGTCCTGTCCCCCAACTCCTGCCACTGTCTCCCCACTGATGACTGTGGACACCATTTCCTCCATATCGTCCAGCTCCTCCTGTGGCACAGTACTCCGACCTCCAGTCTGCATTGCTGCCTTCCGGTTGCTGGCTAGTTTCTGCTTGGTTTTGCACATGACCTCATTCCAGCACCTATTGACCTCTTCCGTTGTCCTCTTCAGCACTCTGACTGCATTTTCCTTGTCCACGATAGACTGCCATATTCCATTTTTTGTTGCCAATGACACAGTGGAGGTGTTAAACAGTAGTTGATGGTGTTCTACCACCTTCGTTATCAGGATTCTGTTTTCCTGCGGCCTGAACCGCTTCTTCCTACTCTTCTTCTCTTTGCCCTTCCCTGACCCCGAGATCCCAGGCTGGTCCTTCGCGAGGCTTGTGGGTTCTGGTTGTCCTCTGTACCTGCTCCGGCAACATCCATTGTGCTTTGCTGTTGTTTGGCTTTTATTTGTATGTTTTTTTTCTACAATTATGGTGATTTATCCCATTTGACGTGTGTGAACTGTAGGCCTCTTGCTGGTTTTCACAGATTTTTGTATCGCGATTGGCCTCATTGCAGCTTTTTTTGTGTTCGTGTTTCACATTTTTGTTGCGTCACGTTACGTTGACTTTATCGCGGACACTTCGCGTGTTATCGTGGGCCTATCGCATGGTACTGCTGTGTTGTGAATACAACAGTAACACAGCGTTATTTTCCCGCGATAGCCTGCGATAGGGAGAGTTGCGTTAAGCTACTTTTGCGGTAATTATCACACGTTCTTGAGAATATCCCCCATAGTCGTTTTGTGATAGATAGTTGGGCACCTTTGTTTTGGGTCCCGGGTTTCCAGACATCTAGGGGAACCTAAAAAGCAAGACATTTCTGAAAAATAGACACACATGAGAGTCCAGCGAGGTGTGGTTTGCATTAATCCCCCCACATTTTCCTTCCCAGGATCTGCTGCAAACCTCAAATTTAGCTAAAAGGTCACATTTTCCTCTAATATCTGTGAGAAAGTTGTGGGATCATTGCACAGCTCACATTTCCTACCACTCACTGTTCCCCTCAGTTTCCCAATAAAAATGATAACTTACTTGTGTGGTTGGGCCAAGTGAATATGACATGGAAGGGCCATAAAGGTGTAGAGATTGAGGGGGGCACAAAAAAGGTCCAAAAGGCCGAATTGTTTATATGTTTTCAGGCTGACACTACTTTGGGCACCCACACAAGTGAGGTGTCATTGTTCTCGGGAGACCAGGGGGAATGCTGGGTGGTAGGAAATGTGTGCCTGTGCAGTGATCCTACAGCTTATCCACCCAGAATTGTGAGGAAAATGTGACTTTGTAAGTAAATTTGAGGTTTGCAGGGTATTCTGAGTAAGAAGATTCTGGGGATCCATGCAAGCCACACTTTCAGCCAAGAGTCAGTACACACACACCACCATCCAAGCACACCATCAACCAAGCGCCATCCACTCACACTGCCAGCCAAGCGCTATCCACACACACTGCCAGGCAAGCTCCATTCATGCACAATGCCAGCCAAGCGCCATCCATGTACACCCCCATCCATTTGCCATCCATGCACACAGTTAGCCAAGAACTATCTACACACCACCACCAGCCAAGCATCACCCACACACTCCGTCAGCCAAGCACCATCCCCGCACTCCGCCAACTAAGCAGGGTGGACTGGGAACAGCAACCAGCCCTAGCATATTGCTTCTCGACCAGCCCTAGGAGAGGGGGGTGTGCTAGTAAAAAGTACTGCTATTGCTTTTGTTACTGGGGGCCGATATTGCAGCAATGCTGCAAAACTGTCCCCAGTGACAAAACCGGTCCTCTTAGCAAGAAAACTGGCCCCCACACCTCCGGCCTACCAGGAAACGCCCGGTGTCCACTACGACCAGCCAGCCCCTGCAGCCAAGCCCCATCCATGCATATGGCCAGCCACGCACCAGTCAACGTACACCACCAGCCAAGCTCCACTCCATGCACACCACCAGGAAAGCACCAATCTACTCACATCAACATCAAGCACGAAACCGCCCATACCATTAGCCAAGTGCAGGTCCACACACCACCAGCAAAATGTCAGCCAAAGGACAGTGTACGCAGACTCAGTCAAACTCCAGTTTACACACACAAAAACTCTCCTTGGTTTCTAGTGGTTTTTTGCCCCCGCTTGGCTGTAGGTGAGACTAAAAATATCACTGAAACAGCCAAAATGTGTGCCTGAAAAAAGGGAGCGATCCTTGCTTATGGGGCTTATACCCATACACATAACCCTGGTACCTAGTTGGCTTTCAGGGCATTTGCATGCCCATACTGGGCAGCCCCCACCCCTATCCATAGAAAAACCTATCCATGGTGCCTAGTGGGTTTTCTGCCCCGAGGGGCAGATCAGGGCTTATTGCCCCATGTGCCTCCTGGGGGATGTTTTGGGGAGGGGGCATTGGCATGCCCATTATGGGCAGCTCCTACCGTATATACATAAAAAGAAAAAGTCCCTGGTGCCTAGGGGGCTGTCTGCCCCCCCGGGGCAGATCAGGGGTTATTGCCCGCTTATGACTCCCAGGGGAAGCAGAAAGGCTGTAGAATTTGTTTTGGGGGTGGGGGCATTGGCATGCCCATTATGGGCAGCCACCACCCCTACATATAAAAAACCAATCCCTGGTGCTTAGTGGACATTCTGCCCCAACAGGGAGCAGATAGTGGGCTATTTCCCCCATCTGCCTCCCAGAGGGGGCAGAAAGACTGTGGAATTAGGTGGGGTGGGGGCATTTGATTGCCCATCTCGGGCAACCCCCACCCCAAAATCTGCTACAAAAAGAATCCCTGGTGCCTAGTGCACTTTCTTCCCTCCCTGGTGGCAGATTGGGGGCTATTGCACCAATCTGCCCCCCAGGGGGGCAGAATGACTGATTGTGCTAGAAATTATTTCGTGGTAGCATAGGCACTTGCCCAAGGGGATGCTCCCCCCTCGCTGGTGTCCAGTGGGTGGATCACTGCTTGGGAATCGCCCTTCTGAGGCATTATCCAAGCAGAGATCAACTAGGGAGGGGTAACATTGGAAAGAGAAGATTCTCCCCTTTTTGATGATACCTCTCCTGTCCTTCTACGTGCTCGGGCTGAGATAGCCCCACTAGCATGTAGAAAGTGAAACTGAAATGGGCCTATTGGCTCATTTCAGTTTCAGTTTCTCTGAAATGACATCAGCGCGACGTGGGCGCTGACCATCATTTCAGACAAACCAGGGGCACAGCCTCTGGAGCTGGGGAAGTTCCTCCCGAGATCCCGAGGCTGTTGTGGGGAAAAGGAAATCCCTCTGGTGCCCGTACCAGAGGTATTTCCAGTGCCATGGCGTTGGACGCACAGGAGCCGTCTGACACAAATGAGCCCTTGAACCCTCTAGTAGCCAAATTGCAACAGCATCACATGTAATATGTGTTGCAATTCATGGAAAGACTCCTATTAATTTCCTTCCAGGGCTGGACTGGCCGTAGCCGGCACCGGGCAATCCCCCGTTGTGCCGCACGGGTGGGGGCTGGTTTTGGGCCCCTGGGGGCAGTTTTTGTTACAGGGCTGTTTTTGCAGCATAGCTGCAATAACGGCCCGGTAACAAAATCGGACGAAAACCGGCCCTGGCAAAGAGCTCGTCGGCACCTCCAACCCCCCCGAGTGGGGAGGGGGGCTGGCTGAACACTTTGCCAGGGCCGGTTTTGGTTCCCAGTCCGGCCCTGTTTCCCTCAGTTTGGATGGCATAACACTATACACCACAAATCCACAGGATGGCTTTAATGCTATAATCCGAGAATTCACAAGATTCGAGAGTCTGACTGAATTGACCATAAACAGATGTAAATCAGCTATATTCCCACTCATTCATGCCAGGGATAACCTGGGCAGACCTCGACTTCATGCTGGAATGGCGCAGTATTCCTATTAATACCTAGGAATTTGGATAACTTCTAATAAGGATGAAGGGTCAATTATGGCAGGCCATCACCTAACTTCAGAGGCATATAGATAGATTCCTGAAGCTGCCACTCTCAATGGCTTGCAGATTGAGCCTAGCCAAAATGGTCATACTCCTTCTTAAATTACTTTACTATTTTCCCATTCCTCTTAATAAATGTTTTTTTTAATGCTTGTGAAACTACTTATTAGATTGACATTTAGAGGGAAGAAACTCAGAATCTCCTGGGAAACGCTGGCCTTCAGTATAAATGCAATGACTATGCAGCTCCTAATATGAAACTATATTGTTTAAGAGCACACATTGTAAATTATTGGCTTTATCCCAAGAAATGCATAGTCACCTGGTGGACAACCGTGATGCGGTATCCCCCACTCCTTTAAAGACCACACCACGTGTAAAAAAAACATAACTGGACATTAACATAATCCAGAATGTTATTGCAGCCTGGAGAAAGCTTGAGAATGTTGCAATTGCACGACTAATGTACTCATCAGATGTTCCTTTGACTCTACACCCAGTTTCCATTGTTGGCAGAGGACAAAGCAAAATCCCATTTACATATACTGGGAATAGCCAAATGGAGACACCTATGTGAGGAAGGCACATTTATCACCCTATATTATGAACTACAATGTGTTCTGTTGGGTATTCCAATTCCTTTGCATTGGAAATGGTGTTGTAAAAACACATCTGTGTAAATGGATTAACGTGTGGTCCATGAAGTTATGGGGGAGCGTAGGTCTAAGCTGACCATTATTCTGTCCCCCAAATATAGAATTGCTAAAGCAAACAACACACAACTGCAAGTATCGTTATTTAGTATATTTAGTATATTTGAAGTCATATATCGGAATAGTATGCACAAAATATATTTGCTTCTTCTTTTACTTTCTCATATAAGGCTGTCATAAGCACAGATAAGACGTGACTTTGTGACAAAGTGACATAAAGTGATTAAATCAATTTGACACTACACAATACAAACAAAAAACGAATATCAACATAATAGCAAAGCTGAAAATTATAAGAATTGTTGGGGGGGATATGTCTGTTCTCTCAATTCTCCAAAATGCAACCTAAATATTATCTAAACACTTCTAGGTTAGTTGACAATGAACACGAAGCAATAAGATTGCTGTCGACGTTTCGAACCTATGCATATGTGTTACTGATCCAACATAACAGTGGGTCTTCCTCAGGACAGGCAAAAAGAAAACAGCCTGTGTGGGAAAACAATTGCTTGTGTGGGAATCATGTGTGTTTTGGATAAGCAAATATCCGAAAACAAGTAAATACAATCCAACAGGGGGAGACTCACAATTGGGTTCATTGTGGAATAGAATAGAAATGGCATGGATAGTGAAAATCCAGCAACACGTGGTGATTAAAATGAAAATGAAGTTTCAAAGGCTATTAAATGCTTACAGTTCCAGGTCTTAGATGTTGGAATATGTATTGAAACAGGCACAATTGCCTAAGGGGGTCCACCCACTTCAGGTCCCAAAGGGTTACAGGAAATGAAAAGTTGGTGTGGATTTAACAACCAGGCTGTTACCAATTCTTTTAAATGGGTGTTACCAAATACACCCATTTAAAAGAAAAATAAGTGTGGTGAATAACAACTCACCTGGGACAGCAAGGCACTGCTAAAGAAGTTAGCCTGCCGCTCGTAGATGTCAAATGTATCTGAAGGGAAATGCTTGATCATTTAAATGAAGGAAGATATGGCTGCTACGTTAGCATGCACGTTTCATAGAAAAATTACATGTGCTCACCCTAGGCACATTGGGGCTCACAGTGAAACTATCGCTCTACACGCTTTTCTCTACCATAGGTTTAAATCATTAGGCAAACAGATTACACATGACTTTCCCCTGGAACTGGAAGTCTTTAAATGCCAGCCAATATAAAAGGGGCCCCCTGCAACAAATACGGGCAGACGTCAGGGGAAGAGAACACAATAGTTAGGGAAGAAGTCCGCCCATGTAGATTTAACAATGGCTCATAGGGAGTCCACAAGTTTATGTATATAGCAAGGAACTCACCATAGGGGCAACAGAAGAATCACGGGGAAGAAAGAATTTCAGATATAAGTATACAAAATCTTTATTTTCTTTTTATCATATTTAGTTAATATACTCGTTATACTCGTAAGTCTGATGCCTTGAATAACAAGTATATTAACTAAATATGATTAAAAAAAAAAAAAAATGTATACTTATATCTGAAATTCTTTCTTCCCCGTGACTCTTCTGTTGCCCCTATGGTGAGTTCCTTGTTATATACATAAACTTTTGGACTCCCTATGAGCCATTGTTTAATCTACATGGGTGGACTTCTTCCCTAACTATTGTGTTCTTTAAATGCCTTCAGCTCATAATGAATGCTATATCGTCCAGGAAGCTAATCACTAAGATATACGGGGAGTTGCAGGAGTGGTACCCGCCTGTGCAGCCCTGGCCAAAGCAGGATGGAATGGAGATTTAGACAAACCCCTCACAGATGAAATGTGGAACTATTGTTGTTCACAGGTGCATCTCCAAAAGCTCGTCAGCTCAGTGGCTCAATGGAGCTTTTTCAAACAGAAGGGGGATGGAAGCACACTGCCTCAGTGACATTTATGCATACACATTTTATTCAGCTCCTTGTAAGCAGTATTCATGAATCAATTTCAGTTTGATCACTCAAAAATTCTTTAGAATACTGAACATTATTATTCTTTCCATTGCGATCCCAGATCTTGTGTCTCAGATCTTGATTTGATGCTGGGTGGATTGTTCCCTAGATCTCCTGAATTGATAGGGTGGCCACCCTTGCCGAGCTTATTTTCTACTTTCACTAAAGAAGAGATTGTTTAGCTCTTTTGGCACAACATAGGTAATGCTAAACCAGCTGTTTGGGATTCACTGAAAGCTGTTATGAGAGGGTTAACAAACAAAATGTATAGGAATTATTTAGATTTAAGTCAAGTAAGTCAAGTCAAGAACAACTTTATTTGATTCATCTGGACCATAAAAGTTTAAGATAAGATTTTCACAATATACAATTACAGAGAGCACATTAGAAGAAAAGTAATTCATAAAATATCAAGAGAATTGCATGTCTTTACATACAATAATTAATTAAAAAAACATGGTTGTATATGGATCATATAAATTCATAAAAATTCTCGGTCAATAATAATCATTTTGAGGCAATGTACTATAACAAATATTCATTATGCAGGAGCACTTCCTTCATAGCGATTTCTGATAGCCAAAGAAACTTTTAAATGACTGGCTACCATAATACAGATGTCAGGGGCAGTCAGTGAGTGCGAAAAATTAAAACCATCAACATATGTGCAGGGGCGAATTTTCCTTAATAATGGGATTACTAATAGTTCCTCACCGTTTCATATAAAGTGCAGAATAGAATAAAGGGCATAGTACCTTGGCTCATTAAAGTATCAGATGGACAAGGTGCGAGCTTATCAGCCCACCCACTTTGCGTGGAAATGGCAATGAAAAGTGCACAGTGCATAAACGGAATCTAATTAAATAAAATCTTGTTTGCAAATCAGTAGTAAAAGTTAAATAGTATTGCAACAGGGCAAGGGGCAATTGTAGTGGGTCCATGTTGTCTTGGGAAGGATGGCGCAACTTGACCCTGGAAAAAACGGCTCTTTAATAATGACTTTGGCATTTAATGGAATGGATCACAGGTAATCATAATAATAGTCCAGACCTATCTCATAATAAGTGTCCTTCAAATAGCAAAGCCATGGTATTTTTTGGACATAAGCCACATTTTGGCAATCTATGATTACTAAAAGAGAGAACATTAACTCTTCTGAGAGCCAGATTTAGATATAAGATTACACTCTTGGCTGCTGTAATGTAAGCAAACCCGCCATCAGCTGTCCCCACCTATTTGTATCTGCAATTTGTACAATCTACTATTATTATTAAAAAAACATTTTTGTGAATACGAAGAATATCTCTAAGTTAAAACACAATTGTGGAGAGGATCGAGAGTACGCAATTTAACAAAATATTTGAGAAGGGACCAGATGTATTTGCTTATAGCATCCTAGCAATACTGAAATGCCTCATAAACAATATGAACAGAATTATATTAAGTAGCCTTTTCTGATAATGACCTGCGCATTAACACTAAAAACAAGCACTGGTAAAGCCAATAGTTCAGATTTGCATTTTCAGTTTTAATTTGCCCCACCAGTTATGCCAAAGCTGCTGGGCACTCTGCATGCCTGCAGTGGTCCACCAGCAGCACCACAGAAACCACCAAATTGTCTGAATTTCTATTTCAGCAAAGCACTATCGGTAGCTGAGAGAGTGCTGGTGGGTGCACTGAAAGGCAAAAGCAATCAGCAGCAGCTGCAGGGAGCCACCTGAAAGGCTTCATGTGGTTGCTAGGCATGCCAAAGGAACATTTTACTAAAAGTGGTGGTTAATTTCCATTAGTGGAACAAGCTTTTGCTGTCCCTAACAGTCCCATCAGTGCATGGAACCTGTTCAGTGGTATTAAAATCATTGGAGGTGCGAAAGGGCTCTAGCATGTAAGAGAGAGTTGGTGGAGAAGCAGCAAGTGGACAGAGGGTTGAGACTACCCCATTGATAAATCTTAATGAAAAATCAGTCGAACAAAATAAATATAAACCAAATGCCATGGACTTGATGGACTGCCCATCCAAGCAATGGGAAATCAGGAAAAATACAGGAAAGGTAGTGGATGAACAGGCACATCCTGTCTATAATTATTTCGTTACTTTTTAAAGAATGTATGAGTGGACCCCGTATTCAACTAACAACGAAACCTGTCCATAGCCAGACCTAATAAATAACCTTTTTGTTATCCAAATAAGAAAGATGGTCATTTTCACTTTTTGTTTTTTACACACATACACGCCAGCCTCTTACATAATCTTACAAATAAGTCAATCTAAAACGTAAACATGGATTGTGATTATTCTCTCTGACCTGTCTCTTACAAATACTTTTCATGGATACATGTCACATTCACACTCGAATCATGGTGTGATGATGTAACAGTTTTTCAGGACATATTGCTCATAAACTATACTTATTTATTGATATTTCTCATTGAGTAAGAAAGAAATTTGAACAACAATTGACTTAGAGAATTAACTGCTCAAAGACTAGAAAAATACATCTAGTTGACTCCTCTAGCAACAACAAGGTTACCTAAGTGATGTTTGCATCAAGACCTGCTTTAGAGCCTTTTTGATTCCAATAGAGAATGCAAGAATCCCTTTTTTGTCTATAACTACACCTACACCTCAGGACCGCACCATGGATCCAGCAATTCAGAAAAGAACTCAAGACCTGGATGTTCTAATGAACAAACCATCGCACAGCGGCCAGCTTCTCCAGCGCCTTGAGACCCTCATGGGTGGTCCGACAAGCTACATAAATGATTGATTGATAATGTTCGTTAAAAATGTGGGCTACATATCAAATATTTTTCCTTCTGAAGCCAAATAGCAAAAATCTGATAACTTTTCGGATCCGTTGCCTTGAATAACGGTTGGCACTAATGTGCTCCATTGCATGGAGACCAGAATAATTTCTAACTGCATTGTGGAATCTAAAAACGGATATGTTGTGGTTAGATAGGTTTTAAAATCTTGAAAGGAATGCAGGTACTATGATGGCTTTCTATACTTTAGCAGGGAAACATGTAAATTTCACCAAATTTATAGTATCTAGACCATACAATTCAAAGTTTTAGTATTTTAAACGAAATTCTCTAAAAGGTTCATGTGGCGCTAACTGGAGTATACCACATGAACTTTTCTCTTAAATCCACAAAATATCCTACTGCACTTATGTTTTCACATAGCCAATAAATTAACCAGAGCCACTATTGCAGCTGATTATTCCATTTTGTCTTATTAAATAACTTCCTATACTCAGTATAAGCCTTGCTCAAATTTGCTAATACATCAGGGGGCTTATTTATCATAGGGTTGTGTCACTTTTGCACCATGCAACGGGGTGTAAAAGCCATGCAACGCTTACATTTTATTTATCAAGCCACGCAAGGCCCCCTTGCGTGGTCCTGAGTGGCTTGATACATGCAGACTAATGCAACGCAACGACAATCAATGCCTTGCATTACTCTGCCCTGGGAAGGCGTTCCATGGGTGGAGCGTGGTTGCTGACATGCATCCACCCCTGGATTCTGAAGCATTCTCAATTTTACCAGTACTGCTCAACCAGGGGGTGCATCAGAATGGGATGTATGATGTTAAATGGTAGTGCGTCGTAAAAGTTGCATTGTAAAGGATGATCCCCCTCAGCGGATGTATGACGTTACAACGCATACTATTGTTACGTCTTCCCATGGGAGGCATAACATGGATACATATCTTTATTTCTCCTTGTTACTGCCTCTTTCCATGTGCGCTTCTGTAGCACACATAGAAAGAGGAAAATGCTGCAAGGGATTGTTTTTTTGTAGGAAGAAAAACAATCCTGCTTACAAAGCAGGCAACCTTGCACCATGGAGCAAAGGTGCCTGTGTTGTCGCTAGGCAGCACATTGAGCTCCACCACTGGGAAAAGACAGTAATGTGCCGTATTGTGGTAAATACAGCACAGTCCTGCCCTTTCCCTGTCACGCAGTGCAGCACAGCACAGCAAGGTGAGTTGCTGTGCTGTATTGCATGGATTTTTGGTATATATGCCCACAGTTTCCAGGAGCCATATGTCAGCGCTCAAGGTATGTAGCAGTTGAACATACTTCACTTTTACATTCAGCATTAAGTTGTGGTTGTTTTGAAGTAGGATTGTTTTGAAGATCCCATAATAAATCTAGGCTTAGGAGTCATGCTACCTTCTGAGCTGGATATGAGACAAACAATTCACAGACTATTCTGCTCAAAGTATATCAAGATGTCAACACATTATTGTTAACAGGTCATCTATTTAGAATACTAAACACCAATTTCTGAATGGGTAATTTTTCCCAATTGATGATTTTATTATGTTCTTTTCAATTTACATTGCTAAATCTAGCAAGACCTGGGACTATTATGCCCTCTGCTGCTGAAGAGTGACTCTACATCATGTTTAAAAGGTAAGCACTATTAACGAAAGACAGACTTTCCAATGCTTCATACAATCATAATGATGAGTTTAATTAGAGAAAGGAGTAAGGTAGCATTCTTATCAATCATAGAGAAGTGGGCATTTTTATCAGGCTGAATGTCCTTAAGACTACCATTTAAAGTTCTATATTGTGGAGCAGAAAACTGCCCCATAATCCTCTAGCCCTTAAGTTACTTTTGGCAATCTATCAATCAATAATTACTTTTGGCAGTTTTACTAATTACAGTTGAATGATTAAGGAGTCAGTGCAGATAGCTAGGCCAGGAACAACTAAAGATTGATCCAGTGACTTAGAATTACAGTCCATGGTCAAAAACATTGAGGTCTTGCAGGCCAAAAGAAAATGCAATTGCTCTATTAAGAACCAGTGAACCTAATCATGGCCAGCAGTTAGTATTAATATATAGTCTGTAAATTAACTAATATTCTTTTCCCTAAGAGCACAAGTGACCCAACCTCAGGTGGTCAAGCTTCCTTTTAGTCTTCCACGTGGCCCTTACAGTAGTTAGCATTGAAATAAAAAATATTTTCCAAGGAACGTTGGGTAGTGTACCAAAACTCATTTCAACTGTTTCAAAAAGAATGATCTATTAAAGTTCACTGATTTTGATCAGAAACAAGTGCTTGTTCGACTAACATCGAAGTACAAGGTGAAGGATCAGCCCTCTCTGTCTGATTTTGAAAATTCATGTATGACCTGAGGTTCATACAGTCATGATCTGTCCCAAAAACATCTTGGGATTCTGATATCAATTTCCTTTTAGCGACAGCAGCTCAAGTTGTTTGGTTTGTTGGCCTGAACATCTGATGTGAATTAATTCAGCCATTAAGAACGGCTTCCATTTTTTAGGTCAAGCGTGAGCCAGCGCTCAAGCGCTGCTCTGCGAAGAGCTGTGGTAGTTGAGTATGGAGAGAAGCTTCGCCCAATCCCCACACATATTTTTCATTGGCTTGTGTGTTTGTCCTTTGTAAATGCTGTCTTTTGATTCATTATGAGGCTTGTTAGTCCCTCCTTAGTACGGCTATGTTGTCATTTGCATCCTCCCATGGCCACTGGCCCCTTTACTTGGTTGCTCCACGGGCCATGTACTATTTCCTTTTGGAGTCGGAGCCCGCAGCAGGAGACGTACCAGGTAAATGCTCCAGTTGTCCGTGCCTTCTTTAACCCTCTCTGCCCTCCCTCCCATTGTCTGTGTGTTCTCCTCACCTCTCTCTCTCTCCCCGCTTGCCCTCCCATAGTCCATGCCTTTCCCCCCCGTCCTCCCTACCGATGTCCGTGCCTTCTCCCACCCTCCCTCCCATTGTCCATAATGCCAAGTTGCCAACCATTTGTAATACAATAGGTCTCCTGTATATTGGAGACCTATTGCAATGCAAATGCTTGTTTTGTGTAGTGATCACTTATTTTTTGATTGAGAGAGAGATTGGAAAAGCATGATCCCCATCCTTTCTCAAATGGACGGATGAAGCATTCAGAGTTTGCCAGTTTTAGAAGTTAATGGAGCAGGGCCTTTTTTAAAAAAATATGTTGTTGGATGTGAAGTTAGAGAAGTGCTTGTCACAGATTCATACACACCACCTACGCTACAAATATATTGCCCCATGCTGCATTTGATTAAAGTGTACCCTCCACACCTCTGCGTTCTCGATCAGCCATCATGAGATCCCAGTAAATTGTACATCCTGTACATCAGCCCCTGTCTGAGCTGTAATGCAGGTGGAAAGTGTCAGTCTGTGCAACAGCTCATTTATTAATGAAACACATTCTAAACCCTTTCAGTCATTGCCAAATCCAAGACACCTTCTCCCACCTATATGAAGAACCCAGACTCTTTATGTGCATCCCATAAGCCTGCCCCAACTTTAAGTCTGGAAGCTGGCCCTACCTACATAGTTGGCCCCTCATAAATATATTTAAAGCCCCAACAGGAACACTGAATCCTCCCCTGTTTACCAAGCTGCCCCCCACATCAATCTCCTGCACCTGTGGCACTTTCCCTTAGCCTCTAATGGTACACACCGCATCCTAATCTTAGAAGGGAAGAAAATGTCCATTAGCTTTAGGGAGAGCAGGCACTGGGCTGTGCAGTACTGCTGGAAGAAAGGGGAAGCATAACTTATTTATATATATTGTTTTTTAACATAGCACATCAAGAACCTCGACACTGGACTGGAGGGAGGAGGGATGCTTTACAGCGAGGTATAGTACATCAATCGGCAGGTTAAATACAGGTCCTAAAAAACAAATGAAAGTATCCGGGAACGAGTTACTTTGTAGCAGAGGTTCAGAGAGATCAGGTATGAGCGATTGGTGCAGATTAATGAGATCTTATATATATATATATATATATATATATATATATATATATATATATATATATATATATATATATATATTTATATATATTGAGTCTCAAATCTTTGGTGCATTGCTAGAGACCGTATGTTTGAGAATGGCCACTTTCTGAACCAGCTTGAGCAGAGAATGGCTTTTTTTAAAACTTTTTATTTATTCAAGGTTTTAAGCAGAAACGAAAGAAGGAGCAAGAGAAGGTGAGGAAAAGAAAGAGGATGAGAATAAAGGAACAGGCGACATTCCGCCACAAATCCCCACACAGGGGGTGCTGAAGAATATTACTGCAGAAAATCAAAATTACATAAAGGGAGACGGCAATATCGTTGTCAGACGCAGTGAAAATGTCATTGTTCGCCAATCACCATCGATTGGAGGGAGCACCAACTTCTCAGCAGATGATCCAAAGTTCACAAAAGTAGGAGGCGTCCCAACCAGGATCACAATCATATAGGAAGGCCGTGCAATCCGTTTCCACATGCAAATATTGTCGCAACCAAAATTAAATCAACAACCCCAACCCAACACCCCACCCATCCCCCTTCCCCCCCCCCACACCCCACCCTGTCCCTGGTGGTGGCGACCATCATGCACTCAAAACAATGTCATAAAAGCAGGCGGGTAAATTTGGAAGAGATGTAATGCAAGAGTTGAGGGACAAACTGCAGATGGCAAACCTCGAGACAGAAATCTAACCAAGGGTCCCCAGTTGAACATGAAGTTTTTAAAATTCCCCAAAAATATATCTGACATTCTCTCCATACTCAGTAGTTGCCACAACCGTGCGTGCCATAAAGAGATAGCTGGAGCTGTCGGGCTTTTCCAAGCGGCCGCCAAGGTCAATTTGGCCGCTCCCAGGCACAGCCATATAATGCGTTTATCGGCTCTAGTCTGATGTTCCAACAGCGGGTCTCTAAGCCCCAACAGGACATACTCCATTGAATCCGGAATTGGATAGCCCATCACATCCTTAATGTGGGATAGGATCTCGGACCAGAATGGTCGGATGGTGGGACAGTCCCACCAGATGTGGCGGAAGTCACCCAGCATACCGCAGCCTCGCCAGCACTTATCTGAGGTCGTCGGAAATATCCGATGTAACTTGGATGGATATAGATACCAGTCAAATATAAGCTTTAGATGAGCCTCTCTAAGGTCTGTGGAATGATTATGTGCCGCTACATCTCGCCAAAGGCTCCTCCACTCACTGTCAGAAATGCCCCTACCCAATGCAGTCTCCCAGTGGTCAGTGTATCGAGGTCGGGGGGACACTGTGGTGTCTAGCAACATCCCATAAATGAAGGAGATCGTCCCCTTCATGGTGGACGTGCGAAGAATAAAGGCCTCAAACTTCGTCAATGGCCTAGTAGCGGCATCCACCACCCCAGGCGATGTTGCCCAGTGTAGGAGTTGAAGGTGTCGAAAGCGTTCAGTGGACGGAACTCCATAATCCCGCATACAGTTGTGAAAGTTAAGAGGCGCCATACCATGAAACAGGTGAGTAAGGGCTCTGCAACCACCCTCTCTCCAGACACCAAAGGGTCCGTCAGTCAGGGCCGGAGGAAAGGCCGGGTTGAAATGAATAGGAGTAAATGGGGACGGGAAGGTGGTCCACCGGTCGTCGCCACTGACCGTGTCCCAGACTTTCAATACCGTGCTGGTGGGAGTGCTAATATACGCATTCCTGGGTCGGTCCGCCTTAGGCTTCCAGGCCAGATCCCAGATGGATCTTCCGGCCACACTCCGATCCATATGGAGCCAGTGCTTCTCTGAGAGCTGCTGGGACCATTCCACCAGTACCCTCAATTGAGCAGCTTTATAATATAAGTGCATGTCTGGGAACCCCACCCCCCCTTCCATTCGTGGACGTCGAAGAACTGCATAGGAGACTCGCGCCCGGCCGCCTTGCCACACAAATTTCAACATCAAGGTCTTAAGCCGACGGAAATAGTCCAGCTCCACCGGAATGGGCAATGCCTGGAAGAGATACAAAAGTTTTGGTAGGAGGACCATTTTAAGCGCGTGAATCCTACCCAACCACGAGATGTACTTCGGCTTCCATCTCTCCAGCTCCGCGCGTATCGCCGCCAATATCGGGGGAAAGTTGGCCGGGAACAGTGCGCCTAGGGTAGAGGTCAGCCGAACACCCAGATATAACAGGGACGAAGTCGACCATGATAGTGGTGTAAGCGCTCGAATCTGTTGCACCTCTTCGGGAGACATAGTCAGGTTCAGAATATACGATTTGTCGAAATTGACTCTGAATCCTGCCACCGTCTCAAATTCAGAGAGCACCGTATGGACATAGGGTAACGATAGTGCCGGGTCTCTAATCGAAAGCAACACGTTGTCTGCGAAGAGCGAAATCTTATGTTGTTCACCTGAGCAGGGGAGGCTCAAGATTTGTTCGTTCTCCCGAATCGCTAGGGCCAACGGCTCAATGCTTAAAGCAAAGAGAAGTGGGGAGAGCGGGCACCCCTGACGCGTTCCGCGGGAATGGTGGAAACTCCCAGATCTATGGCCATTAATCAGCACCCTAGAGGTGGGGCTGTTATAGTTAGCCTCAAGCATTCTTATGAAGTGGGGTGAAAACCTGAAGGCTTCCAGTGTGCGATGTAAAAAGCCCCAATCGACGCGATCCAAGGTTATCTCCGCGTCGAGCCCCACTAATACCGCCGGTATGCAAAATCTATTAGCCTTCTCGATCAGATGGATCACGTGCCTCAAGTTGTCATGAGTTTGCCGACCCTTTATAAACCCGGACTGGTCCGGGTGAAGAAGAGCCGGCATCAAATCCTGTAATCTACCAGCAAGTATAGAAGAATACAACTTAGCGTCTAGATTGAGGAGCGCTATCGGGCGATAGGACGCGCATTTGGTAGGATCCTTCCCCGGTTTGGGGAGGACGGTAATCAGAGCCTCTGCCATAGTTTCAGAGGTTCTCCCCTCAGAGGCCATTGCATTAAAGAGGGAAACCAGGTAATCGCAGAGGTCCGATGCAAACGTCTTGTAGAACAGGGCCGTGTAAACATCAGGGCCCGGGGCCTTGTGGAGTTTCAAAGCCTTAATGGCGTCCAATACCTCCTCCCTAGTGATGGGGGAAGACAGCAAGTCATTCCATTCCCTGGAGACCTGTGGTATAGGGAGACCATTCAGGAACGCAGACTGGGCCTCTGGGTCAAGGGTGTCGCCCGAATAGAGATCTGCATAAAAGCAGCCAAAAAGGGCTGCTTTGTCCGCATCCCTGTGCCGAACAGAACCTGTGTGGTCCTGTATACCCCCAATGTAATCCTTCTCGCGCTTATCTCGAAGCTGCCGGGCCAGGTGACGTCCCACATTGTTCCCCTGGGAGTAGGAGACGCGTCTGAGGCGCAGGAGGGTAAACTCAGCCCGGTTGTTGTAGTGGGCTCTCAATTTTCCTCTCACCGCCGTCCGTGGTCGGAGGGTCACCCTAGAAGGGTTTGACTTGTGTGACTGTTCCAAAGCAACGAGTTCCTCCTCCAGGGCCTCCCTCTCCATCCTCCGAAGTTTGTTGAGGTTCGCATTGAGGGCGAGGCATGTACCCCGCAGTGAGGCCTTGCACGCATCCCATGTGGTATATACTGATGTATCAGAAGGTGGGTTAAGAGCAAAAAACTCTCCTATAGCCCCTCGCAGCTCCTTACAGGACACCTCATCCCGTACCAACGCTGCCGGGAAGTACCACTTTCGCCAACCGCCCCCCCCCCCCCCACGGACCAATGCAACCCAAGAACCACCAGGCTATGGTCAGATACTGAAAGCGGAAAAACACTAGATATTCGGACATCCCCCCTGAGGGCCTGACTAATAAAAATATGATCTATACGAGAGTACGAGCGATGGACATGAGAAAAAAATGTATAATCCTTTGTCTGAGGGTGTAAGAAGCGCCAGCTATCCACCAACCCCAATTCGCCTATTTGTCGCTGCGTTTCTTCCGAAAAGATCCCAGAGTCTGCCCTGCGCGCCCCCGAACTATCCATGTCCCTGTCCCACACCATGTTGAAGTCCCCCAATAGGAACAAGTGCCCTTCTACAAAGTCCCCCACCTTGTCAATCAGGCCCTGTAAAAAACCATTCTGTCCAGCATTAGGGGCATAAACCACCACAAACGTACATTGTCGGCCATATAATGACCCCATCACCATTAGCCAACGACCCTCCTTATCACTGCTCACCCCCAGAGGCTGAAAGTGGAGAGACGCCCGGAACAGGAGGGCCACCCCCCTATGCTTGGTGGATGCCGACGCCTTATAAATGAGGGGGAAGTGTCTGTGTCGGAGTCTATGTTCATCTTTTCTAGCTAAATGGGTTTCCTGGAGGGCAACTACATCAAGATGATGATCCGAGAGATACTTCCAGAGTTTCTGGCGCTTCTGTGGGGAATTGAGACCCTTCACATTCCAGGTACCTACACTAACAGGCATAATGATTGCGGGAGACTCCGCTCTGTGTGCCTATTAGGGAGATCAGTGCCCAATCCCCGGTCATCACCAACCACCACTCCACACACCCCTGGGCAAGACCCATCTCCCAACACCTCCCTCTAACCCTCAGGTCTCCCCTCCCCTCTAGCAAATCCGCATCTTCAGACCTCCCAGAGCCAGTCAGACAAGATGACCCGCAGAGCACTGCACAGTGACAACAACCGGATAGAGACACCAATATCAATGTCCCGAGCACCATCCTTCCATGGGGAACAGTACACATCCCTCCCCAGAGCTCCAAACATCCCCCATCCATGCAATCACCAGAAAATGTATAATCCTCAGTAAGGCTCAAGATAGCGACCGCAATGAAGAGCACCTCCAGTGCAAACAACACATCATACATACAGCTTTCGGTCGCCACCACTCTCCCCTCCCCCCCACCCCAAACCCAAACACCCCCCCCTGTGCCCCCTGCCCCCGAGACCCCCAACCCCCCACCCCCCCCTGCAAACAGAAAACCAATAAGAAATAACTCAAGGCACTGAACCTGAACAAAGTACTCAGCAGTTCCAATAGACCATAGTTCGTGAGGCCCTCACTGGACTGGAATTGGGGTGGGGGCACCAATTTAGGGACCCCCAGGGCCACGGTCCGGGGTATCTTCTCCAAAAGTACAATCGTACCCCTGGGACCTTAGGGCCAGAGTCCCTCCGGCGCCAAACCTCCACAGAATCGGGGATCACGCTGCTCCAGAGCTTTGTTGAGAATCTGCTACTGTGGCCGAGGCCACCGATGCCACCGCATCACCCCTTTCCTGCAAGCTAGCAGCGCGATCCGGCCGCCGCCGGTCCGGGGACGAACCAATTCTATGCCAGGAGGATGACCGGTGTCGTCTCCTTGATGGGGAGGAACGTGCCGCTTGAGAGGGAGGAACGTCCCCCAGGCCCAGCAGATCCTTTGCCACCTGCAGGGAGCGAATTTGCGCCAGCCTATTCTGCCAGCGAAATATGATACGGAAGGGTTGCCCCCAGGAGTAGGATATGTTGAGTTCCCGCAGGAAGGAAGTTACAGGGCGGAATTCCCTCCTCTTCTGAAGCGTCGACGCCGCCAAGTCCTGGTAGAGCTGCGGACGGTGGTCCCTAAATTGCAAGGAAGTGATGGCTCTGGCCTTCCGCAGGATGCGCTCCTTCACCTGAAAGTCGTGCACACAAACGAGGATGTCCGGAGGGGGACCCCCTCCTCTTCTAGGCAGACCGACTCTATGTACCCTATCCAGTTTAATTTCCTGCACATTTTCCTCGTCTAAAATCTGTAAGAACAGGGCTTGGACATAGCCACGCAAGTCCCCAGCTTCTCCGTCCCATGGGACCGCCCTAATGCGAAAGTTGTTCCTTCAGGAACGATTCTCTAAGTCCTCTGTGTGGGTCTGCAGGTCCAAATTCTGTTCAGTAAGGCGGATGATGTCCTGCTATAGTTGGTGCACGTCGTTTGCCACACTCAGATCATGATCCTCCAGCGTCGCCACACGTTCATCAATTCCATCTACATCTCTCCGCACCTCCCGGAGATCCGATGCCAATTGAGCGCGGAGTTCAGAGATGTCCTCTTTAATAGAGGCGAATAGCTCAGTCATAAAGGCCTTGGTGGCGGGCGCCTCATCATCCAACTGCTTGGACGATCCACTGGCCCCGGGGGAGGCCGGCTGCTGCGAGGACTTAGAGGTGCCGTCCTTTCCCGGTCTTCCCTTATGAAGCGTGGTGGACATCGTGAGTTCCGGCTGTGGTGCGAGACCAGGGCTGTCTCTCACTCTCCAGGAACAAAGGGTGCTCAGGTGTAACGCAAGGTCTCACCAGGTATCCAGTCCCGGCCCCCGCTTATCTGCGCTACAGTCAGTGGCTGCCCAGCCAAGATGGTGTCGTAGAAGCTTCCCGCCAGGAGGCGTCTTCCAAAGTCAATACTGCGATACTTGTGTCCGGCAGCCCAAGGCCGCAGAACGCGCTGCGCCCGATCCCGGGTCCTCCGCTACTGTAGATCGGGGCCACCAGACCGGACCCCCCAGTGCCAACAGTGCTCCTCTGCACTCCTCTCGAGGCTATGGCACGGCCTCAGTCGGAAGGATAGACCAGTCCAGCCTCTCGGTCTGCGAAGCGATGTAGGCTGTACCGCTACTGTTGGTCTCGACGTGTCTCTGGCCTTCGGACCCACTAGCACCGTTCTCCCGGCTCCCCCAGGGAACCAAACGCCGTGCCTCAGCTCCAGATAGCAGTCAACCTGTCCATAAGGCCCTAAGGCCATTGCAGCCCTCTCACCGCGGAGCTCCGCGGCGTCTCGAACTCAAGGCCTGGGTCCGCTCCCATGCCAGACCGGTGCCCTCAGGTCAGGGTCTGCTTCTTCGTCACCAGTCGTATCATGCTCCGGTCAGGACATCAGAAAGCACCAAGTCGCTCTCCACCGCGGTAGGGCCGTACCCCTCCTCCAGCGGCTGCAATCAGCTCCTTCGGCGCACTCCTCTAATGGCCGCTCCCAGCCTCTCACAGCTCCGCCGGTAGCTTGAGTTGCATTCTCCATGTGGTTGGCCGGGCGTACCAACTCCCCTCAACTGGCTGCAACCATTTCTTCTCCGATGGTTTGCCGAAGAACTGGCAGGCATTAGGGGGGGGGGGGGCGGAAAGACCCGCGGCTCCGCAACACCGCGCCCAGCCGAGGTCGGGCGCCTCCGCACTCAAAGGCCGGCCTCCTCCCCACGCAAGTCCGGTGCTTACAAGGCCGGAAGTCGCCTCTCCTCCAACAGCGTTCTCTGGCCTCCCGCAGCCCCGCCGGCAGCGCCGGACCGCACCACTCGATGTCAGTGGCCTCTGCTGGTACCTGGAGGCCGGTCAGCACCCCGTGGATGATGCTATACGAAGCTAAGCTGGTCAGGCGCCGGAGGGACTCGAAAGTGCGTCTTACTCCGACGCCATCTTGGCCACGCCCCAGAGCATGGCTTTTTAATGATCTGTGCTGCCAGAAGGTTGAACCTTTGTGACAGGTAATCTGGTTTCTTCATGTGGATTCTGTGCAATGTTGCAGTCTTACATGCCAAGAGGTGGTCCATGGGAAGCTAAAGTAGACAACCATGTACTCTAGTGATCGCCACACCGACAGGACTTACCCACACGCCATGCTTACACTGGTGTGTGGGATCAGTGCCGGGGTCACACTGCAACCACATGCCCTGCTGTAGGAAACAAATGCCTTCACTGTGGAAAGAAGGTGAGAGTGGTGTTTTAATTTGAAACTGTTATTGAGTTACACATACATAGGTTAGACTAAGATGCTAGAGGAATGCATTAGAACAGCCCAGCCTTCAGTGGCTGCCTTTGTAGTGTTTCAGTTATCACAGTAGATAGATAAGACCAAAATCAAACTGATTCATTAAATCTTTACAGGAGAGGTAAATCTCCAGGAAATGTACATTTCCAAAGGGAGGCATCTTTCTAATGAGATAAATCTTTAGTGGTAGGTGAATGGAGTCAAGCATGCATACGTAGAGAATTGTAGTCGGTACACACACAGGTAACCGGAGGAGAAGAGTTAATGTCCCATCTGGAGCTTGATGATACTCGCTTAGCCCCAGGCGGATTCTTCTAGACCCTGACATCCTAGAGAATCCTGAGTTAGTACTTAAGGCATCAATGGGAACACAATGACAGGACATAACATAAGGGTAAGAGAAGAAGAGATGGACAACAGTAGTCCACCAGGCAGGCACAAGTATTCCTGTCATCTTCCCTCAATAGTTGGCATCTCACCAGATCAACTAGAGGCATGTTTATCAACAAGGCATGCAGTGAAGCAAAGCCACCTTTCTACACTGTGTGAGAGGGAAAGGGTAGGATTGCACCATATTTAACATAATACAGTGCATTCCTGTCTTTTCCCAGCACTGGCGCGCAATGTGCTGCCTAGCACCAATGCAGGCACCCTTGCACTATGCTGCAAGGGTTTCTGGTTATAAGCTCAAATCTTTTTGTGTAGGAAGGGATGACTTTCTGGACAAAAACAATCCCCTAAAGCATTTTCTTCTTTCTATGTGTACTGCAGAATGCACAACACATAGAAAGAGGACAAAACAAGGAGAAATACCACCCCTGGGGATGTGCAGCAGTTTTAAGACAAACCTAGGTCTACCATTTATAGTAAATCTGAAATTGCACCAAAATCCATGAGTGTTGTGTGGGAACACCCACACACCACTCATGGAAAGCCTCCCTGGGGCATAGTAAGGCAATGCAGCGATTTGCAATGCATTGCATTATTCTGGATTTTTCAAGCCACTCAGGGCCACACATGGTGGCCTTGCATGGCTTGATAAATCATATTTAAGGGTTGTGTCGTGCAAAAGCAGCGGAACCCTTTGATAAATATATGTCCCCTTAGGTGGAGATACTAGTAAACACTGTGTTGCCTCAGTAGTCAAAGCACAACAACAACGTTTATTCAAAGTGGCCCAGAGTAAAGCTTGATTAAAATGGCTTTTAACCTCATGTATTACACAGAAAGCTAGAAAGCTTTATTATTTATAGTGCAGCATTTTAAACCAATCTCCTGGAGCCATCCAGGAAATTGGTCCCAATCAGTTGAGCTACTGATACACACTTCATCAACTCTCTTTTGCATTTCTGAGCGAAATGCTACTTTAATAAATGTGATGCACATGGCATTCTCTGGCTTTTTATCCTGCATGATAATGGCTCTAGCATTTGCATCCTTCATGGAAGAATTACTTGAAAGCTTTTTAAATGAGTGTCCCCTGACACCATGTTTATGGCATCCTTTTTACACATACTATTCATCCCTCTTGCAATAAAGTGTTTTAGACTGAACTTTATGCAGCCTTAGCTGTCTCTCAGAGCTTATCCTATAAATATACGGAAAGAGAAGCAGTAGCTCAGCTCCCGTCAGTCATTAGTGGTTGTAAGGGCCCTTCACATGTTTTTCAGCCTACATTAAAGTGATTGGTTGTTGCACCTGCCCTTCATGATGTACGGTGTATTCAATTTGTACCTGCCTACTGACATTTCATTAGTACAGTAGGTGCATGAGTCCACATAGGAATAAATACATACAGTGTTGCTATGATGGAGTATGCTCTACTCCTGACTGAGGCCCCTGTCGCAGGGTTGCAGCACCAGAGTGTACTGCACTCCTGCTGGCTTTTGAGGAAGGCGTGCAGCGCGAGACCGGGATTCCAAACCATCCCTGGCAATTACGACCGACCGGCTCAGGGGGGATGAGGAGGGGGGCAGGAGGGATGGCGGGAACACTGCTGCTGCACTTTTGTTACAAGGGGCCGATTTTGCAGCACCGCTGAAAAACCAGCCCCCAGTAACAAAAAACGGCCACCACCAGTCCAAAACTGTCCCCCAGCCTTCCAGGCCACTGAGGAAACGCCAGGTGCTCGCTACGGCCAGTCCGGCCCTGAAGGCGTGCTGAAAGTCGTGACACCATCAGCGGCGTAATACAAGCACCTAGAGCACCCGAGGTGCAGGAATCTCCAACCAATCAGGGGCCCACATTCAGTCCACGGCCAATGAATATTTATGAGGCATGGGGGAGACTCAAGGGGCCCTCATTACATTCTGTAGGGAAGACCAAGTCTTAATGCGAACCTCAGGGACATCTCTGCTGACGTCAGAAGTGCATTGCTTAACTATTTCACGCTCTGGTCCCAGGAATCTTCACAGAAAAGTGGATGGTAGGCAGGCACTTGCACAAATACTACAAGGGCTGGCCCAGCTGGCTCACTGTTAAACTTTATTGTCACAGCCGCACTGACATGCGCGGGCCTTGAATGTCACATGCCAGGCACGCGTGCCTTAGCGCACCTCCATCTGTGAGAAGAGCAGGTATCTGTGAAACGTCAGTGTGGAGATGGCAACTGTGTGCATTTTAATTG
Organism: Lissotriton vulgaris; assembly: GCF_964263255.1. Taxonomy (NCBI): domain Eukaryota; kingdom Metazoa; phylum Chordata; class Amphibia; order Caudata; family Salamandridae; genus Lissotriton; species Lissotriton vulgaris. Next base: position 905,095,840 of record NC_141699.1, read on the forward strand.
GTGGTTTTATGATATTACGTGCACCCATTATAACATGCTTGATTAACCTCTTTGGCTGCTCCTGGACATTCCTTAAGTCTCATCTCCCTTCTGTGGCGCTCACTGGAGGGGTCTAATGTCCTATATCATGTTATAAGCACTCTTCACTGCTTTCACGAGCCTGTAGAAGCACAGCAGGTGTGGGAGTTAGGGGCATATGTAGGTAATTTGAGAATAGCAAAATGGAATGTAGGTAATAATTCGCAATTTTTTTGCGAATCTCTAACACTCCTTATTTGCGATTAGCAAATTGCGAATCGCAATTAAGGAATGAGTGTCCCATTCATTCCTATGGGTCAAAAGGCCCATAGGAATGACTGGGGATACATTTTCAAATTGCGAATTTCTATGAGAAAATCGCAATTTGAGAATCGCAATTCCAAGGGTGCCAGGGTGTCCAAAGGACACCTGTTGCACCCCTGGAAAGTGCCTGTAAGTACATGTTGCGCACATACATGCCTCTGGGCATGTCGGTGCGCCACATGGCACTTTGAATTTAAAAAAAAAAGGAATTTATAAAGGAAATCGCAAAATACTATTTACTTGAAGGAGGTGGTATTTTGCGATTCCTTATGCCAAAATCGCAATTTTTAAGGCACCCCTACATAGCATTTAAGGAATCGCAAAATTGCGATTCAGTAAATGCTATGAGCAAAATAAGGAATCGCAATTTTTGTGATTCCTTATTTTGTTAAGTGCCGCCTACATACCAAAGGGGCGTTTGCGATTCGCAAACGCCAAAATTCTGTGAATTTCGGCGTTTGCGAATCGCAAACGCCTACCTACATATGCCCCTTGAGTCACGGACAGTAGCAGGCCATGAGGTGTCCCTGATTGGAATGTCTTAGGGAGCTCGAGCTCATACCAGGAGCAGATGGGAAGTGTGGGAGTAGAGGCGGGCTCTTGCAGTCAGGGTGGCCCTGGTTCCATGGTGAGAGGACAGAGAGGTTCATGGGAGGTGGGTAGAAGGACACAGATCCCAGAGATTTCACTTCATAACTGAACTGAAGATACCAACATCAAGGGGAAGAAATCCTACGGCGGAGGTTGATGAAGCAGATAAACTGCTTAATCCTTACTTGACATAGAAAACAAAATGTCGACATCTTTTTGAAAGAAAACGTCAAACGTGCACAATGGATGCTCATTTATTTTGAAGTCTTTGAGATATAGTTTATAAAGAAACTTAGTTACTGCATCCTAAGAGCATTCAGAAAAAAAGTAGAGTAAAATTGCTTGTTTGAGTAACATAGGAGTGTACTTACTAAGATTCTATGGTATTCTTCTAACGTGAAGTCGAAATGTGAACGTGATAACTCACATGTGTGTAAGTATTTTTAAATAGTTTCTGTAGATGATATATGTGAATAATTAACAGAACTAAATGTAAATTAGTTGGCATTATGAACGATTTTTGAAGAGTTGCTTATTACTATATTTGTTCATGTTAAAATGTGTATTCACCAAGAAGAAGAAAGTGTTGCATGTAAATACTAATTCTGATTTCACTAAAACTTTCACAGAATAATCTTTATATATGTATTAATGTAATGTAACTAAAACTAAATGTATTTTACAAATTTTGAAAGAAAGGTACATGTTGGTACTTATGAAATGCATTATACGTAATAGTTACACATCTCATTTACAATACACAAACTTACTTTAACCTTTTGTGTGCATTGTTTTGGGGCGGGGGTGTTGGGGAGTGGCCCCTTGGGCAAGGGTTGCTCCCCTTTACTGGGGTGATAATTTTGGCTGTTTCTTCGGGGCAGATCGGCCTTATATTTTTAGGCCAATCTACCCCAAGCGGGGCAGAAGCCACTAAACACTAGAAATGTCTTTTTTATTTCAGTTTCAGCAATGTCGGGGAGTGGCCCCCTGGGGGAAGAGCTGCTTTCCTTTATTGGTATGATTTTTTTGGGGCATTTCTGCCCACCTTGGGGGCAGATCAGCCTTATGTTTTAGGCCCATCTGCCCCTAAGGAGGGCAGAAACCACAAGACACCAGGAATGTATTTTTAATCAATTTTGGTGATGTCGAGGAGCGGCCCCTTGGGCAAGGCTTTCTCCTATTTAGTGGGGTGATTATTTTTGCCATTTCTGCCCCCCTTGGGGGCATATCAGCCTTATGTTTTTAGGCCCACCTACCCCTAAGACACCAGGGATTTCTTTTCTAGTTCAATTTGGCGATGTCGGGCGCGGCCCCTTGGATAAGGGCCGCTCCCCTTTATTGGGGTGATTTTTTTTAGGCCATTTCAGGGTGATTTTTGCGGTCATTTCTGCCCCCTTGTCTATAATTTCTGGGTGTACACTGGTAGGGATTTCATTATTGACCACCCTAGTTGAAGTTCAAGTTCAGGAATTTGTATAGCGCACTACTCACCCAGAGGGTCTCAAGGCGCTTGAGGGAGGGTGGGTGCATTACTTATCGAATAGCCAGGTTTTTAGTTGCTTTCTGAAGGAGAGGTGGTTCTGTGTAAGTCGGAGGTGAGTGGGGAGAGAATTCCAGGTTTTAGCCGCTAAGTAGGAGAAGGATCTTCCTCCCATGGTGGATCTGTGGATGCGCGGAATTGCGGCGAGGGCTTGATTGGATGATCGTAGTTGGCGGGTGGGTGTGTAGAAGGACAGTCGTGTGTTGAGGCATTCGGGTCCTAGGTCGTAGAGGGCCTTGTGTGCGTGGGTGCGGAGACGGAACGTTATTCTCTTGTTGATGGGGAGCCAGTGGAGATCCTTCAGGTGACCGGAAATGTGAGCATGACGGGGAATGTCCAGTATGAGTCTGGCTGAGGCGTTTTTTGGCTACGTTGGAGTTTTTTCTGTAGTTTGGCTGTGGTCCCGGCGTAAAGGGTATTTCCATAATCCAATCGGCTGGTGACCAGTGCGTGGGTGACTGTCTTTCTTGTTTCGGTGGGGATCCAGCGGAAGATTTTTTTGAGCATGCGTAGGATGTTGAAGCATGAAGATGAGACGGCGTTGACTTGTCTGGTCATCGAGAGGGAAGAGTCTAGGATGAAGCCCAGGTTACGTGCATGATCTGTAGGTATGGGTGCTGTACCCAGGGCCGGTGGCCACCATGAGTTGTCCCAGACAGAGGGGGATGAACCCAAGATGAGGACTTCCGTTTTGTCCGAGTTAAGTTTTAAACGGCTGTTCTTCATCCATTCGGCTACTTCTTTCATTCCTTCGTGTAGATTGGTTTTGGCGGTGTTTGGGTCTTTGGTGAGGGAGAGGATCAGCTGGGTGTCGTCTGCGTAGGAGATGATGTTGAGGTTGTGTTGGCGCGCGATGGATGCGAGGGGACTCATGTATACGTTGAAGAGGGTGGGGCTGAGTGAAGATCCTTGTGGTACACCACAGATGACTTCGGTGGCCTCTGATTTGAATGGGGAGAGGTGGACTCTCTGGGTTCTTCCGGCGAGGAACAAGATGATCCAATCCAAAGCTTTTCTTTGTATTCCGACGTTGTTGAGGCGTTGTATGAGTGTGTTATGACATACTGTGTCGAAGGCGGCGGAGAGGTCGAGTAGGATGAGGGCAACTGTTTCTCAGTTGTCCAGTAGCGTTCGGATGTCGTCTGTAGCTGCGATGAAGGTGGTTTCGGTGCTGTGTTTGGCTCGGAAGCCGGACTGTGAAGGGTCGAGGGAATTTGTTGGATTCAAGGAAGGCGGCGAGCTGACTATTGACAGCTTTCTCAATGACTTTGGCAGGGAATGGGAGGAGTGAGAAGGGGCGGTAGTTCTTAAGTTCAGAGGGGTCTGCTGTGGGTTTCTTCAGAAGGGCGCTGAGTTCGGCATGTTTCCAGCTTTTCGGGAAGGTAGCAGAGTTGAAGGAACAGTTGATGACATCGCGGAGATGGGGTGCGATGATGGAGTCTGCTTTTTTGAAGATGTGGTGGGGACATGGGTCGGTTGGCGATCCTGAGTGAGTGGAGTTCATCAGGCGGATGGTGTCTTCAGTGGTGATTGGGTTCCAGGCGAAAAGGTTGTGAGAGTGCTGTTTTGGTTCTGAGGTGGGTGAAGTGGGCTGTTCATCGGACTGGTTTTCAAAGCTGTTATATATGTCGGCGATTTTGTTGTGGAAGAAAGAGGATAAAGAGTCGCAGAGGTCTTGGGAGGGAGTGATGTCGTTGGTGCCGGCGGTGGGGTTGGTAAATTCTTTGACGATGTTGAATAGTTCCTTGCTGTTGTGGGCGTTGTTGTCGAGTCGATCCTTGAATGCTGATTTCTTGGTGGATCGGATCAATTGGTGGTGTTTGCGGGTGGCGTCCTTGAAGGTGGTCAGGTTGTCAGAGGTTGGGTTTTTTCTCCAGGTTTTCTCAAGGGTACGACATAACTTCTTGGATTTCTTAAGGTCATCGTTGAACCAGGGGGCCTTTTTGCTACCTTGTTTGATCTGATGGTTTTTCAAGGGTGCTAATACGTCAGCGCTGTGGGTGATCCATTGTGTGAGTTTGGTGGCAGCTTGGTTTGGGTCCCATGATATGGCAGGAGGGTTTTGGTTTAGCGATGTGAAGAGTTGGTCGGTGGTGATTTTGTTCCAGTTTCTTCGAGGAATAGGTTGTGGGGGGTTGTGGGTCGTGGTCTTTTTGTAGCTGAAGTGAACGCAGTTGTGGTCTGTCCAATAGAGAGCTGTGGTGTGATCGAAGGAGATGTGTTTGCTGGGTCAAGCGTGTGTCCGGCAAGGTGGGTGGGGGTGTCAACAAGTTGTTTGAGTCCGAGATTGGCCAGGTTGTCCAGAAGGGTGGTGGTGTTGCTGTCGTTTTTCTTTTCCAGGTGGAAGTTGAGGTCTCCCAGTAGAATGTAGTTCTCGGAGGTGAGGGCATGTGGGCTGATGAAGTCGGTGATGTCTTCGTTGAATTGTGTGCGGGTTCCTGGTGGTCTGTAGATGAGGGCGCCTCTAAGTGTGGTCCTGGGGTCAGTGTGGATCTGGAAATGAAGGTGTTCGGCGGTCGCTAGGTTATCATCGGAGCAGGTCGTGATTCGGATGGTGTTCTTATGGACGATGGCGATGCCTCCTCCTGTTTGGTTGGTGCGGTCTTTTCGGATGATCTTGTAAGCGTTCAGGATGGCTATGGCGATGTCGGGCGCTGATGAAGCGTTCATCCAGGTTTCTGTAAGGAAGGCGACGTCCGGCGATGCAGTGTCGAGTAGGTCCCAGAGTTCAGTGGCGTGTCTGTGGACCGAGCGGGTGTTCAGCAGGATGCACTTCAGGTGGTTGGAGTTGGAGCTGTGTTTGGAGGTAGTGGATTTGGTGTGGGTCCTGGTGCAGGCGAACTTGCAGGAGTGGCAGGCGAAAGGACCATGGGTGTGTCCTAGGGCAGCTTCGCAGCATTGTGGTGTGCGTCCGGGGTTAAGGGCAAAGAGGGTAGCGGCGTCAAACGTTATGCGGGAGGAGCGGGTTTTGCGAGGACCAGGGGGTCTGGCGCTGGGCGCGGTCCAGGCACGGACGGGCGTAGACGGACTTACCTTTGGCGCGCCTTCGGCGCGCATGGGGCGCGGCTGCTGCGCGTGTACGCTGCGTGTAGGTCCATCTGTCATAAATGGATATTGGAGGGGGCGGAGGGAGGGAGGGGCAGCTGGGAGGCGGGAGCGAGGTGGGGGGACGGGCTGGAGGCACAACCACCAAATGGCAGCGACAACAAGGCAAACAGGACGAGACTGGGGCACGATGTGAAAATGCAGCTATGGGCACAATCAGGCACAAATTAAACTAAGGAAGCTATGCGGGCAATGCGAGCAGTGGAGCGCTATGATAGTACACAGGCACAATTCACAATTAAGCACAAATATTATTATAGGCAATGCGAGCGCTTGAGCAAAATTAAGCGCTACAAAACTGAGCAGGCAATTAAGCGCTACAAAACTGAGCAGGCAACAATTAAATGTGAGTCAGGCTGGTCAGAATTGTTTTTGGCAGCAGTGGGGAGTAAAGCGCTACGATACCAAGAGGAGATACCAGGGAGGAGCGACCGCTACTGCAGGGGTCAGGCTGGTTGTCTGTCCACTTAAGGAGTTTCAGAGAAGATTGTATGGGATCTTGGTAGATGACTTTTTAACAAAGGTCACCATTTGTACCTAGATAACTTCTACAATGCTGTGCAATTGATTAAGGAATTGTTCAAAGTGGACACTCTTGCTTGTGGCACAATACGCTCTAACCATAGAGGTTACCCGAAAGAGATTGTTAGCAAAAAGCTTGAGAGGGGACAGTGAAGTGCCTTGCGCAGTGATGAACTGATAGCTGTGAAATATGTGGACAGGAGGGATCTCTACATGCTGACTACCATCCATGATGAAAGTACTTCACCTGTGACTGCTTTGGGTCAGTTTGCTGAAGTCTGCAAACCAGAGTGCACTGTAGACTAAAATAAGCACATAGTTGTTGTAGATAGAGTAGATCAGAGGTTGGAACCTTACTCTGCTGTTCGTAAGGCTTACATTTGATATAAGAAGTTGGCCATCCATCTCTCCAACTTAGCAACTTTTAATGCTTTTGTTGTGTTCAATGAGTGTTCTCCAGCGTCAATGATGGCTTTTGTTCAGTTTGAGGAATCTATGATAGGCAGCCTTGTTGTAGTGGAAGAGGCTAGTGTTCATGGAGTTGGAGTGGTGGTGGATGTGGCTAGATTGAAAGATTGCCACTTTCCCGATTTCATTCCTCCCACGCCCAAAAAAAACAATCCCTATAAGAGATGTAGAGTCTGTTAGCGAAGAGGTATATAGAAGGAGACTCACATGCAGTGTGCTGATTGTCCTTCTAATCCTGGACTGTGTGTGCCACCATATTTCAGATTGTATCTGTTAGACCTGGCATCTTTGGCGTGGTTTCCTCCTATCTTTTTGCCTCTACTTCCTGTATTTTTGATGCTGTGCTGGATTTAGTTGTTGCTGATTCAGATGCTTTGGGCACTTTGCCACTGCTGTTCAATGTCAAAGTGCAAGTGCTCCCTGTGTAAATTGTTATTGTGATTGGTCATCCATGATTGGCATATTTGTGTCACCAAGAAGTCTCTAGTAAAGTGCACTGAGTGTGCCAGGGCTGGTGATAACAAATGCTACTAGTGGGCCTGCAGCACTGATTGTGCCACCCACATGAGTAGCCCTAAAATGGAGTCTCAGGCCTGCCACTGCAGTGCTTGTGTGCAGTCTGTGGACTGCCATGTCCTCCTGGTCTGTATCCCCACTGACCAGGCCTAACCCTTCCCTTTCTGTACACATTGGACACCCCTATGTAAGGCCCAGGGTACCCCCTTGGGCAGTGTGCAGTGTATGTGCAAGGTAGAGCATGTACTAGTGCAGGTGACTTGCTCTGGTAGTGAATTAGAGCCATTTTCATTTTTCACTATTGTAAGGCTATCTTGCGCCATAGGCTATCATGGGGAATGCTGGCTCTAGTGGCTACCAGTATATCTTCCCATAGGAGTAGTATAGGACATAAAAGTCTGGTATGCCTGAACTCAGAATTTAATAACACATCTTTTAGGAAAGGTTGTTTTTAAATCCTGTGTTTGAGAACAGCCCTTTTAGAAAGTTGCTGTTCTCGTGTCTGACCTTTCTGTGTGCCTTGGCCTGTTTGTGAATTGATTGTCTGGTTTGAGAGTGACAGAGGCTGGGTGCCCCCCGGAGGCTGGCTGAGTCAGCCCTAGGCTGAATGACTGCATCTGCATCTTGAGTGGTACGAGGGGATAGCACCTGGGCCTGAATAGGGTTGCCACAATGCTGGCTCCACCTCCTGCTGGGTGGCTGACGACCCTACCCCTCTCCCTGAAAGGAAAGGAGAGGCCAGGAAAACAAAGTGCTCAAGGAACACCCAGAACTGGTTCAGACCGGGCTTAGAGCCCTCCTGCACAAAGGGATCAAAGACTTTTAGGTTTATAAGTACAGGACTCCTGACTGCAGAAAATTAGATCATCCTTGAATCAAGAAGGAACCTCTGCCAAGGAGAAAGCTGAAACTGAAGAAGGAAGACTGTCCTGCAGTTGCTCTGCTGGCCTGACCTGCTGTTGCTTTGCTGCCAAGGAGAGGGGAAGGACTTTGCTTTGTGCTGTGTCCCCTTGCTTGAAGGAATCCCCAAGGGCCTGAGAAGAGCTGGCTCCCTGTTAAGAAGTCCCAGGAACAAAAGGACTTCACCCCCAGCTTCCCTACACTCTGCTGAGAGAGTTCTGTCCTTCCTAGAGTGCCTGGACCAGTTGTGGTGCTTCTGTAAGTTGTGTTGGGAAGCTGGAAACCCAGATTTTAAAGACTTTCTGAAGGTTTTATCGCATCATTCTCTTGCAGAGCGCATACCCGTCAGTGCGAGGAAATTTTCACTGCTACAAAGGCCGAGATCGTCGCAGCACCTTTTGCCACTGCCAGAGTCATCGCATCCTTCATTTGTGGGACGCACCAGTCCGGTGCGGGAAGATTACCATCGCTGCGAGTGTCATCGCAGAGCCTGTCATCACTGGGTGAGATTGTCGCATCGCTTGCTTGCGGACCACATTCTGTCGCTGCGAACATCATCGCAGAGCCATCGAGGAGCTGCAGGAGGAAGATCGCACTGGACTGCGCATCTTCTCCCCGGAGATCGTCGCAGCCCTAAAGATCATCGCATCATGCCTTTGCAAGCTTTTCACTATGGAACCTCCACACCGGAATTCATACAAGGTATCGCATCCCTCCCCGTAAAGACCAGAGTCACCACAACACTCCCGCTACATCAAGCGGGGTTGTCGCATCGCCTCTCCCAGGTCTCAGGAGTCACGCATCGCTTGTTTTCCACCACACCAGCTTATGTTTTGGAACTTTGGCGCATTTAAAGGTGCTGTTGGCTAAACGTGACGCAACTGTGAACTATTCACGCAACTGTGGATTATTTTAACGCAACCTTAAGAACTCTTTTGTAACCATAATCTTGAACTGTGTATGTTGGATTTTTTTTGTTTTGGTCGTGTGTAGTTTAGATTAAAATACCTTTATTTTTCTAAACTGTTGTGGAGTCAGTTTGTGGTGTTTTCCCTGTGTTACTATGTGTGTTGCTACAAATACTTTACACTTTGCCTTTGATAAGCCTTGACTGCTCCTGGAGAAGTGTGGCTCACTGGTTAGAGGAGGCAGACCTGGAAGCAGAGGCCAGCCCGGGACCGGGGTTCAATTCCTGGCTCGGCGGGGTCTTGAGTCCTAAAATGTCCACGGACTCGACAATTCTCACTCCGGTGCCTACTCGATTCACGGGTTCACACTCTGCGACTCTGAGCAATAGCTTGCTTAATCTCCACAATGGCCACTCGCGGCGGGATGCCTGGCTTTCACCCTGCGGATACCCTGCTGGGGTTATCTCACAGGGGAATACCAGGACGGGTTCCCTAAGCAAGCGCTTAGATACCGGGTCGGTGATTTGTGCTATATAAATACATGTACATTTACCCAGAGGGTGAACAGAGGTTATCTGAGAGTGTTTCCTCCTTACCCTGACAAGAAGCAAGGGTCCCTATTTGGACAGTGGTACCTACCTCTGCCAACCAGAGACCCCCCGTTCTAACAGTATCACACTTAAAAGAGTTTTTGGGAGCAACCGCGAGTCTAATAGTGACCCACCTGATCTGTATTGTTTTATATTTATAGTTCTGTTTCACGGTTGGCATTAGAATGATGTATTTAGTTACCGCTGTTGTGTTTGTAGTTATAGCTTTGTTTCTATTTCAAATAAAGTTGGGCTTTCTGTCTTGTTTAAAAAAAATTGATGACGGCGTGTGGAATGCCTTTTGGCATGGTGGTGTGCAAGGACTGGTGTACATGGACTGGCGCTTGGCTGATGGTGTGCATGAACTAGTGCTTGGCTGGTGGTGTGCATGGACTAGGGCTTCGCTGGTGGTGTTCATGGACTGGCGTTTGGGTGGTGGTGTGTGTGGACTGGACTTTGGCTGGTGGTGTGAATGGGCTGGCGTTTGGCTGGTGATGTGCGTGGCCTTTCGCTTGGCTGGTGGTATGCGCAGACTGGCCATTGGCTAGCAGTGTGCGTTGACTGGGGCTTGGCTTGCAGTGTGCAGTCAGTTCTAGCCGATCCGGGACCAGCCTGGGAGGAGCCAGTTGTGCCCCCTAGGGATTAAATGTACGCCACAACGTGGACGCACTGTCAGTATGAGTGGTGTTAGTCAGAGGCAATCTTTTGATTGTATTGGAAAGCTAATATAATAATAGCCCTGACAAGGTAGCTGCTGCTGCGAGAGCGCTTGCGCGTTTTTGCAGTAAAACTGCTGTTTTAAAAACGTTTTTCATTATTTCTGTTTGCTTTGGTCATTTTGACCCTTTTTAAAATTGCCCCTTACTTGCACCATAAATTGTGCCCCTTCACCGCCGTTTGGGCGGGTCTGGTCCTGGGGTGGGTGCCCTGCTCGTTTTTGGCGGACATCTTGGAGTGGGGTGAGTGGAGTGAGGCGTTTCCATCTGAAAGCCCTTGAGTGCGCATGTGCCGCCTGGGAACACCTATTTAGGGCGAGTCCCTCCTGTTCTCAGCCCCTGACAAGGTAGCTGCTGCTGCGAGAGCGCTTGCGCGTTTTTGCAGTAAAACTGCTGTTTTAAAAACGTTTTTCATTATTTCTGTTTGCTTTGGTCATTTTGACCCTTTTTAAAATTGCCCCTTACTTGCACCATAAATTGTGCCCCTTCACCGCCGTTTGGGCAGGTCTGGTCCTGGGGTGGGTGCCCTGCTCGTTTTTGGCGGACATCTTGGAGTGGGGTGAGTGGAGTGAGGCGTTTCCATCTGAAAGCGCTTGAGTGCGCATGTGCCGCCTGGGAACACCTATTTAGGGCGAGTCCCTCCTGTTCTCAGCCCCTGACAAGGTAGCTGCTGCTGCGAGAGCGCTTGCACGTTTTTGCAGTAAAACTGCTGTTTTAAAAACGTTTTTCATTATTTCTGTTTGCTTTGGTCATTTTGACCCTTTTTAAAATTGCCCCTTACTTGCACCATAAATTGTGCCCCTTCACCGCCGTTTGGGCGGGTCTGGTCCTGGGGTGGGTGCCCTGATCGTTTTTGGCGGACATCTTGGAGTGGGGTGAGTGGAGTGAGGCGTTTCCATCTGAAAGCGCTTGAGTGCGCATGTGCCGCCTGGGAACACCTATTTAGGGCGAGTCCCTCCTGTTCTCAGCCCCTGACAAGGTAGCTGCTGCTGCGAGACCGCTTGCGCGTTTTTGCAGTAAAACTGCTGTTTTAAAAACGTTTTTCATTATTTCTGTTTGCTTTGGTCATTTTGACCCTTTTTAAAATTGCCCCTTACTTGCACCATAAATTGTGCCCCTTCACCGCCAATTGGGCGGGTCTGGTCCTGGGGTGGGTGCCCTGCTCGTTTTTGGCGGACATCTTGGAGTGGGGTGAGTGGAGTGAGGCGTTTCCATCTTAAAGCGCTTGAGTGCGCATGTGCCGCCTGGGAACACCTATTTAACGCTCCTCCCCTAGCGCAGCGGGATCGCGCAGCGGGTGTGTCTTCGCGTGGCCGGAGTCGTGCCAGAGTCCTGCCCGTCTGCGCCCGTCCGCGCTAAGGACGCGCTGGACGTCGTGGGACTCTGGTTAACGACGATTACTCCATCTTATTGCCGCAATGCTGTCATATTCGCGGGAGTGCCTGTTTGCCATCGGTCAGGTAAGCTGTAGTTGTACCCTTCCACTGGTACATCCATTGCGAGGCCCATACCATTGCCCTTGTAAAGGGTGGGCTCTCGGCTCTCCGAGTCCTCTCCCTAGCACTAATTTCCCGGCGACCCGCCGTGCTACAGATCTTCCTACCTCCTTGCGGATCCTGAACCTGAATGTTAGGTCTGCGCTGAAACATTATCAGAACATCTTTGACCTTATCGAGGAGGAAGCCCCGGACATATTCGCCATGACTGAAACTTGGCTACAGGATGCGGACACCGCTATTTCAAATCTAGCCTGCCCACCCGGCTATTCTATGTACACCTTGAATAGGGTGTCCAGAGGTGGGGGTATAGCTTTGGTAGTAAGGTCCACTTATTCCTGTGTCTGGAGTGCCCTAAATATCCCTGGGTGTGAAAGTGCCTTGTTCAAGGTCTCTGTCAGCCCTGAATTTACGCTTTCCAGGATGGTCGTCTATCGTCCGCCCGGCAGCGATGTGGTGTTTAGAAATGCTTTCCCCGACATTGTTGGCCCTTTGGTCGCAGACTGTGCCAACTTTTCCATCATGGGCGATTTGAATCTGCATTTCGACACCCTCTCAGGCCTGACAGTGCGTTCCATCTCCTCTGACCTAGAGGCCTTTCAACTTCCCTAGTTGGTCTCCCAGCCTACCCATTCGGGGGGGCATATTTTAGATCCCCTGTTTACTAATTTGCCGGGGACTAAAATTATTTCCATCTTGCCGGTAGAATGGACAGACCACTTCTTGGTGTCCATCCTTTGCCCTGTCTCAGCCACCCCTTCCATCTCCTCGGCTAGATGGGTTCAGAAGAGGGCTTGGAAGAAACTTAGGTTAGAAGACTTCCATCGTCTTCTACTAGAGGAGCCGCTGGGTCCTTTGACGGATGTAGAAAAGGGGTATGACCTCTTCTGTTCCTGGATCACTAGGGCCTTGGACTCTCTGATACCCATTGTATCAACTAAAATCAACTCTAGAGAGTCGAGTCCCTGGTACGATGGCGCCCTTCGGGCTCTGAAGGGTGCCTGTAGACGGGCTGAGAGGGCCTGGAGGAAGACCTATGGGGCTGATTTAAAAGCTGCATATGCCAGGTCCGTCAAGCTCTACCATCGGGCTATCTGTCAAGCTCGAGCGGCTTTTTATGCCGCAGAATTCCGGAACAGTACTAATCCGTCGAAAGCCATTTTTAAGGCCGTAAAAGATCTCATGGCAAAACGGACTACCTCTACGACCGTAAGCTCCCTTTCCCACTGTGAATCCCTTGCCTCTTATTTCCTGGGGAAAGTCCAAGTTATCTATCGGACATTCCCTAGCATAGGGTCCGGTTGGGAAAGCACCAGTGGGACCCACCATCAGACTACTCTGCTTGTCTTCCCTCCCCTCACCTTGGACGGGTTTGATAAACTTGCGTTGCAAGTCAAATCTGGATCTCCATCCGATCCAGTAAGGCCTGCTCTCTTTCGAGATCAGGCTTTTATGGGACGTGCAGCTGTATGTTCCCTTGTCAACCTTTCCTTGGAAACGGGAGTAGTTCCAGCTAAGTGGAAGCAAGCTGTGGTGTCCCCAATTATCAAAAAGCCCTCCCTGGACCCGTCCAAGCCCGAAAGTTATCGCCCCATTTCGTTGCTACCCTGGCCAGCCAAAATTACAGAGGCCCATGTCAATCTGGCCCTGTCGGAATATCTTGTACGGACCAATGCCCTCGATCCCACACAAAACGGATTTCGTGCCGGTCACAGCACAGAGACCGCGTTACTTGTGATGGTGGAACATCTCCGTGCAAGGTTGGATGCTGGTCAAACGGCGGCGCTCATACTATTAGACCTCAGCGCCGCCTTTGACACGGTAGACCACAGCATCCTCCTGCATCGGCTCGAGGAGATTGGCATTGGCGGCCAGGTGTTGCAATGGTTCCGCTCCTTTCTAGATGACCGCTCCTTCTGTGTTGCCATCCCTCCCTTCAAGTCCAATTTCCAACCGCTGGCCATTGGGGTTCCGCAAGGGTCCTCGCTGAGTCCCACGTTGTTCAATCTTTACGTGAGACCGCTGGCTGATGTCGCTAGGCAGTGGGGCCTAACTTTGGTCTCATATGCCGACGACACACAGCTGGCGGTTACTCTCAGCGGGGATGCAGAGATTGAGGCCCCCAGGTTTCAGTCTGGACTGAAGGCGGTGGCTAGCTGGTTGACAGGCAACTGTCTCCAGCTAAATGCCACAAAAACGGAGGTGATGGTTGTCGGTAAGGGAGTGGAGCTGTGGGGTGACCAATGGTGGCCCTCAGAGCTGGGACCTACTCCGACCCCGGTATCGGAGGTAAAAAACTTGGGGGTTTGGCTGGATGCGGGCCTTTCCTTTGTAGGGCACACCAAAAAAACTGCGGCCTGTTGTTTCGGATTGCTAAGGGGCTTGAGACCTGTTCTCAAGTTCTTTGACGCCCCGACCAGGCAGCTGGTGATCCAGGCAACTATCATCTCCCGCCTGGATTATGCCAGCTCTCTTCTGGCTGGGGCCAACCAGGCCAAGTTAACCCGTCTGCAGCGGGTTCAGAATGCTGCGGCTAGGGCGATTGTCGGACTGCCCAGATTCTGCTGGTGGCAGGTCTCCTTCGTTCCCTACATTGGCTCCCTGTAAGGAAGCGCATCCTCTTTAAGGTTTTGTGCCTTGCCTTTAAGATTCTGAGAGGTATTGGCCCGGAAATTTTATCTAGCTGTCTCTCATTTTACGTTCCCACCCGTACCCTCCGTTCCCAGGGCCTGGCCCTTGCGGTGGTCCCCAGATTCAGGCTCAGTCGCATGGGAGGCCGCTCGTTCAGTGTAAAGGCCGCGTCAGCATGGAACTCCCTTCCTGTTGAAATCCGTCTGATGGAGGACCTCTTGACTTTCCGGAGGGCTATAAAAACATTCCTGTTTTAGCTGCTTTTATGTTTTCATTTTCCTGTTGTGTTATGTTCTACCTTGTCTCTGCGCCGGGACGCTCCTTGGCTGGAGTATCTGTGCGCATAATAAATCAATATAACATAACATAACATAACAATATGCCCTAAAAGCCATTTTGCATGCTGCTTCATTTAACTTGTGTTACGTTGTTCTATGTTTTTAAACACCAATGTGCTTTGCTCTGATTGGCCAGTTTTAACCATTCCGGGTGGAGCCTTGAAGGAGCCAGTAGTGCCCCTCAGGCATTAAATGCAGGCCGCAGTACAGACGCGCTGTCAGTATGAGTGGTGCTAGTCAAAGGGGATAAGTTGATTGTATTGGGAAGCTAATTTGCACTAAATGCCATTTTGCCCGCTGCTTCGTTTGACTTGTGTTACTTTGTTCTATGTTTTTAAACGTTGGCTGTGCTTGGCTGTGATTGGCCTGTTTTAGCCAATCCTGGACCAGCCTGGGAGGAAATTAAATGCAGCGGATGAGCTCAGCAAGCGCGCCACTGGCACCCCGAAGGCATGCCAAAGGCAAGCAGGTCTGCACCCGTCTGCGCCTGAACTTCGCCAGGAGCCAGGCATCCTCCTCTATTACTAACCCGCAGGTTAGTCTACTCGCGTGAAGCATTGTTTGCTCTGCACTATGAATCTCCTGTGGGAAACACAACTGGTCCCCTGATGCATGCCCCCCATACTGTAATCGGTGCAACTTTGAGGTCAGCCCATGCCTGCGCTTTTGAGCTCTCACCCCCAATGCAACGGATTATAAAATCTTCAGCCTAAACTGCCGCTCTTTGGACAAGCACTACGCAGAGGTGTTTGACCTCCTACATGAAAGGTCCCCTGATGTTTTATTCCTTACGGAGACGTGGCTCTCCGAAAACTCAGTTGCTATACCGGCCTACGCCATGAACAACTTGAATAGAGTGACTGTGAGAGGGGGGCATTGTAATCATATACAAAGTTGCCTACACTTGTAGCCTTATCCCGAAAGAAATCCCAAGTTGTGAAAGTGCTCCTTTTAAAATTGCGCAGACAGAGAATTTCAGTTTCTTTGGGCTACTCATCTACCAGCTGCTTGGCCCTTCAAAGGTTTTTAGAGAATCCCTAGCCAATGCTGTCACTACATTAGTTCTTCAGATAGCCAATTTTTACGTTATAGGTGACCTCAACCTACATTTGTAGTTAGATGGGGCTCCTGACATCATCAAATCCTTCGGGACATAGCAGCCTGCCAATTGCTGCAACTGGTCTCGGGCGACACACCTAGCTGTTCATTTCCTTGACACTGTCTTCTTGAATTTCCAGTCCCTAGAGGTGCAGGCCCCCCTTCCGATGTCTTGGACCGATCACTCCCTCAACTCCCTGTGGATTCCGCTAGCTGGCTCCAAATCACAACCCCAGTGCAACCCCTCGATTAAACGTCTTAGGCACAAACTGGACCCTGCCGCCCTCAAAGCTGCCCTAAGCACCCAGCATCCAGAACAGAATGCTAATATAGAAGCAGCCAACAAATCCTTCCTGTGGTGGGTCACTCTAGCAATGGATAATTGCATTCCAGTCATGGGCCAATGCCTGGTTTGATGAGTCATTAACATTAGCAAGGAAGAACTGAAAGGTTTTAGATTGGGCCTGGAGACAGTCATAAGACCTCACAGCTAAAGCACGGTATAGAACACGATTAAAGCTTACCATAAACTAGCCCGGAAGACTAGGGCCACACATTATGCCAATATTATCAATGCCAGTAGCAACCCTAGTAATACTATTTTTACACTCCTGAAAGATATGGTAAAATCCCCTTCTGCCCCTGACAGTACCATATCTTCCAACTTGCAGTGTGAAGTATTGGCTAAATTTTTCATTAATAAGGTTGAGCGTATCTACAGCAGTGTCCGGCCTGGGAATAATTCTGCCTGCCCTTGGTATAGTCCGCCCTCTGGCCTTGAGACCCACTCCCTTTCTTTGTTTTCTCCTATTTCCCCGAAAACCTTGGAAGCTCTGTTCATCAAGGTAAAGTCAAAGTCCCCAGATGACCCTAAGAAACCTGACCTTTTTATAAAATTCCAAAAATGTCTCTTACCCGGAGCTGATCAATCTGTCTCTATCGTTGGCGTGTATTCCCAAATTGTGGAAACACACCAAAGTTGTTCCTTTGTTGAAAAACTAACACTGGAGGTGTCCAAGCTTGAATATTTCTGATCAATCTCCCTGCTCCCGTTCCTTTCCAAATTACGGAATCATATGTCAACGCTATCTTAACCCAATACCTGGAAGTTAATTCAATACTGGATCCATCTCAAAATGGTTTCCGGCCTCTGCACAGTACTGAGTCCGCTTTGCTGGCGGTTATGGAGCAGCTACGGGCTTCTCTGAATCAGGGCAGAACCTCGGCACTGATTCTGCTTGTTGTGAGCACAGCCTTTGACACGGTCTTCCATAAAATCCGGCTATAACTGCTGAGGGAGAACGGCCTTGACAAGTCATCGCCCCCCTCTTTTTCCTCCCTTACCCACCCGCTATTCAGTGGAGTCCCACAGGGTTCAGCACTGAGCCCTACTTTATTTAATGTCTACATCCGACCTCTGGCTTTGATGGTTAATCCCGGGACATTTCTTTGGTGTCATATGCGGATGACACTGAACTGGTGCTTACCTTTTCTAGCAACCCCAGCCAGGACTCAGTGAAATTTCAGGAAGATCTAACTGCTATCTCTGATTGGATAGCTAACAATTACCTCCAATTGAATTGCAGCAAATCTGAAGTCCTCTTGGTGGGCAGGGACTCCCATCTCGGGGGCAGCCAGTGGTGGCCCCCTGCACTTGGTGCTACCCCCTGCCTAAATCCATGGTCAAGAACCTGGGAGTATGGGTGGATAGTGCCCTCTCCTTTGAGCCACAAGCTAAATCAGTGGTAGGAACCTGTTTCAGATTGCTACATGAACTACACCCTATTCTAGGACTTTTCCATTCTCACACCCACCAGTTGATCCTCCAATCCCCTATCCTGGCTAGATTGGACTACTGCAAAGCATTGCTACTAAGCTCCAACAAATCAGTGATCAAAGGCTCCAACATGCCCAGAACGCTGCAGCCCACGCTCTGTTCACACTCCCTTAGCATTGTCACATCTCCAACCTCCTCCTCCAGTTACACTGGCTGCCAATGGAACAGATTATCTACTTTAAAGCTCGCTGCATCATCCATAAGATCTTTTCGGGCCTTTGCCCTGGTATTTTGAGCAATATGTTCTCCCCTTATGCACCCACTCACGCCCTGCACTCTGCGCATCTGCATCTGAGCCGAGTGCCTTAGGTACGCAGGGCCAGAGTGGATGACCACTTATTCAAGGCATGGCGCCTGCCCTTTGGAACTTCCTACCTCTTTCCACCCATTGCATCTCTGATCACTATATTTTTAGAAGGACCGTGAAGACTTGGCTATTCTCCAATCACTAAGCTGCCTCTGCTTCCCACTATACTAGACAGTTAGCGCTGTGATGCCCTGTTAATGGGCCAGCCATGCCCTTTATAAATACTTTAACAAAACATAACATAACTGGCGATTGGCTGGCGGTGTGCATGGACTGGGACTTGGCTGGCAGTATGGAAAGGGGAGACCTCTTGGTCACCCCGAACGTATGGCTGGGTGCCCTGCCCGCCCGGGAAACCTTGGCAGGCGGGGGCGTGTCCCCGGCCGGTATGCCCAAAGTGGCGTGGTGGGACCACGCCCCCGCCGCCGAATAGGGTTGTCCTAACACCCGCCCGGAAGTCCGTGCACTTTTGGGCGGGATGGGGATGCCACCCCACCTCCCCGCTGCAAGTTAAAATGCATGGGGGTCCAGGCAGGCGTCCTCTTGTTCCTGCACTCTGAAGGCTGCACCACTCGTCGCTCGTGAGCCCTCAAGGGAACAAGCAGCAGTTTTTGAACGTGGTAATCGTTGTTTTTTCTGTTTCAGTCGTCGAGGCGTATCTGGGATCCGAGGACCTGCACAGAACGTCGGATATACCTGGAAAGAAGAATGGGAAGAGCTCCGTGATGGAATGGATGCTTCGCACACTGGTAAATCAAGTGTCAGCGATGGACAGAAAATTTGGTAAATTAAACCGATTGGGTCGAGGCTTAGTGGCGCTCCAGAAGAAAGTGGAAGCTCAAGCGGGGCCTTCAGAGAGACCTAAGAGGATCGTGGGGCTTTGCCAAACGTTACTCCAGGGGGGGACAAGGGGAAAAAGAAGAAAGGGAAAGGGGGTCCTAGCGAGGTCCTAGTCCCGATGGAACTTCCGCTGGTCCCAGCAACCCCAGCGGCCAGCCCGGTGCCCGCACCGGATGGGGGATTGCCAATCCCTATGATTATCACACCACTGGATAAGGAACAGGTACCCCCGGAACTGGCGATGCATCTAGCGGCGGTATTGCCTTGGTTGAAGAAGGGAGCGGGGGGATCCGCGGCTGCGGAAGATCCATCTGAGGAAGCCAGGCAAATTATCGACCAGCTCAGGCAGGCAAGGGGCTCTGGGGCAGGGAACATGCCTTCTATTCCTCTGCAGGTGGCGAACACGGCCGCGGTCGAGAACCAGAATAAGGCGACGGACACGACCGGAGGTACGACAGAAAATGGTAAGAGGTCGCTCCCAATTATGGGGGAGGGCGCTGTACCTTCAAGGCGGGAATGCCTGGCACAACATGTTCCGATGGCCACGAAAGAGATGGTGTGGGCGAACAAATACATTAATATGTTTTCATTGTTAACGGACAATCGTGAATTAGAATATGCCAAAACCCAGAAAGATTTGTGGCACCCCAGTGAATGGAGGGCAAAAATGGCAGAATTCAGGGTGGAGGAGTCTATGATGAACTGGATCAGGGCTTTTTCTGTGTTTGTAGCAATTATGGGTGAGCGAACACCAGAATTGTTGGGAGACCTTGCATGCTACCTGAGCAGGATCACGGGATTCCATGAGAAATATGGATGGGACGCATGGAAAGGGTACGATGTGTCATTTAGAAAAGCAAAAGAGTTTAATGAATCGCTGACTTGGGATTGTTTGGACACTGTATCTTGGCATGCGCAGTTCACGCCGGGCTCGGCGGGAGGAACAGGGTCGAGTGTGAATGGTTTCAGGGCTTTTCAGCAGAAACATCCACAGCCCTTTTGACCAGCCCACGGGGAGGGACTCAGTCTAGATTTGGCGGGAATAGGAATAAGCGAGGAGTATGTTGGGGTTTTAACAAGGGAACGTGTAGTAGGCCGCAAGGAACATGCAGGTTCAGGCATGCCTGCGCAGGTTGTGGTAACACCTCCCACCCCAAAATTAGCTGCTGATCCAGAGGCAATGTTTCCGGAGGAAAGGGGGGTACCAAGCAGGATTGACACAGTGCCTCGGATGACTAAACAATTGCCCGTGGATATTTTGGCTTTGACTCCCTGGCTGAACAAATACCCTGATCATGTGTCCGCCGGGATCCTGCGAGATGGCTTCTCGTATAGTTTCAAGATCCCGGCGGGTGATTTTCGGGGGGCCCCTTATGCAGAAACCAACTGTCCATTATGCACAACCCGATGGTGGTCGCCACGAAAATTGCAAAAGAGGTTCGCTTGGGGCGGGTTGCAGGACCATTTGGTGAAATACCAACGGCCAATTTTGTGTGTTCCCCATTAGGGGTAGTTCCCAAGAAGGAGCCGGTCGAATTCAGGCTCATTCATAATCTATCTGCACCAAGGGGGGCTTCCGTGAATGAGGCAATCGATGCAGGCATTTGCAGTGTGAGGTATGCATCATTTGATGACGCAGTAGTCATGTTGAATCGCCTAGGCCCGGTGCATTGTTAGCAAAATCGGATATTGAATCCGCATTTAGGTTACTACCGGTGCATCCCCAGGATCAGCACTTGTTGGGTTTCGCATTCCAGGGGAAGTACTACATGGATATGTGCATGCCGATGGGTTGTTCAATTTCTTGTGCCTACTTTGAAATGTTTAGCTCATTCCTGGAGTGGGCATTCTCGAAGGCCTCAGGGCACCAACATGTGATGCATTATCTCAATGATTTCCTGTTTCTCGGCCCGGCGGGCTCTCGGGACTGTGCACGGGCATTACAGGAATTTTGCGTGCTCATGCGGGGTTTCGGGGTTCCGTTGGCGCCAGGTAAGACAGTTGGGCCAACTACCTCCCTGGAGTTTCTAGGTATTGAACTAGACTCCGTGGAGGGTTGCTTCCGTCTGCCGGCAGAAAAGATCGCCAAATTCAGGGCCTCCTTGCTATAATGTCTTAGGAACGACAAGGTGACACTGCATCAACTACAGCAAACAGTGGGACAGCTGAATTTTGCACTGAGGGTTATACCGATGGCTCGCCCTTTCTCACGATCCATTGCCCAGGCCATGGTTGGCCTCAAAGAAGGGCACCATCGCACGAGACTGTCGGCAGAGGTTCGCCAGGACATGCTCATTTGGCTGGCATTCCTGGCGGATTTCAATGGCCGGGTAGTCTGGAGCAAAGCCCCGGCCTCGTCAGCAGAGTTAGGTTTATGGACCGACTCTGCGAGCAGTGTGGGGTTTGGCGCGATCCTTGGTAACCGATGGTCGGCCCAGAAATGGCCAGCATGGTGGGAAGCAAGTGGCTTGACGAGCAACATTGGCTTCCTAGAGTTATTCCCGATCTGGGTAGCGTTGTCGGCCTGGCCAGAAGAGTTCCGAAACCGCTCGGTGATATTCTGGTCTGATAACATGACTGTGGTTGAGTGCATTAACCAGCAGGCAGCACGCTGCAAGTGGATATTGCGATTGTTGAAAGAAATTGTGTTGAAATGCTTGAAGCTAAATGTACAATTCAGGGCAAAACATGTGCCGGGAGTACTGAATAATGCAGCTGATGCGCTCTCTCGATTCAAAATGCAGGCATTCAGGGATTGTTTACCCTCAGCAGAGCTAGTGGCAGCGCCATTTCCCGAAGAATTATGACAAATCGGCGCCCCGGACTACAAAACCTCGTGGCAGCCAGTTTAGTGCCCAGGACAAGGAAAGCTTATGAAGGGGCGTTCCGCTCGTACTGCGCCTTTTTGGGCCCTGCATGGGAGCATAGATGGGGTCAGGAGGGGTCCTTTACCCAATTTTTTGTGGCACTTAATGAGGAGGGCCGGTCGGCGGCAACCGCCAGTCGGTATAAGGCCGCCATATCGTTTATGGCTCAGCTTCAAGGGATCAGGGACCCGACGGACTCCTTTATAGTCAGAAAGGCGCTGCGCGGCTGGCGGCGCCTAGAGGGGCGCAAAAAGGATACTAGGCACCCGATAGGATTTGACAGGTTGAACGCCTTGCTGGCTAAACTAGAGGAGACATGCTCCTCACCTAGTGAGGTTGTCCTATTCCGGGCAGCATTTGCACTGGCATTCTATGGGGCCCTGCGGGTAGGCGAACTAGTGGCTGCCAATAAAAGGGATAGCGAGGGGGGTCTGCGCAGGGACCACACGCAAGTGAGGGGGGTTTCCCTGCTGATCACGATTGCCAGGTCAAAGACAGACCAGGAGGCCCAGGGGAGTAGCATTGTGTTGCAGCTCGCTCCGGGTAGTCCCTGTTGTCCAGTGATGCACGTTGAGGCCTACCTAAAACAAAGGGTGGCGACGTGGTGGGGGGCCTTGCTGCGGCATGCTGATGGCACCCCGTTAACAAAGTTTCAATTCCAGAGGGTGCTGGCAATCACGATTGCAGCTGCGGGCTTGAATCCGAGTGATTTTGGAACTCATTCATTCAGGATAGGGGCCGCTACAGAAGCGACGGCCGGGGGTCTGCAGGCAGACAATGTTAAACAGTTGGAGCGCTGGTCTTTGAACTGTTTCAAACGTTACGTGCCGTTGCACATGTTGTAATTTACTGAAGAAAGTGCACTCACGCTTGTTGTATTTCGTTTGGATTACAGTTTCACGAGCCTGTGACGCAGGGCGGAAATTGGGACCGGCCCAGTATCAGCTAACCACCACTTCAGGAGCAAGGAATGGAAGACGAGTGGTCTGGGTCGTGGACCACTCATACGTGAGACGTGCTGCGGACATATTCAGGGCAGGTGATGCGATTCACACATCTGAGGAATATCGTTTCAGGGTGTCCTTCCATGGGAAGGGCGGTTTGTGTATTGACCAACTGCAAAGTTTTGTCGAGGAATTGTTAGGGCGGCACAGGTCACCGCCATCGGTAGTCATAGTGCACATTGGGGGCAATGACTTGGTGAGGTTGGGCAGACGGGCTCTAATCGAACACATATTTTCAGCAGTTAGTTGGTTAGCAAAGACACTCCCGGGGTGCACAATAGCTTGGTCACACATAATTCCAAAGAGGGTGTGGAGGGGTGGGAGGTCCACAACAGCGTTGAACCATTCGGTAAAGAGGGTCAACAATAAAATGGAGAAATTGTTTCAATCTAACCACCTTCAAAGTATACCTCACGGGTGCATCTGGGGGGACCGCTGTTATTCAGACGATGGGGTATACCTGTCCAGGGTGGGGAATGACATTTGGATAGGAGACATGATAGCTTGGCTAGCGGGATTGAGGAGACATGACCTATAGGAGTTGTGGGGGAGGCCAGATAGTCGGTAAACTACCTGGCCTGCGGCGGTAAGATCATGATCGGTGAGCAGTGATTTCAAGGTCCCTAGCGGGGGGAGGCGGCCATTGGCCCCTCCCACGGAGGGCGGCACCCATTACGGATGGGATCGCCCAGGGGGTGACGGCCATAGGCCCCTCCCGGGGGGAGACGGCTATATGCCCCTCCCACGAATTTCCCGGGGGCCGGATATCCGCTGCGGCGGAAGAGAGTGCGGGGAAAGGGGGGAGTCCACGCTGTCCTTCTTACGGTTACCCCGCAAGGGATCTCGGACGGCCTTAAGATGGCGCCGAGTGGAAGGGGACCCCCATGACAAGGGAAGTTACGGTTGGCTATGAGGGCATGCGCCACTTACACGTGAGGGCGGAAATTTGGTGATAGGGATCTGACACCGGTTAAGACCTTGCCGTTGGCCCCTAACGATAGGATGTACAAAATTCGTATGCAATGCATGATGTCATGATGTTAGACTCGGTTAGGAAAATCTTTGTATTAGAGATTTGTTAAGGTTAGCCTGAATACCTGTCTTCATCAAGTGTAATGAAAGTTGAATTTTGTACAAGATAAATGAAACGTTTTTAATTTAAAGTTTTAAATTTTGTTTCATATTTTAATAAATACGGCCGGGGGGGTCGCGAGGCCCCCCTGCCTTCCAAAAGTTCAAACTGTGTCTGTCTCCTACCATTGGGATTGGTGGTGAAAGGGGTGGCGGGCATCCCGGACCATATGGAAAGGGGAGACCTTTTGGTCACCCTGAACGTATGGCTGGGTGCCCCGCCCTCCCGGGAAACCTTGGCAGGCGGGGGCGTGTCCCCGACCGGAATGCCCAAAGTGGGGTGGTTGGAGCACGCCCCCGCCACCGAAGAAGAGGGTTGTCCTAACACCCGCCCGGAAGTCCGTGCACTTTTGGGCAGGATGGGGATGCCGCCCCGCCTCCCCACTGCAAGTTAAAAGGCGCGGGGGTCCAGGCAGGTGTCCTCTTGTTCCTGCACTCTGAAGGCTGCCCCACTCGTCGCTCGTGAGCCCTCAAGGGAACAAGCAGCAGTTTTTGACCCACCCACCAGCCCCTGTTGCAGAAGTTTGGGAGTAATCAAAGTTGTGATATGCAATTGATTGTGATGCATGAACGTCTTGTCTAGGCCTTTTCTCCCATTGTAGATTGATTCCAAGATTGTCTATGCAACTGAATACTTGTCTGTACTGTAGGCCTTTTTTCCTTTCGAGAAGTGTAATAAACTGTATGCAATAAAATGGTTTCTCTGTGATAGAACCTTTCTCTACTTTGTAGCACTGTTTATAGTATGTTGGGTACTATTCTGGGACTTCCGCTCTACAAGGACGGGGGTAGCAGTGAGGGGTATATCTAGCTGTGAGATAAATTTTGCATACATTTTTTCCCAATAGTAGGTCATTAACTGTCGTATTTATTAGTCTTCGGTCGGGCGGTAAGGTCATGATCGGTGAGCAGTGATTTCAAGGTCCCTAGCGGGGGGAGGCGGCCATTGGCCCCTCCCACGGGGGGCGGCACCCATTACAGATGGGATCGCCCAGGGGGAGACGGCCATAGGCCCCTCCCAGGGGGGAGACGGCTATATGCCCCTCCCACGAATTTCCCGGGGGCCGGATATCCGCTGCGGCGGAAGAGAGTGCGGGGAAAGGGGGGAGTCCACGCTGTCCTTCTTACGGTTACCCAGCACGGGAACTCGGACGAACTTAAGATGGCGCCGAGTGGAAGGGGGCCCCCATGACAAGGGAAGTTACGGTTGGCTACGAGGGTAAAGCCCTCTGTGTATGCGCCACTCACACGTGAGGGCGGAAATTTGGTGATAGGATCTGACACCGGTTAAGACCTTGCCGTTGGCCGCTAACGATAGGATGTACAAAATTCGTATGCAATGCATGATGTCATGATGTTAGACTTGGTTGGGAAAATCTTTGTATTAGAGATTTGTTAAGGTTAGCCTGAATATCTGTCTTCATCAAGTGTAATGAAAGTTGAATTTTGTACAAGATAAATGAAACGTTTTTAATTTAAAGTTTTAAATTTTGTTTCATATTTTAATAAATACGGCCGGGGGGGTCGCGAGGCCCCCCTGCCTTCCAAAAGTTCAAACTGTGTCTGTCTCCTACCATTGGGATTGGTGGTGAAAGGGGTGGCGGGCATCCCGGACCATATGGAAAGGGGAGACCTTTTGGTCACCCCGAACGTATGACTGGGTGCCCCGCCCTCCCGGGAAACCTTGGCAGGCGGGGGCGTGTCCCCGACCGGAATGCCCAAAGTGGGGTGGTTGGAGCACGCCCCCGCCACCGAAGAAGAGGGTTGTCCTAACACCCGCCCGGAAGTCCGTGCACTTTTGGGCAGGATGGGGATGCCGCCCCGCCTCCCCACTGCAAGTTAAAAGGCGCGGGTGTCCAGGCAGGTGTCCTCTTGTTCCTGCACTCTGAAGGCTGCACCACTCGTCGCTCGTGAGCCCTCAAGGGAACAAGCAGCAGTTTTTGACCCACCCACCAGCCCCTGTTGCAGAAGTTTGGGAGTAATCAAAGTTGTGATATGCAATTGATTGTGATGCATGAACGTCTTGTCTAGGCCTTTTCTCCCATTGTAGATTGATTCCAAGATTGTCTATGCAACTGAATACTTGTCTGTACTGTAGGCCTTTTTTCCTTTCGAGAAGTGTAATAAACTGTATGCAATAAAATGGTTTCTCTGTGATAGAACCTTTCTCTACTTTGTAGCACTGTTTATAGTATGTTGGGTACTATTCTGGGACTTCCGCTCTACAAGGACGGGGGTAGCAGTGAGGGGTATATCTAGCTGTGAGATAAATTTTGCATACATTTTTTCCCAATAGTAGGTCATTAACTGTCGTATTTATTAGTCTTCGGTCGGGCGGTAAGGTCATGATCGGTGAGCAGTGATTTCAAGGTCCCTAGCGTGGGGAGGCGGCCATTGGCCCCTCCCACGGGGGGCGGCACCCATTACAGATGGGATCGCCCAGGGGGAGACGGCCATAGGCCCCTCCCAGGGGGGAGACGGCTATATGCCCCTCCCACGAATTTCCCGGGGGCCGGATATCCGCTGCGGCGGAAGAGAGTGCGGGGAAAGGGGGGAGTCCACGCTGTCCTTCTTACGGTTACCCAGCACGGGAACTCGGACGACCTTAAGATGGCGCCGAGTGGAAGGGGGCCCCCATGACAAGGGAAGTTACGGTTGGCTACGAGGGTAAAGCCCTCTGCGCATGCGCCACTCACACGTGAGGGCGGAAATTTGGTGATAGGGATCTGACACCGGTTAAGACCTTGCCGTTGGCCGCTAACGATAGGATGTACAAAATTCGTATGCAATGCATGATGTCATGATGTTAGACTTGGTTGGGAAAATCTTTGTATTAGAGATTTGTTAAGGTTAGCCTGAATACCTGTCTTCATCAAGTGTAATGAAAGTTGAATTTTGTTCATGATAAATGAAACATTTTTAATTTAAAGTTTTACATTTTCTTTCATATTTTAGTAAATATGGCCGGGGGAGTCGCGAGGCCCTCCTGCCTTCCAAAAGTTCAAACTGTGTCTGTCTCCTGCCATTGGGATTGGTGGTGGAAGGGGTGGCGGGCATCCCGGACCATATGTGTGGACTGGGGCTTGGCTGGTGGTGTGCGTGGACTGGCCATTGGCTGGCGGTGTCTGTGGATTTGTGTTCGGCTGGCAGTGTGGGAGTAGTGACTTGCTGCTGGTCATTACACAAGCTGCTAGCCAAGCGCCACTGCATACACTGGATGTATGACGCTACAACGCATGCTTTTACCACGCATGCCTTTACAACGCGGTTTTTACAATGCATGCCTTTACAACGCATAGTGCTTTGGGGCGCTGGATAGTGAATAGTTTAATTTACTATTCCAACTCCAGTCCCCGTGGATAGTAGGGAAGGTGTTGGATAGTAAATTAAACCTATTCCCTATCCTAGAGCGCCCCCCAGCGCAATGCGTTGTAATGGTTTGCGTTGTAAAAGTTGCGTCGTAAAGGCACTGCGTGGTAAAAATTGCGTTGTAAAGGATGTTTCCCGCACACACTGCATCAACCGCTAGCCAGTATGATTGCTGTGTCAGTCATGTGGGCATATGAAAGTGATGGGCCCTTGAATGGCGCTGTCTGTTGATGTCAATGCTGTATTTGCTGGGCACGCAGCTGAGGTTGGTGTCTTGCTGTTGCTTTACAGCTCACAAGCTGTGAGTTATTGGTTCAAGTTTTTACCTTTCAATTATTAACAATGCATTTCCTTTTTGGGAATTCTCTTGTTAATAAAATATACATTTTGAACCTTTCACTCACCCTTGTGCCAAATCCAACCTGTATATGTGTACTTGAGGAACAGATGGATAGTCAGTAATATTTGTCTTGTCTGTCTTTCTGTTCCAAGGTGTAGTTTGTCTCTAGGAAAAATCTAGCAACTCTAGATATTTTTGTAAACTAAAAGTACAAACTACTGGGTGGTGGATCCCAACAATTTTATTTACTCACAGTGCCATGAAAACCTCAAAATGTGACTATAGTCACACATTTTCTGTGCATTACTGTGTCATAATTGTCTGGTATCAGGAGAAACACAATTTTCCCACCACCCAGTGTCCCCTCAGGTCTCTTCATAAAAATGTTACCTCACTTGTGAGGTTGGGCCAAGTACCTGAGACAGGCAAGGACCCAAAACATATTGTGGAGACATCAAAATCACCTATCACAAAACGACCTGGTTTTGCAAGGTGGTCACCTGGGTTTTTGGCCCCAGGTTTGGCAGCCATCTAGGGAAACCTACCAAACCCTGACATTTCTGAAAACAAGACACACAGAGGATGCCACGGAGGTATGGCTTGCATGGATCTCCTATTGTTTTTCTACCCAGAATCCCCTGCAAGCCTCTTTTAACTGAAATAAACCACGCTTGTCTCACATTTCTGTGTGGGAAAGTTGTAGGATCACCGGGCTGACACAAATTTCCTACCACCCAGAATTCCCCCAGGTCTCCTGATAAAAATGGTACCTCACTTGTATGAGTTGGCTAAGTACCGGCGACAGGCAAGGGCACAAAACGTTTTGTGGAGACATCAAAATGACCTGTCACAAAGCGACCTATTTTGCAAAGGGTGTCCCCCGGGTTTTTGGCCCGGGCTTGGCGCACATCTAGGGACACCTGCCAAACCCAGATATTTCTGAAAACTATATACCCAGGATAGACTGGGAGATATGGCAAGCGTGGACCCCCCAATGTTTTCTTAACCAGAATCCCCTCTAAATCTTACATTTTGCAGGAAAAAATCCCATTTTTTTCAAGTTTCTGTGTAGGAAAGTTGTGGGATGATCGGGCTGACACAAATGTCCTACCACCCAGCATTCCCCCAGGTCTCTCAATAATAAATAGTGCCACACTTGTGTGGATGGGTCAAGTACCCGCGACAGGCAAGGGCCCAAAAGGTATTGTGGAGACATCAAAATTACCTATCACAAATTACCTGGTTTTGCAAGGGCGGTCGCCTGGGTTTTTGGCCCTGGTCTTGGTGGCCATCTAATGAAATCTACCAAACCCAGACATTTCTAAAAACTAGACACCCACAAGAGTCCAGGGCGGTATGACTTGAGTGGCCCCCCAACGTTTTCCGACCCCGAAACCCCTATAAACCTCAAATGTAGGTGAAAAAATCAAACTTTTCTCACGTTTCTGTGTAGGAAAGTTGTTGGATCACCAGGCTGACACAAATATCCTACCACCCAGCATTCCGACAGGTCTCCTGGTAAAAATAGTATCCTATTTGTGTGGGTGGGACAAGTACCCGCAACAGGAAAGGGCCCAAAAAGTTTTGTGGAGACATCAAAATTATCTAACACAAAACAACCTGGTTTTGCAAAGGGGGCATCTGCGTTTTTGGTCTCCGGCTTGGCGGCCATCAAGGGAAACCTACTAAACCTGCATATATATGAAACCTAGGGATTTGTGGCTTGCATGATTCCCCCAATGTTTTGCTACCAATAACCCCCTGCAAACCTCAAATTTAGCTGAAAAAATCACATTTTCCTCACATTTCTGTGTGGAATCACTGTGCTGGCACACATGTCCTACCACCCAGAATTCCCCTAGGTCTCCCGATACAAATGGTACCTCACTTGTGTGCGTGGGCCAAGTACCCACAACAGGAAAGCTGGGTGGGTACTTCCATCACTGAAATGTGTGTGAGGAAAATGTGGTTTGAGGTTTGCAAAGGATTCTGGGTAACAGAACCTGGTGAGAGCCACACAAGGCACCCAATCCTGGATTCCCCAGGGTATCTAGTTCTAAAAAAAGTATAGTTTTGCTAGGTTTCCCTAGGTGCCAGGTCAGCTAGGGTCCAAAATCCACAGCCAGCCACATGGCAAAAAAAGGGTCAGTTTTTACTGGGAAAATGTGATGTGTCCACGTTGTGTGTTGGACCATTTCCTATCGCAGGCCCTAAGCCTACCAACACATCTGAGGTAGCATTGTTATCAGGAGACTTAGGGGAACACAGAATAGTAGAACAAGTGTTGTCACTAATTGACTTTCTTTGCATTTCTATCTTCCAAATGTAAGACAATTTGTAAAAAAAGAAGTCATTTTGAATTGTGGGTACAATTCACCTGCTTTATGGGTACCCACAGTTTTGGAGATGTGTAAATAACTACTGCTTTTAAACTCTATATTTTGTTCCCATTGGTACCTATTTTTCGCTCTTTATATTTTACCAAATTAATTGCTATATATCCGGTACAAAATTAAAAATCATTGCAAGACATCGCTCAGTTATTGGCTCTAGGTTCCTCAGGTTCTTGGTGAACCTACAAGTCCTATATATTACCACAACCAGACGGGTCTAGAGCATGTAATGGTATATTTCTTTTTAAAAAACTGTCATATTTAGAAGTTACAGGTGAAAACGTTGGCACAAATGGCTGTTTTTATCAACTCAATCTCAATATTTTTCATTTTCAACTAGTAGTTTCTATAAAGAAAAAACTAGAAGGAGCTACACAAATGACGCCTTACTAAATTCAAAATGTTGTCTATTTTTCAGAAATGTATAGCTTTTCAAGATCCAATATTGCCTTCACACCCATTTATATCACTAACTGGAAGGAGGTTGAAGGCATACAAAAAAATTGCAAAAATAGGTTATGTCCCAGTAAAATGCCAAAACTGTGTAGTTGGATTTTCTGACTAAAGACTGCCTGTCCCTGAAAGCTGAGAAGTTTGTGATTTAAACACCACAAATCCTTTGTTGATGTCATTTGCAGGGAAAAAAGCAGATGCTTTCTTCTGCAGCACTTTTTCCCATTTTTTGCTGTATTTTGGCTAATTTCTTTGGGCCAGATGTAGGTGGCCTTTACCGGTCGGTAACGGCCGATTTCGGCCGTTACCGACCGGTAAATGGGTCAATGAGATGTAGGGGGACCTTGTTTACCGATTCGGTATATTTACCGAATCGGTAAAGTTACCGAATCTGTAAAATACCGAATCGGTATGAATACCGATTCGGTATTTTACATATGTAGGTGGGACTCTTCTGAGTCCCAGAGGCCTTACAGAATCGGTATTTTACCATGAAATAAAACCTCATGGTAAAATACCGATTCCGGTGTGCATGCACATGTGTGCATGCACACCTATGCCATGTGACAGGCAGACATTCCCTTAGGGCATGTATGCCAGCCACATGGCACCCACGCCTGTATTGGGGGCGCCAGAGGGTGTCAAAGTGACACCCCCTGCACCCTTGATGGATTCGGTATTTACCGATTCGGAAAATACCGAATCGGTAATGCCCATTGATTCCTATGGGCTTCAAAGCCCATAGGAAGCAATGGGCATTACCGATTCGGTAATTACCGAATCGGTAAATACCGATTTTTACCGAATCGGTAATCAAAACATCTGGATTACCTACATTTCCCCCCCTCCAATTTACCACTTCTTAAATACCGAATCGGTATGATTCGGTATTTAAGAAGTGGTAAAGTGGAGTTTACCTACATCGGGCCCTTAGTCCCCTCGAGGGAAATATTCAAACAATGGATACCCTTAAAACCTTTAGAATCCTAAGGGTGCTGGGAAAAAATGACCAAATTTGAAGTGAATACCTTATGTGAACAAAAAGTTACAAGGGCCTAAGCACAAACTACTCCAAATAGCCAAATAAAAGGTTTAGCACAGGAGGGGAAATGTCATAATTTATAATAAAAATGCATATTTGAATACTTGAATTCTTGCTTGCTAGCCTAAATTCAAAAGGCCTGATTGCCTATTTGTGCAAATGTTTTCCTTTTCTTGTTGCTTGATTATGTCTCCATGGGAGAATAGCTCAATATTACAAAGGTATTGTAACTGTATCCTATATTAGGAGATCTCACAAGCCTAAAAGGGGCATGTGATACAAAGATTGTTACACTAGGAACATCTGCATGGGAAACTGCCCTTTCAAACGTGTTCATGTGCTTTGTTAAAGGATCTTTGTTCCAAGGTTTACCTCTACCAGGTGATCTGATCATTTACGTAACCTGAAACGCATATATTCCTGCAAATGTGTCTTATTTATGCCTCAGGACAAGCATCCTATACATACTGACCAAAGGACTGAGTGATCGGATCTGATGAGGTAACGTAAAAGGTGCCACTTTAGAATTGTGATAATATATATCCATTGGATTGATGATTAGGAAAGCTCTTATTCTTTTTGCCACCTTTCCCATGCGGATTCCCTCCTATCGGGCTGAGAGACATTTATTGGACTGGCAGATTCTCATGGCTGGTGCATACTCTCTATGCAGTTTTCTCAGCCTTCTTTCCCTCATGGAAGAGACTCTTTGAGCTGACATGATCGATGTCCTTTCCTGAGCTTTCCTTTCAGAACTTTGGTAATTGATGGCCCAAAGAGAACAATTTGATGATGCTGTACTATTAATTTTTGATGCCTGATATTGGTGTATTTACTTCCTAAAAATACTGATAAAATCTAGCCATTTATCGATCATATTTCTGTCTCTCTATGACTAGACTCCAATTATTGATTGTGCATTTCAATAGTTTAAATTAGGCGCGGGTGGGGAACTTTGCTCTGCCAGCGGAGTCTGCGGAGATTTCTCTACTCCGTGCTCCACTGAGGACACAGAGTAGGGGAAAAAACTCAGAGTCCGCAGCGGAGTGGAGTTAGCCAGCCCCTGCCTCCACCCCACATAATTCAAAATAGGAAAACATAATTTAAAAAGAAATAAAATTAACTTACCTTATTGTGGCATCCTCTGGCTGCCCTTCTCCTCCTCACGTACATCTTGCATAAACTGCGCATGGACGCGGGTGGCGTAGTGGAGCGGAGCAGAGTTTACCCCTAACTCCTTTTAACTCCGCGTAGGTGCACTCCGCAAGCTCCACCCAGGGTTAGTTTAAATGAGAGATGCGAATTATAACAGAAAGATCTCTAATCAACAGGTCCCAATGTTACTATTTTGTATAGGTTTAACATTGTATGATCCTAGCTTGTTTAAATTTCTTCAGGAGATTTGGTTTAGCAGTTATAATTCTGTGCCTGTTTAGTCAATTATTGAGAGTTATACATGAATTTAATTACTAGCTTATAAGTCAGTTATCCAATTTCTGGTCCTCATTAGATGACTGGATTGGATCCCCTATATCCAACCCCTCTCAGTATGATTCAAGATCCATCGGAGAACCAAAGTAAATGGCTCTGAGGTGTAGTATTAGGTAAATTAAAGACCAATAGTAAATTGGCCCAATGGTGGTACAGCAAAGTCTTCAAACTTGTTGATGCCGAGAACCCCTGTCAAAATTCTTTAGGCATAAGGACCTCCCTCCTGACAAAAATGTCTAGAACCTGGTACTCCTCATCATCAACAACTATCGACAACCATAAACGCCTCAAATTCCCACTGGAAATTATTTTTACATTGGGGAAAAAATATTAAACTGTGTTTAGCAAACCAAAGGTCAATGACTGTGGAGGAGTGGTCAAATGTGTAGCTAAAAGCAAAGGGTCCCGTCAATGAGGAATTGGCATATTGCAGCACCGCAAGTCTTCTTGCTGCCATGCTATACACAAATGTAAAAGGGTAGGAATGCACCCTATTTAGGAAATACGGTGCATTCCTGTCCTTCGCCCCCTGCATTGGTGCACAAATTGATGCCTAGTGTCAACGTAGACAGGATTGTTTTTGTGCAGGAAGAAGAATCTTCCTCTTTCTATGTGCAATACACATGGAATGAGGAAAAAACGAGGAGAAATAAAAACCTTTTTCCTCATTATGCTTCCTACGTGGAGGCACAACGTTTTTGTGCTGCCCCAGGTTTAAGTGATTCTGTAAATCTGGGGCAGCATCAAAAACTATGGGTGTTACATGGGAACACCCACCGCAACGCCTATGGAACGCCTACTTGACACAGAGTAAGGCAACACAGAGACTTGCACTGCTTAGCCTTACTCCATGTATGGGTAGCTACATATATTATAATTGGCAAGTGAAATGAATAATGCATTTGAAAAAAAGTTATTACTCAGTGGGAAATGTAATGTGGTACATTATGAAACCTCTATACGAAAATGCACTGCAGAGGTCTGTGTGTAAGAGTTACAGAAGTAAATCTTTATTGGTGAAGTGGAGAATAGTGACTTGTGTGGTGCAACCAGGTCACAGCCTATGACAGAAAGTACTGTGAAAATGCAAGCCATTATTGTATACTTGCATTACACACAGTGTAAGATAGAATGCTACAAAATGTGCAAATAGTTTTATGATAAAATGGTGCTTCCAAAATGTAGATTTTAGCTAAACTAGACCTTACGTAATGCAATTTCTTTTCCATTACTGTCCCCTCAATAACACCTTAGGGGTAGGAAGTGCTGTGAAAATACATTTATGAATAAAAGCACGCAACTTCACAGCGCAGTTGTTAATTCTGCGCACTACCACTCAAAACAAAAACAAATCTTTGTCTTCAGAAAGCTTGAGTGATTTGATCAATTAAAGACAGAACCAGCTCCGAAGAATCCTTAATATTTGCAGATTACCCTCTACACCTGCAGATTAACTCATAGCTCACATTTGCATTTCATTCAGGCAAGCAGGCACCCTGGCACGAAGGCTTGTTTAGCTGTCTGCCAGTGTTGGCCACCCCAAAACTCAAGTGGGAGAATGGGGGGGGAACAGGGGATTTGGAAATAATAATAAGAAACAAAAAACATACCGGTCCTGCCACCGAAGCTGATGTCTCCCTCCTTGCTCCTCTTCTCTCCTGGTCCTGAGCATGTCCCAGCAGTCCCTGGGACACCACCACAGGCTCCTCACCCAATCGCAGCGCTGCTCTCAATGGCATGAGAGCAGCACCGGGAATGGTCTTAGGAGCCTAGTTTGCTGTTTAGACAGGTTCTGGGAGTCTGTGCTGTTTCCTCCAATCAGGCTGTGCAACACAGCTGGGTTGCAGAAACCGACATATACACTTTAGAGTGCACCTGTCACTCCTCCTCCCTGACATGGCCCTCTCCTGCCCAAGACTCCCTGGCTCAGTCAAATAGCGGGAAAAATATTATAATGTTGTTTTATTATCAGTTTGTTTTTTTGCTGACTGACTCAGTGGGACGCCGCTCCTCCACCATTACGGGGGAGCCTCCCCCTGCTGCCTGACTGGCTTAGCTTCGCAGCACAGAACACTTAATTAACACGCTTCGCAGCACAGAACACTTAATTAACACCTTGCGTGCTGCCCCGATTTCCCCCCGTGCTGGACATTCCATAACTGGGTGTGGTCGTGAGGTAACCATTCCGTCATCAGCACAGCTCAACCGTGACTGATGACGGAAAGGTTCCGTCACAAGCATCGAAGGGGTTAATTAAACTTCAGCTGAAGCATTATAACGATTGGAATTAACCGTCTGCAGGGCGGTTGTCTTTTTCCAAAATGAAGAGCAAGCGTTTTGGATTCCCTGCAGTAGTGAGGCTGGGGAATACGCGCCCTGCATCCCAGGACTTCGAGGCCCCCCAAGAGGGTCACGCCTACAGATTGAAGACCTCTGTCCTAGGGAGTGCAACCCCAGGTGCAGAGAAGCACTCCCATGTACCATCTGACAACCCCAGCGCAGACTGCGCCAACCCGAGACCATATGAGTTTTTGCCATTTCATCACAGGTTCATGATCCGCCTTCCCCCGTTAAGGTCCCTATAGCCCTCATCAACAAAGACCGTAAGCAGGACCTGGGACCCCACAACCTGCAAGAATGCTGTGTTGGTTTAAAATCCCTTCTCCTCCTCTTCACTTTGAGAAGTGCCAGGGAGTGTTACTGCCATTTTCTATTACTTTGACTTTATATGTGGCAGTGTTTTACTGTGGATCAGTTTTTTTCTGATTTCCTCAGATACTTGCACAGTAACCTCACAAAGTTTTAGGAATTGTTCACATAGCAATGTTGACATTCATAGATTATATTTATGCCTAGTTTTGCTCTATACAAATGTATATTGCTTACTTTTCTTGTAAGTGAATTACAAATGTCAATAAAAACGGATGACACGAGCAGTGATCCTTTTATATTAATGTAAACATATATCACAGCAAATATTCTACCTCTTCCATTAATGCCTTCACGTGAAAGTCTTCAAAAATAAATAAAAAGCCTGAGTTATTGGCTTGGTGAGTGAATTCATCTAGGCATTCAATCATCCACCCATCCACACACTCATTCATCCATCCATTTACTCACCCATTTTCCATCCATGCGTTCACTGAATCAACCATTTATACCTGAAATGATCAAATTAAATAAAAAATGTATTATGTGGTTAACAAAAACCATTACAAAATATGGCAGACATTCCGGAAAATAATGATAAGATAACATTAAAAAATCCGATAGTAATCAAGCTAAAAACAGTGTGTAAACAAAGCAGTGATTGATTACATTTTAATTGAAGCAGTTCAATTTGACATTTTAAGTTAAGCTTGCTAGTGGAATATGTGATATAGCAGGCATTCTAAGAATCATTACAAGACTGCATAAAAACGCTCTAATGTTAGTCAAGCTGAGCCATTGTGCAGGCAAGGAAGAGATTGAGCACCAATTAATGTCAGCAAATCGATTTCACATTTTGTGTAAAGCTCGTTAATTGCAGCTTTGCAAGAATCCCTTTGAAATTTTTTTCACAAAGCCACCATGGGCATTAATTCACCAAAATGCAAGGGGTAGCGGTACTGGTATCACATGCCACTTGACCTTTACTTTTACTCACATACACAAACACACTTGCTCATGTAAACATACTGTTACCCATAAGCACGCATACAACATACATGCAAAAGCATTTATACCTACCTTAGTGCCAGATAGTGTCATATTCCAGCTAACTGAACTCCATTTTTAATACACAAATAATGAATATTATTTTACTATGTGTGTAGTAAAAAAAATGACAGAAAATCAGGAAAGTGGATCTCCAACCTACATCCATTAGGATGAACTGCCCCAGTGTTCTGGGCACTGATTTACACCCTCTGAGGCCAGCCATCACAAAAACAGTACCAGGGGCAAGCCAGGGTTTGAAGCTGCGACCTAAATGGCATCCATGAAAGCCACTGGCCAGCATTGTAGGATGGAGGAGTGTAATGTGGTGATTCTGGTTAGGCTTCACCAAGCATTACTGTCACAAACTCCAAATATGGTGCTTGGATTCACACTAATAAATTCTTAGCTCAGTTCTTGTAGTGTGGCAAAGAGAGGTCAGGCTTTACTAGAGTAACGTTTGTTAAGCATTTCGGAGTTCCAACATGGACGATAAGTAATTGATACATCTTCAGAGAAATCCAAAACTAATTTATACAAATAGAGTTTATTTTTATCCTAATTTAGACACCAAATCAAATGGAATAACAGACATATAACTGGAGTTATAGATTTTTGAAGCAATATAAAATCTAGGTGCCGCGTCTAGTAAAGGGGAGTACTGGCGACCAACAAGCCTAGGCAGCTGTAAGTATAAAAGAATGTTACTTCGATCTCCGATGGTCCCAGGGAACACAGTAGTTGCCTGTAACTTCATGGAAGGCAGGACTACAGTTTCCACAATGCACTAGACCATTTGGATTTTGGCGATCCCTCAGAGGGCCCAATGATCAGTGATTCTTCAAGTCAGGAGCGTTGTTTTACCTGTAGTTTGTGGGGGACTAGTGCCATTAGTCCAGGGGAGTCTGAGAGTGATGATTCAGGTTTTCACAGGGGTCCCACTGTGTGGGAAAACTGAGGGATAACCTAGGAGAAATCTTGATCAGGCAGTTCCAGGAGCATTGCCACAGGTGCAGGGTATCCCTCTTTTGCTTTCTGCAAGTCCTGTTGTTGCACACACAGGTCTCTTCGTCTGTCCTCTTCGATGCAGGTTGCTCCCTTAAATCCTACATTTAGGGGAGTTAGGGGTGTGGCAGCAAGCAGGCAATGGACTGCTAGTCCCTACAGCTATTCCGCCCTGAGATGAACACATCCGGGGCTGTGGGTCACTTTTTCTACCCAAAACCCTCTATTCTGCCATTATTAAAAATGGCAGATCCATTCTTCCAGTGTACAGACTGGGCTTCCCACCCTAGAGTTGTGGCTAGCCCTCTGGGGGTGTACATCTCATTGACTATCTATTTTCTCGCCTGCCCAGGTGCAAATTTGCCTGGGGCAGGGCGAAGGCTGTTTCTTCTTCTGGGAGTCAGCCTTGATGTATATAAGAAGTGGTGCAGCCTTGAAACTCCCCATCGTGATGTGTCACTTCACTAGCCTGCCTGGGAGAGAGTTGATGTGACCCCCTTCCTGTCTAGGCTTTCTGTTCCTGTCTCCTGGGAGTGATCGCACTGCCAGGTTGAAGGTCAGAACCCTGACTTGGTGGCAGCAAGCGCCGGATGCACGGGCTTGCCCGCCAGAGTACAGGGAAGTTGGGGCTACAAGATAGGCAACCTCTAAGGTAGCCACCTGGGTGTATGTCACATCACCCTCTAAAGATGATTTATGTCAGGGATGAGAAGGCATTTTGTTTGATACCAAACATGACATATTTAGGTGGACCATAATGGAGCTGCCAACCTCAGGTTTGCCTGTGTGCCTGCCCTTGTTATCCTATGGACTGTCTATCACTTACAGTGTCCTTTAATGGTAATGGGCACTATAGGGTCAAATAAGCTTGCACTTACATGTCAATGCCTTTGATATATTGTACCCTTCCTCCTGGCCTTTAGGAGGTCTTCCTTAGGGGTGACTGGCATAAATCAAAGATCGTGCATGGCTTTGCCTTACATGATGACGGTAAAGTGGAGTTGGAGCAGTTTGTACTGCTCCTGCAGTCTGCAATGGAAGGCCTGCTGTCAGTAGTTGATTTGGGTCACACAGGCTGCATAAAACGAGTGGCAAGCCCTGGGGACCCCTTTAGCACCCTTGCCCTATGGTACCACTGGTACCATATACCACAAACTTATAAGGGGGTAAAGTCCTTTTCAATTGGGATTGCCAATTTACACATAACAGTTTTAGAAAGAGAGCACTGGCATTAGGGCCAGGGCAGCAGGCTACAGTGCACTATCAGGGTCATAACCATCAGCATTGGAGCAAAAATTGGGGGGTGAGAATACAAAAAGGGCACTTTCCTACAAGTTCTCTCTTATTGATTGCGAACAGAGTCTAATGTTAATCCAGCTAAAAATCTTGAATGTTAATTCCAAAGCCTAAACAGCAACAAATTAAGTAGGCCAAAGATTACTTCCAATCGGAACAGACACTGCACTTTTTGGTGCGATGGGCATGTTGCCATTTTAGCCATAACTCACCTAAATTGAGTAGTCCAAATCTTGGTCTTGCCATTTCTCATCATTTCTCATTTTAGCTTAAATGATATTGACTCTGTTAAGTAGGAATGCAATAGCTCTTAAACATAGGAGTTCAATGGGATAATGATGTGGTTTGGAGTGCAGTGGGAGGCTTGTTGAGGGCAAACAAGACAGGTGCTGTTTTTTTTTGCTATCAATATGAGGGAAATAAGTGTCAAACTACTATTTAAACATATTGGGCAAACACAATCCAATTATGATTGACAAACTGGAGTCTGTATTTATCCTTAGATTCCTAGCTTGGGCTCATTTGCTTAGAGGTGGGTCTACTTGTTGAGGCCATACTGTTGATTGGGGTTGTTTGATCCATTTGCTGCATATGAATAGTTTTTGATGTGTTTATTTTGCTGTGGTTAAATATCATCCATTAGACATTGTCCAAATGAGTATGAGTCAAAGTCAGACATGTTTTCATAATTAAGTATGATTTATTACAGTAACACTAGATATTGAAGGAGGAGATTGGATGCAATAGAGAGCTAAGGCTCATGTTAAAGAGGGGTTAAGGGTGTTTTCTACATGAATCGTGAATTGAATGGAGCTGACATATAGTGAGGAGTGAGATGACGATCACTCTGATAGAAAAGATGCAATCTGCTTCAGTTATGCACCCTGCACTCTGAAGTTGTCAAGTCATTGTAGAAGAGACCAACTGTCTTCTGTTATGCTTCGCAGTCCCAAACAGGTTATAGTTATTTTTTCCACTTCATCTTGATTGATTCACAAAGATCTTTCTACGTTTAGTAGTTGAGATGATGAACAGTATAAAAGGCAAGGTAGAGTTAAATTAATAGGTGTGACAGTACTCCATTTTTAAGCAACCGTCGTTTTAAAATCATCCCTCATGGGAATCACTGCTGCTTCTGTGCGGCAGCCAAACCAGAATCTATTTTGGTAGTCTCAAAGCAGGTTATTTTCTTTGAATGTTCGGTATTTGTTTTAAAGTAGGTCTTTCAATTGTTCTATCTTTTTGACTAAAACAGTCTGTTATTAGCCAGCAGTTAGACAGCTCTCTTGGCTCAAAGCCTATCTGGTTTAGGGCGGGTTTTATGTAAGGCATTAAGAGTTCCTTTGGAAAAATACCCATATTCAATAAGTTGTTGGCTGTTCTGCTTGGATTAGCTGCAGAGAACATGGGTCTGCAGGTGATTCTGCTGGCCCACAGGCTTTTGCAAAATTGAGGAAGGTATTGATGATACCTTGATGAGATTAAATGTGAGTTAATGCAGATGTTTTTGTGTTTTGTTAAATGGTGAACTGTATTGAGCATCTGGAATTGTGGTTGAGCAGTGGGAAGGGATGCACGAAGACTGAAATTGGTGGGTGTGAAGTAATGCAGATTTCCCCTCCAAACAGCAAAGACCAGTAGTGAGGAGGCTCTCTGTTGTACTCCCAAGGAATCAGAATGTCTTAAAGAACTACCACTTCAGTTATTATGCTGGCGGACCATTTTTCCTCGGAAATCTTCTAGCGAGGCTATTGTTTGTAACCTTGAGGCCTCTCATCAGGTCGGGAGGCCACTCACTAGCTCTCTCTATTCAAAGCTTCTGCCCCATGTTAAAGGCTTTTGAGCACTCTCAGCTCTTCAGAGAATAGTTAAGCTCTCCAGGACATAGGGCAGATCTCCCATGAGCAATGCAGATACCAAGGGGCATATTTGCAAGCCCCTATCACCACAGGAGCTTCATTTGTTTGACACTCTGGGGGTGTAGCGCCATTTTCTATTTTGACAAGGTGGCGCTAAGCCATTTATAACATAACATGTGTATTTGTAAAGCTCACATTCACCCGTAGGCATCTTGGTGCTGAATAACAGATGTTGTTTGTTATCCAACTGAAAGGTACTCATTTTATTGACCTCAGATGGATGAAATTCTGTGTTGACCCACTGGGATTTGAACCTGTGAACATGAGGTCGAACACAGGCCCCTGCAGTGGACACATAAGTCCACTGAGCCACTGAGCTATCAGACCCGGCAAAGTGAAAGTAGAGTGGCTTAACGCCACCTTGTAAATGTGCCCCTTCCTGCTGCGGGCCTCTGCGGCAAAGGTGTGTGCAATGGGTGTTGCTGTGGGCTTCCACCATAGCACCCATTACTTTTTGACGCTGCTTCAGATTTATAAGGCTGAGGCAACACCAAAAACTAATGCCATGGAAAACGAGGCATTAGAATGGCGATACAAGGAGAAATGATTAATTTCTCCTAATCTTTTGCTCTTTCCATGTGTGATGCATTCTGTAGCACAGATGCAAAGAGAAAATTGCCATTATTGATTGTTTATGTCCAGGAAGGTGTCCCTTCCTACTCATAAACAATCGTCCCTCTAGCACAGGCACCCTTGCAACACGGCGGCAGGGTGCCTGCACTGTCACCAGTCAGCTTTTTTTGCGCCAGAACTAGGGGAAACACAGGGGTCAGCCGTATTCATGCCACCCTGCATTCTAAAAATGTCGGAGTACGGCGCTGCCTAATTTGGTGCAGCTCATCGCTTTGAAATCTTTTTGTAAATATGTCCCCAAATCACAAAGATCAATCGTTCACTTTATTGTCTCTTGTCAGCTTATCAGCTTTCCTTGCTACCACATCATTAGTCTTGTGAAGAAAAGCAAAGGAAACAACCAAGCTTCTCACCATTTAGAGGGGAATGAGCGGCTACTCCTGAATGCATGCACAGTGTAGGGACGAGCAATAATTGGAAGTGATGTATATTTACACCAATGGTTATGCATTGAGGAAAAAAATGCACTTAGTATCCACAAAATAGCATATTTTCTGAAGTGAACTAAACAAATATGTAGTGAAAAGACCATACGATAAGCTATTTAATTTAGGAAAAATAAAATGTTGCCTGTGTATGCTGTTGGACTGGGAATGTTCCCTGCAGGGTGTGCAGTCATGGTGCCATGGTCTGAGTCCCGACTATGACTATTTTGTGTCTCAGTTTTTCTTTTGGCTCTAGGTTTACTCTAATATAACGGGTGCAGAGGCTTACACCTGTCCCTGACACAAACGATGTCCTGGGACGGTCCTGTGACCTGTAGGAGTGCATCAACCGTGCCCTCATTTTGGTGACAGTGGACTACCACCCCTGTCATAGGTTTAGCATGTACAGCAGTGGTGGCAACATACAGTGTTTTGTGAATCCACAGTCGTTACCAGACGCTCTATCTGTGTTGCCAACCCCACTTGTCCAAAGGTCTGAATCAATGTGCAACCTAGATCCTAGTACTGACATCCCAAGTTGATTTTGCATTTGTGGCTTGTGTTGGGTAGTATGTTCATGAGTGAGCCAAAGAAATGGAAGCTCCTAGCCTGCTCTTGTGCACAAGCTGTAGGTGAGATTGTGTTCACAGACAGTGGAAGAGTATCAGTCCTGAAAATAGAGTGAGGAGAAAAGGCTCCATTAGAATTTCACTTAAGCAGCTCCTACTGAGCTTAGCTACTGATTGGCTTTCCTATGGTACTGCAATTTGGTAGGTGATTGTGGTGGCACTCTGGCCTCTACTGCTCAGGATGAGAGAGCTCTTTTAGGTTAGGCCAGCCTTTTGTCTTCATCTTGATCACTATTCAGCGTGGCTGGTGAAAAGACAGTTGCAGAACCCTCACACATCTTTGAGCTTCATTTGTAGGTACTCCAGGCTGGAGAATATCCTGCTGTGAAGAGCATCACTCTACACAAAGGCTGTGTCTGGAGAACAGCCTAGAGAGAACACTTGGCAGAAGAACTACTGCAAACCTGTTTAGAGATTGCATACAGAGAATCTACATTCTTTATCTGTACTGATTGCTTAAAACTGGGAGCTACTTACATCCTTGTTTCTCCCGTTCCAAGTCCTTACACCAAGGAAGGGATTATTCTGCAGCATATTCTGAGAACTTCTCTACAACTACAACTGGTGTCTGTGTGACAGCCAGTTTCCCAAAGGAGATGGTACATCACCTGGAGTCTTCACTTGCTGTATCCCAGACCTAAAGCAGCTGGAAGGCAACCTGCCTGCTTAACCCCTTCGAAGCTAATGACGAGCTGGGCTCGTCATGGCGCTTACCTGCCGTGCGCGGATGACAAGGCCAGCTCGTCATGAATAATGGCATCCTGCATATCTCAGCACAGGACGGGAAAACGCCTAGCAGCCATGTGGTTAAGAGAGTGAAAGAGCTTGTCAAGCCGCAGGAGGTGTGACTATCCATGGGATGCCCCAAACCACCTTACTCTAGTGTGGAAAGTCTACCAGGAAAAAGAAGACAGTG
Source organism: Lissotriton vulgaris (assembly GCF_964263255.1). Taxonomy (NCBI): domain Eukaryota; kingdom Metazoa; phylum Chordata; class Amphibia; order Caudata; family Salamandridae; genus Lissotriton; species Lissotriton vulgaris. The sequence goes on from NC_141699.1 coordinate 905,139,194, forward strand.
GAGAGTGATCTGGAGCCCAAAGAGTGTGGTTGCAGGCTCTCCAGAAGTGCAGTTCCAAAAGGGAACCATGGGAGGACAGCCAAGTGTGCCACTATGCAATAGGACCAATCACAGTTGACCTCACTGCTTAAATCAAGAGCTGTGCCCATTTTGAATATAGCCACTGGAACCCAGAGCTGTTCCTGTTGCTGACTTTGCAACATAAGTCAAGAATTGTGTCTGTGGTGGACGTCACCCTCAAAGCCATGACTTGTGTACATGGAGGTCATCACTGCAGTATGTACAAAGTGAATCCCAAGACTGCTAGCATGATGCTGTGAAACCCCTGTGAGTGGCAGCCCATCTGCTGCCCAGTGGCCGAAAGTTAGGTCTGATGCTTGCCATGAGTTCTCACTGACTCCCATTAACTTAATTCCCCGCAGGAGTCATGATTGCAACTCTGGCCGCCTCATTCTTCTGTGACCTATTCAGATCAATGGCCACTCCTTCAACCACGCTGTCTCACCCTAGAAGCAAGCAAGATCTTAGACATGTGATGCTGAAACACACAAAGACCTGCACTGTGGTGAAACTGTATCTAGGACACTGTACTGAACTCAGCACCATCATAATTGAACTGGGGTACCTACACTGAGCCTTGATTAATGTCTCAAAAAACTAACCTAAAGGGGACCTGCCAAGAATCACAAGAGGAGAGACTCATGTGAAATAGAGAAGAGGGAGATAGAAAAAACAGTATTCATTAGCCCAAGTGGCAGTGCAAGTTATTGTATCTGCTGTAATATACTATTTTAAGTGTGTCTATTAAAGTATGCTTCTTATCTAAATAAAGCACTGGTTTGGACAAACAGATATTGCTCGCTGGGTGATCTGAGTTTCCATACCCCTACACTACCTTCCTGAAAAGTGTGTGAGTGTTCCAAAGTGCTACCACAGAGAGTCAAGAGCTGAAGGCATTGTCTGTAGCCCAGTTTGCGACGCCATAGTAAGACATACTCTGAGTAATGCAAGGCAAACCACTGCTGCCACCACAGCTGATGCCCAGTAGCTCCTGCTTGCCCCATGCCCTCTGAATTGAATTTGACACATGCCCTCTGCCAGAAAGTGCATGTATTCAGAGAGTCCAACTATACAAACTATATACTGTATGTCACCTAAGTCTATATAGTCGGTGTCATTAGCTTAGTACTAACTTTTCAATGGGAGATAAGGGAACAATGGGTGCAGGCAGGACTGGTACAAGAGTCTTGACTCTGAAGTCATTGAAGGAAAAGAATGAAAACAGAGTATTTTGAATAAAACTACTACCCTTATAAGTACAACTTCACTACTTGTGGATAATCACCAATACTCCACAACACATGACATGAATTGATTTGTTATTCTTGAAGTGTTAAAGTATGTAACTTAATGTATGGTTCTACGATGTGTATTTTTAAGCACCTTGCTGAATGTAATTCAATACTTATGCGATGCACTTTTTAGGTTTGGCTTGACAGCACAGCTGTCACCATACCTTGGAGGTCAACAGAAAAAAAATGTAAGAAGCACAACTATCCGAGAGAGTTTAGCTATGCCCACATTTACCTTGATCACATTTGATTGGACAGAACTTGTGTGGTGCTGAAGAGAAATAGTGAAGTACTTCTTGCACTCCTATTGACACCTGAGTGGTATTCCCTCTTTTTACATGGCTGTCCCATTAAAACATAATACCATGGCGGTGTGCAAGAAAAAGACCCTCCACAACGATGTGATAGCACTGGCTCAGAATATTGCTCTGTGAGCACGCACAGGGATAATTGGTGGATATATTAGCAAAATGAGCTTCCCAATAAGGGATTTCCCTCATCCAAAATGGTTGCTATGTCCACCCTCATTGGGCAGTGGCATCAGAGTCTGATGGTTTTTTCTTCCTCATTTGCATTAGTGACATTAAGAACAAAAAGTTTTTTTGGCCCAACCTTCCTGGCACTCCAGAAGTGCTGCTCACTTCAGCCTTAGCCTGTTGACCTGTGTTGCAACAGCCTCATGCCAGTGCCTCCTCTTACACCAACCGACAGCCTCACTTCACTCTCCCCAACTTCACCTGCTACCCCATGACTGTTCCCGTCTCAAACCACAGATGCAACTAAAGTACACTCTCCCCTCCGGTCTCAGCCCCTGCAGAGCACTACTGCTATGCATGCCAACAGGGCCCATATTTTGGTTTACTTCATGATTTCAGAAGCAGCAAAAACAGCATGTCTCTCCAAAGGTGACCTCCACTCACCTATCTTCACACTGGATGTTATGAAGGCCAATAGAGATCAGTGCAGGGCCAACAAGTGCCTCTTGAGCTGTAATTTTTTCATCACCTGCATCACACCCTTAGCCCACAGTCCCAGTCAACCCCCACACCCTCTCACAGCCTCAGTTGCAATGTTTCATCCTTAGCCTGCTGTGCTGCTCCACCTCTGACTGCCTTCCGTTGCCTACACCATTACCTCTTGGCTGATCTCTAGAGCCTACGACTAATCCTGCCTCACAAACGAGCCCCCACAGCCTCAGCTGAATCTCGTTTTCCATAACACCCCACAGTCTTAGTACATTCTACCATCTTACACTGGACCTGTAGTTACAGATGGAACTGAATACGCATCTCATACTGCTGCTATGGGTGCATTTGTAGGCATATGTGCATGTTCACAAGTGTTGGGTAGTTTAATGTGTGCTGTGTTAAAGGTGTGGTGTGTAAGTGCTGAGTGATGGTGAGTGGTGTAAGTGCAGGTTAAAAGGAATTCCCTTTTAAGTGCAGGGTTAGAGGTGTGAATGGTGTGCCAATGTGAGAACCTGGTGGCCAGGGTGCTCTTGTGAGTGAATCAGGAGCATAAAAGGTGAGCCCATGTGAAGGCAGATGACTAGTGAACCTCTGTGAGTGTAGTGTGAGCTGTGTGAATACAGGATGGTTTATCCCTATACACTTTTAATAATTCACCATGTCCTTGATAGTTGGCAAGTGGCGATTCAGGGCTAGTTTGAACCATGATTATTAAAGCTGATCCTGCACTAAAATGTCATATTTTTGGACAGATGATAAGTTACTTTTCAGTAGGTGGGTGATCTATTGCATCTCTGGCTCTTTTAAAGTGCTGAAAACTCCTTTGGAGGAAGCCAAGTCGTCAGCCCTTGCCCAGCCCAGGACAGTTCAAGGATTGCCTGTGTACTTCACAGCCCGGCTACAGCAGACGACAGGACGGGCTAAAGCCCTTTCAGTCCAATGGCTGTTGCAAGTCTGAGCTGGTGTAAAACAGTCCTTAATTTGAGCCAGTGGTTTCCAGTGCTCGGCACCAACTCCGAATTGTCAACACAAACACTTATGATCGCTACCACATGGTGGTGCTGTTTGTGTAATTTAAAGATTAATAGAACAACAGTTGTTTATTTATTCAATATACATTAAAATAACTAATGCCTTCCGCCCAAGCCATTCGTATTGCTATGGGACCTCAACCAGTCTGACTTGTCACGTTTGTAGCAGTGTGACAGTTAGTAGTTGTATAGGTACTTCCTATGGCACCACTGGCAGTGGCAATGGGGTGCTAGCTACAGTGGCCTCTTGACGAGGGCCCTGGCACCTATTTCTTTTATGAATTAAGCACTGGTTTAAAGGGTGTTTTAGACTGACCCATACATGATTGATCAAACATTACGGTGTCATGCACGCCAACAGCTGAATTAGCTTCTTAACAAGTTTTGGAGGGCAGGCTAAACTATTTGGCAGTTTGTTGGTGATGTCCGCCACAGAAAGATTAAAAAGAAGTGTTGCACGGAAACCTCCTTGCTTCAGACCTCTGGTCATGTATATCTTTCCGGTTTATGTTGAACCAATCCCCACTTTTACCCAGACCCATGTTTATTATACCTTAATGGCCCTCAACAGAATCTTATTGATGCCCCATAAATTTAATGCAAAGTTCATCGCCATACAACAGACACTTTAGATTTGAAATGACTGACTGGGTTTTTGGCTGTCATTCCAGATGTTCTGCGTCAATGCTTGACAAATCAAGTATATGTATTGATTTTGAGGAGGGGCCAATAATGCGGGCAACTTAGAAGCAATGCTTTGCATGCTTTTACCTTTTGGCCCCTACCTCTCTTGTGACAACACCTACCTGATTGATGGTATAGGGAGCATCTTTCTTAGACCAGCTTCAACACAAGGTGTAATGGCCGATCCCGTCATGTGATAGATCACAGAGAACGTCACAATATTCCACACCTCTACGGCATGTGCTCCTCCAGATAACTACCACCAAAATGTGTTTTTAGGTCGAGCCTAGAGACAGAGAGCATGCACTGCTTTGCGAGGCATGCTGTATTCCTTATGAGGAGTTTGGACACACTCACCACATTTAATTGGTTCTTTCCTGTGCCTCTCCAACTGCTTTTCTTTTGTGTTGTGAATGGTGCCATTTGTCCCTCCTTTGGGTGTATTTGTCACGCCAATGGTGACTGACCCTCTTACATGGATTATTTCACTTCAGGCCATTTGATACTCGCAGCACACTCTTTTTTAATAGCATGTGTGGGGCAGAACACTAGCGCTCGTATTTTCAGTCGCTGCACGCTTGTTTAACATTTGTTTTTTGGCCTGAACAATAGCGCTGGTAATTACCTTCCCCACCCTGTAATCCTTTAAATGCCCTCCTCGGTTAGTCTGTGTGCTGGAGGAGACTAATGCATGTGGGTTATAGTTGCCCTCGACCTAAGCAGATTCCTGTGGATATTATGGACATGCTCCTTCCATTGTCCACTTTGAACTCGATTTAAAGGGATGTTCCAACTTCTCAATATCTTTGTCTCTTTGACAAACAACTTCCTAAATATAATTTTGGAGGCAAGCAAAAAGGTAAAAGGAATAACATATTTTTACATACAATGTATTTTTTCTAAGGTCAGTGTGAAGTGCAAGTTGGATTTAGAGCAGCGAGGACTGCCCCGTTAAAGGTGGTACTACAGTTGCTGCTAGGTAAAGAGAGAGGGAAAGGAACACTCCACCAGTGAACACTGCTGCGTTGAAGCGGTTGTTTATTCTTGAGCTTTTTGGTGGGGTATGAAACCCTGCACGGCAGAGCCCTGTCCCAGGCAGAGGGCATGCATGCACAGTGCCATAGCCACACACACCTCTCTGTTCTAGTCTGTGTCAGCACAGGCATCAATCTATTACCAGCCTGCCTTTGCACAGCACTCTCCATCCACTGCACGTGGAGTTGGGTGGCAGGGATCCAGGCAGCTGCGGGAAAAGGCACGGCACTTTTCCCTTTTATCTTGACCTCTTAATGGAAAATACAGAAAATAATTCTGTATCAGTGGTGGTGAAACAAAGATGCATGAGGTGCTATCTAGACGAGGTAACCTTGGCATCAGCAACAAGCAATTGGCAAACTTCATTTTTTTCAGTCCACGGTGAACGCATTTGTTTCTGCATGAAGCAGCCAGGGCTTTCCTTCACAACGCTTAAAAAAGCACCCAAGCTTTTTTTTTTTGTTTAAGAAGTTTTTGTTAAGTTTTTTAAATACATAAGAGAGGTAGAAGCCATAATAAAACATATACAGTATAATAAAGTAAAACCATCAGGCAAAAAACATGTGGTGAAATAACAGCATTATAAGAAAAAAGATGAAAGGAAATAGAAGAGACTAGCGAAAAAAGAAAAGAAAGAGGAAAAGAAGAAGAGAGACAGCAAAATGGAAAAGAAAAGGAAGGGTCAAAAAGGCGTGAGGAAGACATTATAGAGAGAAAGAAGAGTTAATGTATAGAAGAGTGAGAGGAAAGATATGTAGTAAAAGGAAGCCAAAGAAGATCAGATTTAATGTTTTGAGAAAGAGAAGAGGAGGAAACAGTGGAAATCCTGTGTTCATCACAGATAAAATTCCACCAAGTTAGTAAAGATATTTTAAAATTATCTTTCCAAGATGATAAAATAACTTTAAAAGTTAATGCAATTAAAAGGTCAAATAATCTGGAAACAGAAGATGAAATCAGTTGACAAACCCCCAGATGCATCAACAACCCAATTTGCGATTCCTTCATTGCGAAAAATACCGATTCGCTATTAAGGAATAGCAAAATGGAATGCATCAAGAAATCACTAAAAAAATAGCAATTTCTTAGAATTCCTTAATTTCGACTCGCAAATTGCGACTCGCAATTAAGGAATACCTCCCTATTCATTCCTATGGGCCTAGAGGCCCATAGGAATGAATGGGAATACAATCTCAATTTGCGATTTGCTATTGCGAATTGCAAATTGAGATTGCGATTTCAAGGGTGCAGGGGTGTCCAAAGGACACCCTGTTGCACCCCTGAAATTGATCTGTGACAGATCAAGTGTTGCCCCAAAGGATGGACACTCCATTGGATTGGTTACAAGAAATGTGGGATAAACTTGAGCAACTTTTCTATAGGTCCTGCATTCCCATTTATAACAGACTGGATGCCATGGAAAAGAGACTGTCAATTCTGGAAGGAGTAGGGGGCAGGGATATAGACACTGGTGGGTCTGTGGTTAGCATACAGAGTGGTTGTGAGTCTGTGCGAGTTCCAGAGGTTATTCCAAATGTGAATGCTAATCCTTTATCTAAACCAACACAAGCATTAGCATCAGAAAGTAACACCACTATGACCACCAGTGACCCAGCCATCCAGTCCAGCCCGAGTGTAACTAAAGGTGTACAACCCATGGGTGGTGAAGGTTCTGCAAAGGGGGGTACAAATTCGGGGCCTTATAAACCAGGCTGTAACAAACAGGTGAACAGTGACCCATTAACGGTCAGTCTCCCACGTATAGATCTCCCCCCAGCCTCAGCCCCCTATGTGTGTATTTTGATGGGGTACCACTGCTAAGATCAGGCCAACAAGAGGATTACCCAGACTTGAATAATAAGTGCATATATTGGCTCAAAGCCAATCGGTCTCTTCCCCCTGGGATGTCGGCTGAAATCTTATTTGCAAGAAGGGTGGATTGGGTTGGGTCGAGACATAACGATACAAAGGGGGATAGTGTTATTATAAATTTTAGAGACCGTAGAGTAGTTGATCACATCTGTAGCTGGGATTATCCGGGTACTGATTCTTGCATTAAGCCATTTCCGCTAACTTACTTCTACCCAGTCTTTTCCCAAGGTTCTTGGAATGGCCAGGGAGAAAGAGGTGGGCTTGTGCAAGGTCCCGAGCGTAGGTTTGGAATTCGCACAGCGAATAGGTATAATGTACTATCTGACCTAGATGAGTGCGATTGACGTAAAGCTGCCCCCAGCTTTCAGAGCCCAGTATGTGACGTGAATGCTGTCGACCCACCTACCCTTGGTCACGAATCGGGTGGTCTACGGGATGCTGTATCCAGTTCTACCAGTACTTCGCTAGGTGGGCATACATCCTGCATTGTCCCTGTGGAGAGGAGCGCAAAATCCACTAGAGGTGCAGGGGTTAAGGGATTTTCACCAATTTTGGAGCTGATTTCTAGTCCGGGCCAGCCCCTTAGGCAACAAGGGGATCTGGAGCCAGTTGACCGTGGGAACTATAGGGCTGAAAATGTGACGTTGCTATCTTGGAATGTCGCTGGACTGGGCTCTAAGGTAGTACTCCCTGAATGGTCAGACTTTATTGAGTCCCATGATATATGTCTCCTACAGGAGACATGGGAGATAGAACCCGTGTTTCGACTGTGTACCTCACATTCCATGTTTCTGCGATTAAACAACCAAAGGGCAGAGCAATGGGGGGGTCTGATGGTCTGGGTTAGGCAGACATTGTGCTGCAAAGTATGTAAAGTTCACACCAACAACATAGATATACTCCAGATGAGAATTACCCCAGTGCATGGCCCTAAATTGTGTATTTTTAATGTTTATGCAAGAGGTCTCAATGGTGGGCGAAGCTCAGAGGTTGTAGCAGATCTAGAGATGCTGTTGGATGGTATGCCGAGGGGTACTGACACAATAGTAGTAGGGGACTTCAACACCACGTTCGAACCACTGGGGTTGGAGGATCAGTCCCTCACACAGGATGAAGATACAAAATGGGGCATACCTACCCTAGAGATCGAGCCAATCAAGAACTGGACAGAGGCAGCGGTCCAACTAAAGGGTATGTGTATAGGCCAGCAGTTGAGGGCCATAAACGGGCAAAAATTGTCAGACAAGCAGGGGGCTGATACCTTTAACAACGGGGTCAGGTCAAGCCTCATTGATTATGTCCTTGTAAGTCTACCTTTATGGCAGTTTGTAAGGGACATGGTTTTTACTAATCGTGATGAAAGTGATAATGATCCACTCATAGTTACGGTAAAAGGACGGTTTGGAGAAGCAATACCACCTAGGATAGAGGTGGGAGGTAGTGAATTGGCATTAACTATTGATATGCTGCACCTGAAATGGAGACATGTTTCTGATTCCCCAGATGCTTTATTAGCCATGAACAAGGAGGTGGACAGGGTAGTGGAAGAGTGGGGGACTGGGAGGATAGCCAGCTCTCTTTGTCTAGTGTTACAGCGACACACACCGACCTCTTTGATCGGCTAAAACTATTCTTCTGTAAACCTATTAGTTTTAATAGTTTCAAGCGTAAGAAAGTGGAAGGGTGGTTTAATGAGAAATGTCGTACTGCGCGGAGATCACTAGGGACAGCACTAGGTACCAGGGACCCAGTAAAAGTAAGGTTGGCACGTAACTCCTATAAAAAGGCAGTTAAAGAAACAAAAAAGCTCTGGGACCAGGCAAGATGGCAGGAGCTCAAGGAGGCATGTGTGTCCAGGAATCCCAAAATATTTTGGGACACATATAAGTGGGATCGGTGGGGGGGGAGTCCTGATCCCCCACAAAACAATGTTGCCCATCTTTCTTGGGTTGAACACTTCGAACCCCAGTATGCTTCTCTGGGGGACGAGGTGAGTATGGATCCCTACGTCCACTGCTACTTCTTAAGTGGGATATTTACACTAGCGGACGTGGATAGGACAATAAATTCCATAACACCAGGACGTGCACCTGGATCAGATAGAGTCCCTGCGGACGTGTTTTTGAGCTATAAACCTTCCTGGCGATTGTACATTAGACACCTAGCAAATGCAATAGCCCGTGGTGCCCAAATTCCGGCCTCCTGGAAGGGGGCAGAGATAATCCCAGTATTTAAAAAAGGGGTGAAATCCTTAGCAGCAAACTACAGACCAATTAGTCTCATAGATTCCATCCAAAAAGTTATGGGTCGACTAATTTTACTAAAAGTCCAGGCATGGATGGAAGATGAGAAGATCCTATCTCTACTGCAAGCGGGGTTCCGACCCCCTACTAGTACCATCGACCAGGTCTTCTGGTTTGTTAACATCTATTGGAAGACAGTCATTCTGGGGAAAGGGGCCTTGTATGCGGTCTTTGTGGATCTGAAGGCAGCCTGTGACTTAGTGCCTCGACACAGGCTGTGGTGTGTCCTGAGGGATATGGGGATGTCGTCTGACTTATTGTCTCTGATCGTCCGCCTACATGAGGGAAACCATGCCTGTTTGCGGTGGATTGCCCGGGGGGAGGTGACTGAGTCATTTCCCTTGGAAAGGGGAGTGCGACAGGGTTGCGTGCTTGCACCGACCCTGTTCTCGCTCTTCGTTAACGGGGTGGATGGTTTCCTCTCCCCGATGCTGGCGAATGAACATATACCTATCCTCATGTTTGCGGACGATACTTTAATTATTTCCAAGACCCCCAGCGGCCTGCAGAAAGCTTTAAGCAGGTTTGAGGACTTCTGCTCCATGTGGGGCCTTACCATTAATACGGAAAAAACAAAGTTCATGTCCTTCAATGAACATAGGTCATTCCGGGGTAAGGTTTATATGAATAAAGTTGATGCTTTTACCTACCTAGCAGTGACGATACAGGCAAACATGGGGTGGTCAAAACAAATCAATATTGCGACTCTAAAGCATAAGCAGCAGGCTGGGATTCTTACAACTAAGTTTAGAACCTCATTGTCCAAACCAATTAGTCCATTGATGGAAATCTATGGATAGAAGGTCCTAAGCTCAGCGCTTTACGGAGCAGAGCTCTGGGGGTTTGCAAATTTATCAACCCTGTCAGTAGCTGAAAATTCTTTTCTCCAGAAGGCTACTAGTGTCCCGAAAAGTACGCCAATGTACCCACTGTTGCTAGATCTGGGTAGAAAAACAGTAACTGATCTGGCGAAACTCCGACCTCTCTTGTATTGGCGAAGACTGTGGTGTACGCCCGAGCTTGCTCATTATGCCTCGGGCCTCAAAGATGTAATGGTCACCGATCAATTCCATAAGATTAGATGGCTGAGAGAGATCAGGGCATTGTTGGAAAATCTAGGTTTGAGTGACCTGTGGGCCGATCCCCTCAATGCATCATTTCCTTCCAAGAAGACCCTGAAGGAGATGTATTGGGATAAAATCATGATTACAGCATGCACAAATGGCTCAACAAGGCATTTGACTGGCCGATTCCTTGAATTTAAGTTTAGGCCTGTATTAGAACAATATTGGGATGCTATTGAAAAACCATTTGACAGAAAGTTGTATTTCCAATTGAGGGTCGGTACACTACCTGTCAGGTCATTCACTAGTAAGTGGACCGGGGTCGCTGAGAAGGTGTGCCCAAAATGTCATGAAGAACAGGAAACAATTAGTCATCTGTTGTTTTTTTGCCCCTTGTACAAGAAACCCTGTACTATGTGGGTAATACCTATCTGTAAATTGCTTGGCTTTAGTAGACATGGAGAGGCGATGAGAGTACTAACAACGGATTCATCCCCATTAATAGCAACTGCAGTAGCCACATTTTTGGGATCGGCCTGGTCTATCAGGGCAAAGGTACTTCGCTAGGGCTGTTTATGGATCTAATCTTTATTGTCATTTTTGTATCCCATTTTTTTTATATAATGAACTGGGGTAGGAAATACTGGAGGAATATTGTAGATTTATGTACTTATCTTATCAATTTTAACAAGAGCCTTATTCGGCAGTTATACAATGTTTAATATCTTTTTAAATTGTTCCTAAAAATTTCTAATATTTATTATTTTAAATTGTGTGTATATGCATGTTGTGCTTTCATGACAAATTTGTTGAATAAAGCTATTTTGACCTTGATCTGTGCACATATGTTGCGCACACACATGCTCTTAGGGCATGTCTGTGCGCAACATGAAACTTTGAAAAATGCACTTTAGTGCATTTTTCTAAGTTTTTGCAAATTACCATGAAGTTGTACTTCATGGCAATTTGCGTGCCCTATTAGCGAATTCGCTATTTTTAAAACTTTCATGCATTGCATTCAAGGAATCTCAATTTGAGATTCCTTAAATGCAAATAATCGCAATTTAGCGAATTCTGAATTTGCGATTTTTGCATTTGGGATGATGCATCCCAAATGCAAAAATACTGGTCGCAAAGGGGCAGATTCTGAGAATCTGCCCCTTTTCGAGCAGATTTTTATTTGATGCATCTAGCTGAAAGAACCTAGAAAAACATTCTGTAGTCTGAAAGTAACATTAAGGGCCTCATTAGGATCGCGGACGGACTTGCGTCCGTCCGCGACCCCAGAGCAGGAGGGAACCTCCGCATGGCATGCGGAGTTCCCTCCTGTGCAATTAGGATGTGACCACCACCTTGGCGGTCACATCCTCTATTTTTAACATTGCGGCCGGTGCAGCTTCAAGCTGCACCCGTGGCAATGTTAAAAATGCACGCATTGCATTTGCATGCAGTAAGAGGCAGGCACTGCGCGGTGCCTGCCGCTTTGTGCATGCAAATGCAGGGGGTACCATAGGTACCCCCCATGTGCACCACCCACCCCCCCTTCACCTAGGGGGCCCACAACGGGCCCCCGCAGTGAAGTTCCGTATGCTTTTCCACTGCGGAAAACCCGCCGCGGAAAAGCATAATTTACAGGCCATCCTAATATGGTGGACGGTGTCTGGAAGACACCGTCACCATACTAGAGCTTTTCCGCCGCGGTTGTAAGCCGATCGCGGCGGAAAATCTGCGGACGGAAACCAGGATCCACCAGCCATCGTAATGTGGTGGTGGGTCTTTGGTCAGTCCACTGCGGTTTTTCCTCATCCTCTGGGCCGGCGGTGGCTTCCGCCGGCCCCGAGGATGCAGAAAAACCGCAATCCTAATGACCCCAAATTTGAAAATAGACATGCAAGTATTCCAAACAGATTTCCAAAAGGATAAAACATTAGAACAATCGTAAAGTTGATGTTTTAATGTGCCCATTTCATTGGAACATGACCAACATAATGGAGAAGAACCTGGTGAAAACGTACATATACTAAGTGCTCTATGGTAAATAAAATACAAAGATTGGGTTATACAGGCAGCAGCAGAAACTTTGAATAAATTAAACTACACTTTTTCCCAGGTGGTAGTAGGAAAGGAAAAGGACAAATCAGTTTCCCATGAAATCTCAATGAGTCAGGCAGTTGATGAACCGTTTGCAAGGTATGAAAGGGAACAATGGAGTAATTGTGAAGCAGCTGATGTACAAAAAAAATAATACAATTTTCTTCTCGATATTTGTAGTAAAAAGATTTGCCTTTATATTACAGAAATGTATTATACCATACAGTAGAGGACAAAAAACACTGAAGTGGGGTAAAGTCCTTAAAAATGTATTGTATAATAAAGTTTGGGAATATTTTAAAACAGGATTAGAGGACAAAAAGTTACAGTTTGACATAAAGACTACATGTTGAAAAGAAAAATCTTTTAAGAAGGAACGTTCAAAAATAATCCATCTTGGGATTGGAATATACATAAAATCATAGGCTAATGCAAAAGATTGTTTAAGCAAAAAAGCTGAATGATAACCTTTAAAGTTTGGGAAGCGCACACCACCTTCATCTTTAGGACGAATTAGTTTACTTAAGGCAATTCTTGGGTGTTTATTATTCCACACGAATTTTGTACAAACAGAATTAATTCGTGAAAAATATACATTTGTAATTCTAACAGGAAGCATAGACAGTGTATATAAAACATATGATACAATCATCATTTTAATGGTATCTAACCTGCCCCCACCAAGAAAGAAACAAGGGTAACCAAGTGAGGAGTAGTGATTGGATTGTATCTAATAATGCATGAAATGTGAACTGAATTGTATCATTTAGGGATGATGCAAACCAAATACCAAGGTATTTAAGTTTTAAAGGGCACCAAGCAAAATTAGAATCACTAAACATAAATTGATAGCATATAGAATTTAAAGGTAAGACTTCCGTTTTTGAGAGGTTAAGTTTGTAACCAGAGATACTACAATATAATCAAACTTCATTCATAAAATGTGGGAGAGATTCAACAGGATTAGACATATAGACCAATATATCATCTGCATAAGCAGATAGTTTAGTTTCTACAGAGTTATGTTTAAAACCAGCAATTTGAGAATTAGTACGAATACGTTCTAAAAAAGGTTCAAGGCAAAGTATAAATAATAAAGGGGAGAGAGTACATCCTTGCCTTGTTCCTCTGGATAGAGAAAAATGATTATTAACAAAAATACTGAGGAGAGGAGGAACATGGCGGCGGCAGGCTGACGGCTGCTGCGGGGCTCCGCACTCTGAAGCACTACAAACAGCGTTCTGGACGGATTTTTTCCATTTAAGAGCGGAATATGCTAAATCAATGCGTTTTCCCCCTTGTTCTTTGTTCGGAGGTTCGGAGGTCGACGAGCGCTCTAGGGCATTAGGACCCTGCGGAATGCCTGAGCGGTGCTACGTCAGGAGATCCGGGACGGGAGAGCTGAGCCGCGCCAGGAGCTGCGGGTCGTGGAAGTTGGATCCTGAATGTACTGGGATGGCGGAGGCTAAGCGCAAACAACAAGAGACTCGAGTCCGCCGTAGGAGTCTCTGGCTTCGCTCCAGGGGAGCGCTCGTTTCTCGCACAAGAGGCCCGGTGTGCTGGGGCGTCCATGTAGCTTTGACCAGCGGTAAGGTGGTTCCTGGAGGGGAGGACGGCATGGAGGCTGATACGTTGAGAGCAGTTTGCCAAAGTGATTGCAGCAAAGCAGCCAGGGCCATTAAGGGCGGTAGCAGTGCAGAGGAGGGGGTGTCATTAAATCCGGAGGCTCCCATTGCAGATTTTTACCAAACTGAGGGCTCTGTAGTTAAAGGAAGAGTGGGAGAAATAAGGAACAGGTATCAGCTTAAGTCCAAGCAGGACCTGAGGAGGTAGGGGGTCTGGGACTTTGCTGAGATTGCCAAAAGAGGGGGACCGACGCCCGTGTCTCCGTACAAACAAAAGAAGAAAGGGGGAGTAAGGAAGGGCGGGTCAGCCAAGGTGGTCAAGCAACTTCACACGCAGAAAAGCACTCCCTCACTCAAAAGTTACTTCAAGATAATGGAGCAAACGGTAAACTCCATGGAGGGCACAAGAAATAAGTCAGGAGTAAAGTCAGGGGTTAAAGCAGTTGATATTGAGACTACAGAGAAAGGGGGCAAGGGGGTAGAAGAAGGTGGGGCCTACCCCCTCTACTATACCCCTGAAGAATAGGTATGCAGTACTGGAGCCGGCCTCCAATGAAGGGGATCTAGAGGTTCTGGCACACACTAACCCGGAAAGCGACCTTGGCTTTGGCGCGCCTTTATTGGAGCTACAGGGGCCTCCTGCTCCAATCGCTCCCGTAGCCTCAGTGAGTTCAATCTCTGCTTTATCTACTTTATCTACAGTCCATGCCTCACCGAGCTCTGTAGCCCATTCTTCTCCCCTAGCTCCTCACACAGCTCTTACTGAGCCTCCATCTCAGTCCCCGTCTCGGTCCTTTCCTTCCTCTACTTGTGTTACACATAGTTCTGCCCCTCAACCCAGCGGCGCTGACAGGCCTGTTGAGGCTGAGATTGAGAGGGACAGACTTGTTCTTTTATTCCAAACATTGAGGGAGGGCCTGCTGGACAAGTTCGAGATCTCTGAGAGAAACCAAAGGGGGTTACATGACAGATTTGATGCTTTAGAGACCAAGCTAGAGGGAATAGCTGCCCGGATCAGCGTACTGGAGAGTAAAGTTACTACGCTCTCAGAAACTTCGATAGGGAACTCCAAGGATATAGACGCTATCAAAGCCCAAAATCAAACTCTTATGATAGATTTGGAGAGACTGAAAACGCAGAGTCGGCGGAATAATCTCAGAATTCTCAAAATACCAGAAGGGGCCGAAGTTGAGGACATAAAAGGATTTGTGTGTAGGCTACTTCGAGAGGATATACTAAAAGATCGGTTAGATATCGACCTAGAAGCTGAGATTCAGCGGGTCCTCAGAGACCCCTTCAGGCTACATCCGGACCGTAAAGCACCAAGGAAGATCTTGGTTTATTTCCAAACATACAGGGTCAAGGAACTAATTCTTAGTAGGTGTCTAGCACGTTCTTCTCTCCACTATCGTGCCAACCCCTATCAAATTAGATCCGACATAGGGGGAAAGACGGCTCAAAGGCAATGGGAGCTGGGATCTAGGATGCCAGAACTTCGTTCATTGGGAGCCCAAGTCCAGATGAAGTTCCCTGCTTTACTTAAAATTATGTGGAATAACAAGATGTTCACTTGTAATTTTCCAGAGGAAGTTGATGACCTGCTATCAAAAATGAGGAAATAGTCAGTCCCTTGTTAAAACTAAGTTTGTCTATTGGAAAATGACAACAACAAAAAAACAAACCAAAAAAAAATTTGTAAAAAAATATAGGCAAGGAATGAAAAAAAAAAGAAAGTTAAAATGGGGAGACTGTAAGACTGAGTAGGGGAAACATTTCTATTTCATCTCACTTAGGGTGGTGTTTTAAGGGTGCGGGGCCTCCTAAGGCGTGCTTACGCCGAACAGGATGGGAGGGTTCCTCGGGGGTGGGAGGGGCGGGGTCACAGGGGAGAGGGGAAAAAACATATAAAAATGTCCTCATTAGCCTTAAGTTGTTATGCTCTTAAATGTAACTGTGAATACAGGCCACTACTGGTTATAGGTGCGGTACTATTGTGCAATGGTAACAAGTATGACATCTAGTAGTAAATTCCTTTCCTGGAATCTGAATGGTTTAGGGAGCCGGAAGAAACAACAAAGAGTCTGTGAATTCTTAAAAAATATTGAGGCTCATGTGTACCTTTTACAGGAGACCCACCTAGGAGCAGAAGTGTGTAGGCAAGTATTCGGAAAACTCATCTGGGTCCAGGAAATTCTTTGTTCTAAGCAAAAGGGTTCTACTAGAGGGGTAGCTATAATAGTACGTGCAAATAAGGGAATTAGGGTTCATGACTGGGGAACTGATCAATCCGGGCGATGGCTGGTGGCAGTCCTCTCCATCGGTAGATCTAGTTTCCTTTGTGCTGTTTATTAAAGCCCTAATGAAGATAATTCCTGCTTTCTTCAAAAGCTAGAGCATTATATGATACAACACACAGCTCCAGTCATATTAGGAGGTGATTTCAACCTTATATTGGACTCCCAATTAGACCGTACCTATAAAGCTAAATATAATTCCCCAAATAAATCCCTTTTAGCCCTGAAGAACATCATGAAGGACGTTACACTACAGGATGCCTGGAGAGTTAAGCATGGTAACCTCAGGGAATACTCCTTTTATAGTAAAAAGTATAGTCAGGTTTCCAGAAAAGATCTCTTTCTGTTAGACCAATCATTTTTGTCTGATATTGTTTCAATCTCATATATCCCAGTAAGACTGACGGATCACTCTAAAGTCGAGTTAAAAATCATTTTTAAGGTTAGCCCCTCAGAGTACAGGTGGACCCTTGATAGAACTATCCTTCTAAACGATGAAACCAAAAATAAAATCAGGGGGAGTTTGTTGGAGTTTTTCCAATTTAATGACGGAACTAAAACGTTGTAGGAATAACATTAAATAAGTTCATAAGACGAGGTTGAGAAGTTAAGTGGGTTTAATAAACCTCATCTACAAACAGCAAAGATCAACTGACAAAGCATAGAGTTCTCAGTAGGAATCAAGGTACAGGGTTCTGAGGTCTTAGAATACAGGTAAAGGTTCTAAGGTCTTAAAGGGAAAGAAAAGATAACATCACATATCTCCCTTCCTAACAATATAAAATAATAGAGAGAAAGGACGATTTTCATAAAATGTAACTTCAGTAAAACGAATAAACAAAGACTTTAAAATAAGCAGAAAACTTCATGTGAAGTAACATCAGTATAGCAATTAAACACAGACTTTCAAATAGTTAGGAGCCCTATGAGCTTCATGTGAAGTAACATCCGTATAACAATTAAACATAGTCTTTCAAATAGTTAGGAGCCCTGCGAGCTCTTTGACTCCTCTTGCATGAAACCAAGGACCCATCAAGAGACCTGTTAACAACATGGTGAAATTTGCTACATGAGCCATCATTGTACACAGAGGCATCTGAAACAGACAACTTGGGATTAACAACAACCACACGACTCTTATTCCAAATTCTCTCATCTTCTGTCTTAATAGCATTCTTAAAAATCTTAACAACAGCTCTAACATCAGTGTATTTCGACCACGGTTTACGTCCTACCAGAGTCTTTATTTTTACAAAATCACCCACTTTGACCTCTTGATACGCCACACACTTTTTCATATCAAAATATTCCTTGCGAGCAGTTTGTTTATCTAACTCTTTAGTTCTCCGTTCCCCAATGTCATTGTGTACCAGACCTTTATTGAAACTCATCCACCCAGGACACCACAAAGTATTTGGAACTCTCCCTTTGAATAACTGAAATGGAGACCTCCCAGTAGAAGAATGAGGGGCAAAACGATAAGTATTAACCCTGTCCTGAAGAGTTGACTTCCAATTCAAACCAGAAGACCGAGCTAGCTGTATCGACCCTTTAAGAGTCTTGTTGACTCTTTCAACAGCGCCATTAGTTTCCGGATGGTATAAGGAACACCTTTTATGAACCACACCACACTTTTTTAAAAAGTCAGTAAACAAAGAAGAACAGAATTGCGGTCCATTATCAGACAACAAGCTATTAGGAAAGCTTTCTTTATTAAACAGACCTTCTAAAAACGTTATGACCGAATCAGAGGTAATCGCTCTGACCGCACAAACTTCAATCCATCTAGAGTAAAGATCAATTAGAACAATTAAGTAAGGAGTATCAGAAATACCAGTCAAAGGACCCAAAATATCAATTGCAACTTCATCCCAGGGATGACTTGGTAAAACCCTTTTAACCATAGGCATTTGTTTTGTTTTTTAAATTTTGTCACTGGCACAGCATTCAACACAATCCCTGACCATCACCTCTATTTCTAATTGCATGCGAGGCCACCAGAATTGCATACGAAGGATCTATTTTGTTTTCACAATGCCTAAATGACCGCAATGGGCATGAGACAACAATTTTTTTCTTATACCACCAGGAGGAACAAGTTTAGCACCACGAGTTAATAAACCTTCACTCACAGAAAGTTCATCTGAGACTAACAACCACGACTTTTCCAAACGAGTATTGTTATTTAAAGAAAAAATAACCTTACAAATCTCCTCATCCTTCTCTAACTCTTTCCTCCATTCAGATTCATCTATTGCACCATCAGTCACCTCACACACATTGACGTATTCATCCGACTCACAGATATCATCCGCTTCAAAATTCTCAGTATCAACCAATCTAGATAAACAATCAGCTGACTTATTAGCTACGCCCGGAATATACTGAACTTCAAAATCATATTCCTGTAGAGAAACAATCCATCTTCTGATTCTCGAGGATATAGCATCTAGACCTTTCTTCAAGAAAACCTCTCTTAAGGGCTTGTGATCAGACAGAATGCAAACTTTTGTACCCCAAATCAAATTTTTAAATTTCCTCAAAGCCCAAAAAATTGCAAGAGATCACAGAGTAATTACGTTACGCTCTGAACCTTTAAGAACACGAGAAGAACAGCAAATAGGAGAATCTTTCCCATCTTTCTTCTGAACAAGCACCGCTCCTAGACCTTTGTCACTCGCATCTGTAAATAAAACAGTGGGAAACCTGGAACAAATGCATGAAGTGAAGGAGCTTTGTTTAATTCTTTCTTGATACGTACAAATTCACTCATGCACTCAGGGGACCTCTCAAAAACAACATTCTTTGCCGTCAACCTCCTTAGACTATGGGTTTTTTCTGCAAAATTTGCAATACATTTTCCATAAAACTCAACCATCCCCAGAAACTAGAGTAATTCCTCCTTATTAGTGGGTTCTTTCACCTTGTCTATAGGTTCTACCAAATCTTTCTTAGGAAAAACACCATTTCCAGTGATACGGTGTCCCAAATAGTTAACTTCCTCTACTCTGAACTTGAATTTTGCCTTTTTTAGAGACATGCCTGCCCCATCTAAACCTTTCAAGACAGCACACACACGATTATCATGTTCCAGAATGTCATTACCATGAATCAAAAGATCGTCTTGATAACACTTAACGCCAATCAACCCTCTTAAAATTTTGGACATTATTCGTTGAAAGACTGAGGCCGCTGATACGAGGCCAAAAGGCATTCTCTTAAATTTAAAAGTACCCATGGGTGTAATGAATGCAGTCAGATCCTGAGAGGACCTATCTAGCTCCACCTGAGGCGCTGATACGAGGCCAAAAGGCATTCTCTTAAATTTAAAAGTACCCATGGGTGTAATGAATGCAGTCAGATCCTGAGAGGACCTATCTAGCTCCACCTGATGGTAAGCGGAAGCTAAGTCAAGAGTAGTGAAATATTTTGCACCTTCCAAGGTGCCAACCATCTCATCAATGTTAGGAAGAGGAAACCTATCCACCACAACTTCTTTATTTAACGATCTTAAATCTATGCATAGACGAATTTCACCTGTCGGTTTCTTAGCAATTACAACAGGAGCAAGCCATTCTGTTGCTTCAACTGGTTCAATAATATCATTTTTTACAAGCTTATCTAACTCTTCTTGGACTTTAACTTGCTCCATTAGAGGGATTCTCCTAACTTTTGCTACCACAGGAAGAACATTATCTTTCAACTTAATATGATGTTTGTAACCACGCAAACATCCCAAATCTTCTTTAAAAACATTAGGAAACTGTTTTGCTAAGACATTTGACAAATTATCATCACTCTTGGTATGTACAGAATTGGATACTTCTTGAATCTGAACCTGAGGAGAGGCATTAGGATCAAGTTTAACCCCAAGTTGACGTTGATGTAGCCACCCCAACAATGCATCACCTTTTTTTGAAACATAAACTTTTCCAACAATGATGTGAGAACCCAATTCTATTTCAGCCATAAAGTAGCCTAACATTCTAATTGGTTTCTCACTATATCCCAAAGGTGAGATATCACATTTCATCAATTTTACTTTTTTTGAAAAGAAGTCATTAAATAATTTCTCATCAATTAACGTTATTTTAGAGCAAGAATCAAATTTAAAATTAATCATAGAATCTTCTACTCTAACCAAACAAGAGGGATGATCTGATTTGTCACCATTCACCTCAAAACATATAGATCTTACTTGAGGTTGAGGCCATCTTTTCCTAGAGCTATCACCTTTATATGTTTTTGTTCTGCAAAATTTGGCATAATGCCCTCTTTTATTACATAAATTACATATAACTTTCAAAGCAGGACAAATAGGTGAATTTGCTAAATGACCAACCTGTCCACATCTAAAACAAGAAAACTTGTTATTTAAAGCAGAATTAGATGAGTTAGATAACATGCTCTGCTTCTCTTGTAAAGCTGTGCTTTCTTGTTTCTTAATTTGACATATAGTCTCATCAACTTCTTGTGCATCCTTCGACTCTGAACAAGATGGTTTCTCTTTCTCTTTCTTTAATTCCCCAACACATTTAGTCATATGTTCTACTTGCTTTGCAATAACAAGAACTTCTTCGAGAGGAGGTTCATCCTTCAACCAGAGTTCTTTCCTAATGTCATCATGTGCACATCTCAAAACAAACTGATCACAAATTCTTTCATCTAGAGTTTGACCAAAGTTGCAAGAAGATGCCAACTTCCTTAGAGAGGATACGTATTCTTCTACTGTTTCTTCTTTTTTTTGTTCTCTGAAGCCAAAGTGGTATCTCTCCATTATAGTGCTGAGTCTCGGTAAATAATGCCTATCAAGTTGAAGAATAGCAATCTCACACTCATTCAAGTTTCTTTGTTCGGCAGCTGATAAATCAGGTAAATGTTCTAGAACATCTTGTCCCTCTCCGCCAAGACAATGTAGAAGAAGAGAATGCTTTCTTTCTGCACTTAGATTCATTCCACAAACCCTTTCATAATTTGCAACATTTTTTTTCCATTTTTTCCATTTTACATGGGGTTCACCAGGACTTGTAAGAAAAAATGCAGGTTGAGTAACATTTTGCATTTTATATTTATAAATAAAATATTTAGTAATATATTTTACAGGATTAGCTCTTTCTTTATTTAAAAAAATGAATATTTAGTTGTTTCTTAAGTTTGTATTCTTTAAGTTTGTATTCTTCTTTTTTTTTAAATTGTGAAGATGATTTTTCACTGTTTAAGGTAGAAAATGAATTTAATCCACTTTAGATTGTTTAATAATCGTTCTAAGTATTTATTTTTATTCACTGAGTGAAGAAAACGTCATAGAGAAAGTCTTTCATTAAACGTATGCCTTGCAATAGAAAAATAGAACACTCGTAGTGTAATAATGGTCAATTGTCTTGGACGCGCGTCTTCAGCTGGAATGCAACGTCTGAGAGGTAAACACGAAGAGAATCGAATGACGCGTACAGTGGAGACGTCCTTAGCTGAAACGCAACGTGAGAGACGTGCAGCTGGAACGCAGCGCCCGTATCGTTAGAGCGAGCATCAACTGCGTAAGCAAAGTCTTCTCACGCGCTCAGTCTCTCGCGCGCTCTGTCTTATTTAAGTCTTTTCCTCAAATTAATTAATTAATTTATTTTTTTTAAAAATGTTATTTTTCTTCACCATAACAGAGCACATTGAGCCTTGCACATAATACAATTTATCCATTACAATACTTTTTAAATTATAATATTTAAACTCCATCCTTGAGTACTGCCATACCAATAATACATTCAACTAAAAAAAAAAAGAAAGAAAGCAAATACAGGGAAGTCTGATAAAAACAATAACAGTAGATACAACATCTTCCCACCCCCACACCTAGTTGTCCTTTCTTTGCAACTCTTTCCATTTACATAGTGGCTCCCAAATTCTTCTCCCCAGTCGTCTTCCACTCCTCCCTTTTCGAGCATAAATTTTTTCCTCTATGTTGTATGCATACAGGGTATTTTCCAACCAGCAATGCAATTTCGGAGGGTTTTTATCTAGCCAAGCCCTAGCTATTGTTAGTCTGTAGACAGCCATTATTACAAACAGAAATTCAGCATATTGATCCTGTTCCCCTTCAGTCACACCTAACATAATCCAGGCTGGTGTAAGAGATATCACAATACCCAATGATCTTGCCAAAAACCCCTCAATCTCATTAATCAATGTTTGTAATTGGGGACATGTTGCGAAAATATGTACACTGTCTGCTTCCAACGCATTGCATCTGGGACAGTTAATTCCTGTATTCCCCCCCATTTTGCAATCCTTGCAGGCGTGAAGTACAAAAAATATAGTGTTTTGTAATGCTGAGACTGCAGCGGGGCAGCACATAATATTGTACATCCTAAATTCAAAGAATCATAAAACAAATTACT
Source organism: Lissotriton vulgaris (assembly GCF_964263255.1). Taxonomy (NCBI): domain Eukaryota; kingdom Metazoa; phylum Chordata; class Amphibia; order Caudata; family Salamandridae; genus Lissotriton; species Lissotriton vulgaris. The sequence continues at coordinate 905,161,905 of NC_141699.1, forward strand.
TTCACCTCCTAATTTGTCCGCCCATTTCTTACTAAATTTATCTAAGTCATCTTGTTTTTCTTTCATCAGTGTTGCGTAAAAGGACTTAATAGAGCAATCACCCATCAGCTTTATTTTCTCCATTATTTCTATTTTATTAAAGCCTGCTGGGCCTCCCACTTTGTTTTTAAAAAAACTTCTAATCTGCAAGTATTTGAAAAATCCCCTATTATGTATGCCATATGCGTCTCTTAGCTCTGAGAATTGCTTAAAACCATCCTGTGAGAATAGATCGCCTATTTGCGTGATTCCCCTTAAAGCCCACTCTGCCATTGTATGATCTGCAAAAATTTCCTCTGGGAGTGACCTATGTTGATCAATGAGACATACCTGTTGTACCTCCCCATCTTGACTTTCTTTAAGAATGCATTCCACACAGTGACTGCCGCCTTGACAGTTTTAAACCTAGTTCTCTTAAAGTAACTATAATCTGTACATTTAAAAAAACAATTGTGAGCATTTACCCCTAGTGCGACAGCATAAACCTCTGTGGACATCTTATGCATTCTTACATCATCAGTATTGCCTCCAATAAGACCTTGAATATACTGCAGAACAGTAGCCATATAATATAAACGGAAATCTGGTGCACCCCAACCCCCTTTTTCTCTAGGAAGTATCATATACCTATAGGCCCTCCGGGTCTTACCGTGTGCCCATATAAACCTGTTACATATAGCCTCTATACCATTAAACCAGCTGGCTTCAATCAACAAAGGTACAGCCCTGAACACATACAGAAATTTGGGTAAAATCATCATTTTGATAATGTTTGTGCAGCCAACTAATGTCAGGTGCAAATTGTTCATTTTTTCCAGATCTTTTTTAACTTGAGCTATCAAGGGATCCATGTTCTTTTTCACAATCTTACCTATTTCTGCTGTAATTTGTACCCCTAAATAAGTTGCCATATCCGTCACTCTAACATCATTACAAATTACCCACTGATTTTTGACAATCTGAGTTTTAGTAATGTTCAAACTGTATCCTGAAAACTGACCAAACCTCTCAGCTTCATCTTCAATTGCCCTAATGGCAACTGTAGGTTCTGCGGTCAGGATGGCGACGTCGTCCGCGTAAGCTAATGATTTAAGTCTACAACCATTGAGAACTAACAGTGGAATCTGCTCATTACTTTCCAACTTTCGTATATAGGGGTCAAGATATAGAGCAAAGAGCAGGGGAGAAGAGGGACAGCCCTGCCTTGTACCTCTCTGGATATTAACTGCTGCCGAATAACCTCTATTGATTCTTATCTTGGCCGTCGGGTTTATATATAATGTCTGCAGGGCCTTTATAAATCCTGGTCCTATACCGTGCCAACTCAAAACATCCCATAAATATCGCCAAGAGACCCTATCAAACGCTTTTTCGGCGTCAAGAAACACCGCTGCCATTGGGTCTTTTAGAATGCTTGCTACATCAAATGCCGTGATTACTTGTCTGGTATGCTGAGTTGTTCCCTTACCTGGAATAAATCCATGCTGAGAAGAGATAACCAATGATTCGATTACCCTAGATAGCCTTTTTGCCAGAATTTTGGAGAACACCTTAACATCAGCATTCATTAAAGTAATGGGACGGTAGGAGCCCGGGGCATCTGCGGGTTTGCCCTTTTTTGGAATAACAATAATATCTGCGCCTCCCCAGGATTGTGGAGCAGACTCACCCATTTGCGCTAGCAGCATCACATTAAACATTTCTGCTAGTAAGGAGGATTGGAAGACTTTATAAAATTCTATCGGAATCTGGTCCGGACCAGCAGCCTTCCCAGACGGTAGCTCCCTCAAGGCCTCAATCAGTTCATCCACCTGAAATTTCTCTTCCAACCCTTTTCTGTCTGCCTCTGCCAGCACTGAGGCCTCTATCTCACTCAAATATGCCCTTATATCCTTCTCTCTTTCATACCCATCTGATTTATAAAGCTCCGTGTAAAACTGTCTAAAAACCTCTCTAATCTGTTCTGCATCCTTAACCTTAGCTCCCTGACAGTTTTTGATCTCTTTGATATCAGCCATCCCATCTCTTTGCCTAGCTCGTACCGCCAATATGTGACCAAGTCTTTCGCTAAGCTCATACGCCTTTTCTTTATTTACTATATATTTCTCAACGGTCTTTTTTGCCATCCCATCCATAACTTCAGCTTTGAGGGCAACTATCTTCAATAATATCTGCTCAATTGGAGAATGTGTATGTATAGCCATCATAAGTTCTTCCTCTGCCTGTCTAATTAATTTGTTATCTTTCTCCGCTTTTTCCTTCTCCATTCTTTGAGCACTAATAACATAGCTCATGGTTTCTCCTCTTATTCCGGCTTTAAAAGCATCCCACACAATCCCTGGTGTTGAAGTACCTCTATTAATCTCCCAAAATTCCTTAATCCATTTACTCATTCTCTCCCTGTAAGATTGATCCTGGAGCAGCGTTCTGTCAAAAGTCCATTGTCTCAGTTCTTTATTTCTCCTTTGCCCAATTATTACGGTTAACACTAACGGGCTGTGATCTGATATGATCCTTGGTTCTCTTTCTATTCTTGCTCTATCTATCAGACCTCTCGTGATTAAAAAATAATCCAACCTGACCAGTGTCTGATGAGGAGCTGAAAAGAAAGTACTCCCATCTAGGTTCGGATGACAATTTAACCACGGATCTTCTAGCGAGTTATTCCTTGCCATATCTGCTAAGGCTCTGTAAGTTCTTCTTTTTCTCCCCATATATTTCCTACCAGGATCTAAAAAACTACTATCTGCGTCATGAATATTCAGATCACCGCAAAAAATTATGGGCTCCGGCCATTGCGCGAGTTCCGCGTCTAAGAATTGAAAAATATCTGGATCATCTCCTGTAGATCCATAGACCGAAACAAGCGTGATAGTTTCTCCCCTAAACATTAATTCTGCTATAACCCATCTGCCCCACTGATCCTCTAACTTCCTCTTGACCAGTGTATCCTGTCTCTTGCCCAGAATCGCCACCCCTCTCGTCTTTGTATTCTGATTAGTTTTTGTTAAAACATTAAAGCCAAGTTGATCCAATAAATAAGCCTTGGTACCTTCGATGTGTGTTTCCTGAAGGCACACTAGATCAGGTTTTAGCGATTTTAACAAAGAAGCAGTTTTTAACCTCTTATTTAGCTCATTAAGTCCACAAATATTTATTGAAACTATTCTACAGGTCATTATATTTCATAGTTTTTCCTACTTCCTGTATACACCTATACCGGCAGCATTTAGTGATTTTCCTTGTTTTCTTCCCCATATTTTTTCTTTTTGAGCCCATAATTCCTCAAATTAATTTAAATATGTCCCGTTTTATTCATATACGGATATTCCTCCCGCTCTCCTCACCGTTACAGCAAAACTGTTCAGCCGCTGTGAAGTCAACGCTTCCCTTCCCGATAAAACAGCCGCTGGAGGAGAGGCAAGGTCGGTTTCTTTTCTTTGTTGCTGTCGTGTTGAGGTCGTTTCCGATCGTTGCCAGTAAAACGTTGTAGGAATAACATTAAATAAGTTCATAAGACGAGGTTGAGAAGTTAAGTGGGTTTAATAAACCTCATCCACAAACAGCAAAGATCAACTGACAAAGCATAGAGTTCTCAGTAGGAATCAAGGTACAGGGTTCTGAGGTCTTAGAATACAGGTAAAGGTTCTAAGGTCTTAAAGGGAAAGAAAAGATAACATCACAGGAACAGCTTCAGATCAAACCGTATGGGACACACTCAAGTCCTATTTAAGAGGAATTTGTGGTTCACACATGGCATTAAATAGAAAACTTAGGAAAGAAAAAGATATTTACGATCTTGACTTAATTAAAAAGAAGGAACAATAACTACAGTTGGCAGTTCTGGAAGATAGAGATAGAATTCCGGCTCTTGAAAAAGAACTTCTAGAGCTACAGACAGGTTTTAAAGCTCGAGCCGACAAGATAAGTAAGGATAAGTGGGAAGTAAGTAAGCTCCATAATTTTGAATATGTAGAGAAGTGTGGCTCCCTGCTACCCTTGAAGGCAAGGATAGAGAGGAGCAGAAACAACATCAGTTCCTTAATACAGCGTGGTTCGGGGCTGCTTCTCACAGAAGATGTAGAGATCAGGAGAGAGGCCAGAGGTTTCATGGAGGAATTGTATCAAGAGGAGAACAGACTGGGGTTGGAAGAGCTGGAAAAATGGTGGGCTTTGAGAGAGTTACCCCAGTTGAGCGAATCTGATAAAGCCTGTCTAGTCACTGAGATCCGGGATACGGGCTCAGTTGAAAAAAATGTCCAGGAACAAGGCCTCTGTTCCAGACGGATTGCCGACCGAGGTGTATAAAGATAATCTAGAAGAAATCCTAGCCCCGCTATTGAGACTCTTTAACAAAATATTTTTGCAGGGGGAGCACACTCGAGCCTCCTGGTCAGAAGCCACAATTTCCTTGATAGCAAAGCCCAATAAAGACCCAAAAAAAATAGAGTCATATCGACCCATTTCTCTCATTAATTCAGACATGAAAATTTACTCCAGCATACTTACATCTAGGCTGATGAAAATAATTAAGTCTATAATTCACCCGGATCAGAGGGGGTTCATACCAGGCCGCTAACTGAACAAACTCACCTTCCAAGTTATAGGAGCAATAGACATAGCAACAGAGAGGGGGCTGCTGCTTGCCATTATTGCGATTGAAGCAGCAAAAGCGTTCAATCAAGTTAACTGGTTATTCTTATGGAAGACCATGGTAAAGTTTGGCTTCCCAGATGTATTTATCAAACGGATTGAGATACTATACAGGGGTCCCCGGGCCAAAGTATTGGTAAACGGCAGTCTGACTGAATGGTTGAACATCTCAAGGGGAACGAGGCATTGTTGCCCCCTGTCTCCCCTCCTCTTTGATATTTATATTGAGCCCTTTGTTTGCTCCTTGAGACAAGATCCAGTAATCACACCATTTATAATGGGAGACTTGGTGCTTAAGACTGCACTTTAGGCCGATGACCTTCTTCTCTATACGTCGAACCCAGCTGAAACTATCCCCAGGTTATTTGAATTGGCCGAAGATTTTGGCACAGTGTCGGGGTACAGAATTAATAAAGACAAAACGGACTTAATGAGCTGGAACAACCCTATCCCAATACCAGAAGCAAAATTAAAAATTAGATACCTGGGGATTTATCTTACTCATAACTTAGAAGAAGTCTCGAAAACTAGCTGGCTAACGGTGGTAAAGGAAGTTAGGAAGCTCTTGACTAGATGGAACACTCTACCTCTTAACATCTATGGTAGAGTGAACCTAGTCAAGATGATAATTTTGCCAAAAATCACCTTCCTATTTAATTCCATCCCTTTAAACTTTAATAAAAAGGATATCTCTAATCTTCAAGGGAGGATTGGCTCCTTCATCTGGGCTACCAAGTCCCCTAGGATTGCCTGGAGGAAATTGAGAAGGGGACTGAAACTGGGTGGGTTGGCTCTCCCTGATTTACTTTTTTATTGTTATGCTTTTCAGTTTAAAAACTTCAGACTCCTGGCAAATAAGTTGGACTCTTCTTCTCATGATAGACTTTTTCAGGCTATGCTATCAGATCTGCCACATGGCCTAGACTTTTTTCTTTTTAAATTTGGGGATCAGAAGTTTTTTAAAAAGGTTTGTCTGAAGCTCCTACGGACAGCCCTAACTATCTGGCAATCGATACGTAGAATTTTGGACATTCCCTACTACCACTCTCAGGCCCCAATATGGGATTCCCCTGGTACACCAGACTGCTTACTAGACCGGCTGGCCCTCCCTCTGAGAACAGCAGGTCTTATGAAATGGGGGGATTTGTGTAATAATTAGGTGCTATTAAGTTGGGAATCCCTATCAAACCTAACAGAAGGCTCCATCACAAGATTTAAATTTTATCAGCTATCTTCCTGGTGGGAGAGACAGTGTTGGGCCAATGAAGAGGAGATCCCCATTTTGGAATCTATCAGCAGGGGGAGAGGATGGAAGGGGGAGGTTGCATTATGGTACAACACACTGGTGGGAGCAAAAGACAATCTAGTGGCTGAGACCATTAAGCTATGGGATAATTCCACAGTCCAGAACCCAGGGGAATTGCTGAAGGTTTGGACGGACTCTTTCACACTTTCTCAAAAAATCATAAAACCATCTAACCTCAGAAGAAACCACCTGTTCACGGCATATAGTGCCTACTGGACCCGAGCGAAAACTTTCTAAGATTTCAACAGAAGAATATTCCTGACCAAGATGTAGGTTTCCAGCAGCAGACGGTGGGCAAATGTTTGTTGAATGCCCTGAAATCGCTAGCTATTGGAGACAGGTGTGCGGGTTCTTAGAGGATGTTGTGTTATCACCAATAACTTGTAGTCCTAGATTGATTCTTTTTGGCCTTCCCCTGGGCTATGTCATAAGAAATAGTACCTCACAGTTCATTTTTTACGTAACTGTTATTTTTAGGAGGGAGATTTGCAAGGAGTGGAAGTCGGTAAATCCCCCTAAATTTGCAGACTGTTTAAGAAACATCATGGCGGTGAGTCGTCTAGACATGCTGTGTGGCGGGGAAAATACCATTAAGATCTGGTCCGCATTAAAGGCATGGTGTGATAAATAATACTAAATGATACTAATGAGTCCAATGATTATGCCAGAGGTTAAAAGGTCCTGTCCTCCCAAAGTGGCAAGTAACATCGTGAATGGGAGTTGGATTTGGAAATGACCTACCTCTGGGCAACCTCCGTCAGCTATCCACAAACTTCAGGGCGGGAATGGTTGGTTTGTGCCAGTGGCCTGGAGTAAGCCCATCTAGAGTTGACATTTTCTGGTGGCATTTATGAGGACAATAAAAAAAATAAAAAAATAAAAATAAATAAATAAAAAATACTGGCTCGAGGACAAGAATATAAAAGTTTAATATACGAAATAAAAGAGGGCCCAAAACTAAACCATTGGAGAGTATGGAACATGAACTGCCAATTAATATGGTCAAATGCCTTTTCAGCATCTAAAGACAGGGCTGCAAGGGGAGATATGTATTTTTTTCAATATGAAATGATGCTAGCAAACATCCGAGCATTATCAAACGCCAATCTGCCCTTCACAAATCCATTTGATCAGTTTTGATCAAAAGAGGAATGATAGTTTCTAGTCTGGATGCAAGAATTTTGGCAAAAACTTTGCATTCATAATTGATTAACGATATAGGGTGATAGTTTTTACAATAAGAATGATCTTTATCAAGTTTGGGTATTATAACAATTAAGGCATCCATAAAAGATCTGGATGCCTTAGCTTCTGTAATAAATGAATTAAAAAGTGATATGAGTTTGGGGACAAAAATTGAGTTAAAGGTGTTATAAAATTCTACAGATAGGCCATTGGGCCCTGGGGGATTAGATTTTTTTAAAGATTTAATAGCATTAGTTACCTCTTGGAGAGTGATGTCTTTTTCTAGATCAAGGAATTCGTCAGGGTGGAATGGTAGAGAAGGGATTCCCGAAAAAAATGTGTTTAAATTTGGAGAGGAGGGAAAAGTATCTTCAGAGTAAAGAGATTTATAATATTCATGAAAGACCTCGGCAATGTCCTCATCCAATGAGACTAATTTGTTGGTAGATTCATTGAGGATAGGACCAATATTTTTATGTTCGGTTTTAATTTTTAAATAGTTAGCTAACATCTTACCCGCTTTATTCTGACCCCCATGGTATTTAGATTTAATTTTGAGCAAGATATTACATGCTTCAGTTGCTGCTAATTTATTAAGCTCAGATTTTGCTTTGATCAAATCATGAAGGGCAGAGGATGATCGAGAAGTAAAATACACATGTTCCAAGTCTTTAAGTTTGTGTAGCTGATCTTCGTATTTTGTCTTGGTGGATTTCTTCTTTTTTGAGGCATAGGAGATAGTGAAGGCACTATTGTTTTGTTGTGTAGAACAATCTTTGCCATTACCCATCGTCCATCGTCATCATTTTGTGTAGATACAATTTGTACTGCCAAAGCTTTATGAAACAATATCGCAACACCCCTCTTTTAGTTAGAAGCAGGTGAAAAAACAACTTGACCCACCCATTGCCTTTTTAACTTAAGAGATTCCACATCCGTACAATGAGTATCCGGAAGAAAAGAAATCTGTGAATTGAGTTTTGATAAATGAGACAGTACCTTTTGCCTTTTGACTGGATTCCCAAGACCACGGACGTTTCACGTAACAAAGTTACAAATAATGGAGGGATGGGAGGGTATAACACAGTTGGAATTGATACACTTCAAGGGTATAACTACAGGGAAAAACACACCACAAGAAAAAGTTACATATAGAGCATACTTCAAAAATTCCCACAATACCAAGGTAAATTAATAAGAAAACAAAGACAGAAGAGAATGTTGAACAGATAAAGATAAAATGAATAGAAAAGCATGACAAGAAGAATAAAGCAGAAAGTGAGAAAAGGGAAAGAAAAAGAGAGAGAATAAAGAGAAGGAAGTGAACAGACAGATCAGGGCAAAACAGCCTAACCTGTAAAGAGAAGAAAAAACAATGAGTGGAGAGCATGGTGACGCAGGGCGAAGCGGATCTCATAAGGATGAATAAAGAATATAGAAAAAACAAGAGCCTCAATAAGAGGGAAATCATGTATAAGAAATAAAGCTAGAAAAGAGGGAAAAATAGAAGGAAAGAGGAATGAAACAGAAGTGAAGGTAATACATGTCGAAGATACTGGAGGAAAGGAAAACATGTGAATTGAAAAAAAAAACAGAGCTGATAAGCTAGTTTTATAAAGACAGAAAGAGAGGAGCAAAACAGAAAATCAGACATTAGTATCCATTCCAGTAAAAGAAAAGGAGTGAAGAAAAAGTTTTACCTTTTCAAGATCATCGAAGGATCGTGAGCGCCCATCATGAGTAATCTTGCAGAGACATGGATGAAGTATTCCATATTGAATATTAAGATGTCTCATCTGAGGGTGCAGAGCTAGAAAACCTTTTTCGACGTGCGTTGGTTGCATTGGAGATGTCTTGTGAGAAAAAGATGTTGTGACCAGACCAAATAAGACAACATTTGAGTTTAACAGCTCTCAGGACAGTCATCAATTCAGTATACTCCACGAATAGCATAATGATTCCACGTGGCTTCGCGGGGTTAGAGGTAGGACGACCTAAGCGATGCGCTCTTTGGATGTTGAGGGGACTGTTTGAAGATGGAAGATTAAGAAGCTCTAGAGAAATTTTTGAAGAAAAAGTACCATGTTGGAGCCATCAACATTCTCCGGGAGACCATAAAGGTGTGTTGTTATGATGATTACGATTTTCCAAATCCTCTGTGTGGATTTTCATTTTATGAATTTCCTGCTCTAATATTGGAATCTTTGTGGAGATATCCTGTAGGACGCCAACACGTTGTTTCAAGTCCAGAACTTTACTCACCATAACAATTCACCTCTCCTCAATTTGTTTCAATATTTCATTTGTTGCAGAAATAAAAGGCTGGAGACCCCGCATTTCATCCAGAAAAGAGTCCAGAACAGGGTTCTGAGAGGAATGAATAGGAGACGTTGGGTCATTTCTATGTCGCTTCAGTTTCGTATCCGAGACAGAAGACCTGGCAGAGTGTGAATCGTTAGCCATAATAGTAAACATAGCAAAAGGGCTCTGCGAAGAAGTCAGCAGACTGATGCAACGAAATTGGAATTTGAAATGAGTGCAAACGTGAAGTGAAAACTCATAGAATGCACAAATAAAATTCCTCAAGGAGAAACATTGATTTCTGTGGTCAACCCAATAATAGGAATAAGTGATATCAGAGATATAGGGTTGACATTTTGACTAACGACAATGGAAGCTATTTGAAGATAACAGTAGAAGTCCGTGTGGCATTGAAGAGGGTTTTTGAAAACAAAATGTTTTAAATGTCTGCTCAGCGGCTGTTGATAGTGGCTGTACACAACTTCAACATGAGAAGGGATGCCAGGGAAAGCAAAATTAGACTATAGTAAAAAAATTCAAGTCTGTGCAAACCCAACTCGCTGCAGGAGACCAGCAAATCAAGTTATTAACTTCATGAGCAGTAATGAGCCCTCTTAACTTTGGATGTAATGATGAAGTCCAAAGATTGTTGACATTCCAGAGCGCTTTTTACTTGGAATTATTAAATGAGATGGTGCTAGAGAAATTCCTCAAAAATATAACAGTGCCAAAAATAACATACACAGCAAATCAAAAAAACAGCCAACCACATCTGTCTTGAGGATAAAAGTTACCGAGATCCACAAGTTTGAGGAGATGCAAAACATTAACCATAAAAATATTGCAAGAAGTCAGAAGAACAAACATGCATTTCAAAACATGTTTCCATTGATAGGAGCCACGAGAGAACAAAAGTTCCTGTGAGATTACTGACGTATGAAGAGATATGGGTGCGGCGTCCTAAAATGGCGGCCGCCCGCGTCTTGATGTGGAGAAAGCAGCAAAGACCAGCAATTCAGGCATCCAGTACGGAAAGACACCGAACACACCTCCAAAATGTGCGTTGCATCTTCTGACGCCAAAGGCAGATACTTCTGGAGACGCAGACAACGTAGAACCGGCTCTTAAAAGGATATGAGTTTTTCTGGAAAACGAAGCTCACGCAGGATTCGCCATTTTGCTGCGGCGTCCAAGCCACGCCCCCACCCAAGCTTTTTAAAGGGTTTTGTTCCCCACCAATGTTGCAGTGGTTCAGCTTAATTTCAGCTCTGCGGGCAAAATGGCCACATTTAACTAACGACACAGGAATGTTGTCCACCTCAATTTGGTAACCCTGCCATGCACCAGCCTCGGTGTCAGTTCCCATGGAAAATGGAAGCCCCTGCACTTATTTATTTATTCTTTTTATATAAATTACTTCTTACTGGTCATTGGGCCAGATGGACTTCAACTCTGCTGTGGCTTACTCATTCTTCAGAAATAAATTTGCATCATGAGTTGAAGTTAGACATCGTGCATTTGGTGTGCTAGAAACAAACACATCGAGACAGATATTGTAAATTAATGGGAAAAATAATTGTATTTCATAGGTAATGCTTTTTATTGTGAGGCTGATATGGCTCAGTTCCTATGCCTAGGCAAGACGGGCTGATGGTCTGGAGCAGATATGCTTGTTAATTTGCAGCAGACATTTATCCAAGGACTTTTACAGTCCAGCAGTTTACAAGGCAAACAAACATAAGCGAGTTTGGTCAGTGCTTGTTAGCACGATTATGCTGGAAGTTAAGTAAATTCATCTAATCCTGTAAATATAAATGAGCAGGTGCTCTGAATTTGACCTGTGCCCATGATGCTTGTCTTGGCAGAGGGCTGAACTTCCAAAACTGTCAAGTGACACTTTCAGTCAGATCTGTGTTTCTTAAGCCAATGGCACTTTGATTTCTGGCATTCGTAGTTTAGTTTTTATCATTTTAGGTATAAATGTACCAATCCATGCAGGTAAAGTGTTTTTGAAAAAGCCATGGCCGAGGGAAAGGGCCACATGTGACATTGCGTCAAGTGGCACCGTTTGCAGTACTTTTTAAGGTTTTGCCTGTGACAGCGAATACGCTGCATGCGCTCTTTCTTGCAAAAGATATTGTTGCAACAAAGGGCTTGCAGCCTACCCATTGCTTAACATTCTTTGGCTTCATTGTAACTCTTATTTGCTGCCTTCTAACAGGCCAAAGTATGCTGGATTCATTTCCTCTTCTTTTTTCTGCAGTACGGACCAAGTACTGACTGTTTCAGGGTGATTGCTATCCTTTCGCTTATCGCACTGTCTTGGAGGCACTACTTTCATTTTGTCTTTTTCCCTGTTGTCCTTGTTGAATCTCTTGACATTTTTTACTATGTTTTACTATGTAACACTTACTTCAAAGAAGTCCTTTTCTCCTTTGACAAGATGTTTATTGTGACTTCAGATGTTATCTGATTTAATTGTGACAACAGGTGTTATCTGTTTCCAAATGTATTTTCACTAAGACATGGGTTTAATTGCTTTATGTGATTGCAATTTTTACTAAATGTCATATTTTTCTACGTTTCATGCATGGAGAGATTGACTGATTTGCGCATAATCACAGGGGTGCTGTGTTGAGAGCTAACAAGCATTGGCAACGCCTAGAGTTCTTGTCCTTGAGAGTATTGCCTCTGCCATTGCCTTTTGTTCATGCTGTACAACATGGCATTGGCAGATTTGCCAATGATTACCCATTCTGTATAGGGGCTTGGCTGCTGTGCAACATGGATACAAATAATAATATTTAGAAAAAGGATTCTGATGCATACAGCTCTAATGCACTTAAAAAAATGTCCATGAATGTTCCCTGAAGCAAGCATGTATTCCTGAATCACACCACATGACCAAGTGTGTAGGTAGTAATTGTATAGCTCTCCAATCCCTGGTGGGACAGCACCCACAATAATGTGCTGCATGGCTAAAGGCTTTTATGGTCCCAATGGCGAGACATATTGGCTATGCCAATGCTTGTTTGTCTTGCAGTCAAAGTGTGTTAATGTTTCACTAAAACGAGACTGCTCTTTAAAGCATGTCTGTGAAGGAAACCAAATGAGGGAAAATCCTATGGAGGTGACTAAAGCTGTCCAAATCCGTTTTACTTAAGTATTCAGAACATTTGGTGGAATTTTGTTTATATTTATTGTAGCGTAATTTTGGTGAGAACACATTAAATAGAATACACCAGGAATTGCTGATAGCTTTTATAACAGTGAAAAAACAAACAAAGGCTACAGAGCATTTAAGGAAGAGGATGCAGTGTAATGTCCTAAGCTGCTGGCTTTCCAACTTGGGAGCCCGATTCGAGTCTCTGCGTCAAATCAACATTTTGTGATTCTGGACAAGAAAATTCTTCATTATATACATTTAACCACACTGCTTCCACCCTGCCTATTGCTGGAAGGCGTGTCATATCAACAGAAAAGAGTATCCTACCTTCTAGGATGATCAATTGATACCTCCATAAAATAAGCTCTGAAACATTCATTTTTAGGTCGAACCCATACAGCACTTACACTTTTAGGCGATCTGTTGTCTGTACTTTGTGGGATCTCATTCCTCCTACACTTTGGATTGGCTTTTGCGTGAGTCATTTAAAAATCGTAGCCTGCAAATGGGTGCAGAAGTTCACTCCCACGGAATATTGCCATTGGTATGAGCAGCGGCATGCACTTAGTTCTTAAGTGCAATGCTGATCCGGGAGTGTAGCGGATGAGAGCTTGTTTAACCTCCCGCCCATTAGTTCCACCCCCTCTTTCCAGCCTGTCACATTCAGCCCTCGTTGCTCTACGAGAAAAAGTGAAAGTAATTGGCGGCAAGTCAGTTAAACAAAGTGCTGCAGCCCATGGTACCGTAGTCCGGGCACCGGCTGACCCAAAGCGCACGGGAAAATGCAGGTATTTTGCCCTCATTCCAGCAACACTCCCTGCTCCCATCACTCTCAATTATCTAGAATCCACTCATAGTAGAGAGGGTTGACTCCCTTGAGGCACACTGCACTGACCTACTCTGGGAGCACATTGGTTCATGTCAGAGTTCATCTAAAACACATTACCAAAGTTCAGAGAGGTTTGTGGATCCTGCAAGATAGCCATCCACATCTGCATCAGACGATGAACTCTTGTGGGACTTCAATGGCACAGTGATCACCCCTACAAATTCCATCCCTCGGGCCTTTGAGACAGCGTCTTCCTCATCCGCTTCTGCCATGGCACCTATTGCACGTAATGCTTTGGCTGGGAACCAGGATGGAACTTAGCCTCTTGCTAGTTTGGATCCTAATAAGGCTGGCTCTCCAACATTATCTGCGATCTTTGATCTTCTACAGCAGCATTGGGAGGAGTATTGCAAGGACTATTTGGCTTTAAAAGCATCACACTTAAAGACATGAGTTGTTTAAAAGAAGCTATAAAAAAATATGGATATTCTTCACGCTTGTTTCAGTAAGGTGGAGACAATTCAGGGGTCCTTGCAAGCCGCTATGAGGAAGGTTAGATCTTCCTCTCTGTAACATAAATCTCATCTGTGACCCTTTCCTCTTTATTTGAGGATCTGGCGAACAAGTTTTGGTGAAATTATCTCTGAGTCCTGGGCATCTTGGAAGGACCATATGGGATATATTGTGCATGTCTTCATGGTGGCCTTCCGGACCTTGCATAACTGGGACATGGATAGTGTTAGTTAAAAACCCTGTTGATTTCCCCCCCCCCCCCCCCCGAAGGAGGCCGAGGGTCTCACTATCCATGGGCTATATTATTTATGTTGCCAAATATATTTTGTGACAGGAGATTTTTCGTGTGGCTCAGCCTAGGTCCACAGTCACAGTCAGTGGAGTGGAGCTTTTTTTCTCTGCTCTGACTTCAGCCATGAGGCCGTGGTCCGATGGTGGCAAGTTCATAAATAGATTTCTGCTCTTTTGAAACTGGGGGCGCAGTTTTATTAAAGGAGCTTGCTACACTGCAGACTTTGAACTCACAAAATTTGCAGAGTTGTTGAGAAAATGGGAATCCTCAATACCGGGAGCTTGATCCTCGCGGCTCCTTTGCTGTCAGATACATCAATGGCCCGGAGTCAGACCTTGTTTTTTGGGAGGTGGGTTGAAGAAGGTTGGGTGGTTTTTAGGGGGCTTTCTGGGAGAGAGTGGACCAGGTCACAACTGTGTAAGGGTGTATATCAGAAACAGGAGCAAATATGGTCTGGGGGTTGTGATAAGCAAAAGAATCTGGTGGAAAATACTTGAACTTCAAGTACACAGGGTGGCTCTTGTTTGGAGCACGGGAGGACTTCTAAACTTCTTAGGGATGGCAACTGGCCTAGGATAGGTTCTGTCATCAGTTAGTAATTGTAATATTCATTACGAATGCCTGCATATTTTGTCATGAAATATAAACGCACCAAAGCACCCCGTAAGCGTATATACCTTAGGGAAGAGTTGTTTCTTCTATGCCTGCATACTGTTTTATTACAGAAGACTCAGCTCTCTGAGTCTGAAATATCTTGATTGGAAGATTTGGGTTATCAAATGCTCTCCATGGCTAGTTTTTCCTTTCCTGCAAGGGGAGTAGCTCTCCTTGCCAGAGACAAGAATAAAAAACAAAATGGCCACATTTCACTTACTGCACAGGAAATTCATCCTCCTCTATTGGTAACCCTGCCATGCACCAGGCTTGGTGTCAGTTCCCATAGAAAACTGCGGGCCCCTCAACTTATTTATTTATTCTTTTTATATAAATCCCTTCTTCCTGGTCATTGGGCCAGATGTACTTCAACTTTGCTGTGGCTTACTCATTCTTTGAAAATAAATCTAGCTAATGAGCTGAAATTAGACATCATGCACTTGGTGTGCTAGAAACAAACAAGCGAGACAGAGATTGTAAATTAATGGGAAAAATAATTGTATTTCATAGGTAATGCTTTCTTTTGTGAGGCTGATACGGCTCGGTTCCTATGCCTAGCCAAGGCGGCCCGATGGTCTGGAACGGATATGCTTGTTAATTTGCAGCAGACATTTATCAAAGGGCTTTTACAGTCCAGCATTTTACTAGGCTAACAAACATAAGCGTGTTTGTTCAGTGCTTGTTAGCACAATTATGCTTGAACTTGGTTGCATTATTTTATTTATTAATTTACCAATCAATGCACACAAAGTGCTTTTGAAGAAGCCATTGCCGAGGAAAGGTTCCACATGTGACATTGCGTCAAGTGGCATCTTTTACAGTACTTTTTTAGGTCTTGCCTATGACAGTGTAGAGAGTGTACTCCTTTAAGGTAGGCATGTTGCTCTGTTTCTATGTATTCTATATTCTAGAATTGTTATGATGCATATTTCAGTCCAGTGGCAGTTCCTGATGTGTTCAGTCGTGGGTCTTCTCTATGGAATAAATCTTACATCATCTCAACATTAAATGGATTAATCATTTTATTTGATGCAAGGATTTCACTTCCTACATTTATTGGCGACATTTTAAAAGACCCACCGACTTTATGAAAAGGCTTCATGGACACTAATTTGAACTATTTACTCGCTCTTCTAAGGCACTGTTTCATTTTAATATTGTCAGTTTGTACTGGTCTTTACTCCAACGTTGGGTTTATTTCATTTCATGTGCTAACTTGAGTCTAACAATTCGGGAAAAGGGGATGCACACCTTATTGATCGTATTTGGTACAAAACTTATCTAGTCATATCAATAAAGAAGCGTGCGATTTGGTAAGGTGCCTTGCCCAATTTGGCACCTGGAATATAACAATATGGAAAGATGGGGCGAGCTATTGTCCCAAACCCCTCGCACAGCAAATTGCGCCATCCTGGCTGATTACTCAACTTTTTCTGCCTTGTTTAATCAATTTTTTCACATGCCCTCCTCGCCTGCTGACCTAATTTATTCAATTTTTCCTCGTGATACAGCAACAATCATCAAACCCCTCCGGTTCCCTACTGTTATATCGGAGCTTCCCTTCCCGCTACCATTGTGCACGTACCTGCCGCTGCTGTTAAAACTGTGCCCTTCTCTCAAATCTCGTAGAGTGTCTGACCTCATATTTCCCCTATTATTTTAAACCATACCCTCCTGTGCTGCTCACACCTGATTGGTGCTACATTTGTCATTTTCCCGCCAGTCATGCTATTCAGAACTTCTAGCTTGCTAAACAAACTACAGTACCCACAATGCATTTTACTTGTTACAACTTCTATTCAAATGGACATAATCAAACTTTGCGTTAGCTTTCAACAGTCTAACTCTTGTATAATGTTGTTGAATTACAGTATTTAAAATATATATGATATAACAGTGGGGAACCGGAGGGGTTTGATGATTATTGCTGTATCACGAGGAAATGTTTAATGAATTAGGTCAGCAGGCGAGGAGTGCATGATGGTATATGACATAGGAACGTTATGGAAGAGTTCGCGTGCACGATGAGGGGGGATATCTGCAGCAGGGGTGATGAAGAAAGACGTTTTATTAAAGCTGCTCGAAGAGGCATGTAGATAAATGGGGTGTTATAGCAAAAATATGCACTAAGGGGAGTGTTTACCTACATATTCATGAGGAAGGGTTAACTGTGCTAGATTAATTATTGTAGATTAACAACAGTGCTATAGAGGGAAAGTATTTAGGAGAGTGAAGGTTTCATCACCTGTGTATTCTTGCTTATGTTTATTCCTACAATGAACAGTATACCGTGGAGGATGATTAATGGTCGTAGAACTTGTGGTAGTGACACACAGCATTTCAGTAATGAAACACCATTCAGTTTTATAACAGTGACACGTTTTATTGTTGTTTTATAGTGTCCCCTGACGAAGGGCGTTCTGCCCGAAATGCATTGGGTCTAAAATAAAAACACTGCCTGGAACGAACTTGTTGCATCTGTCGTGTTTTAACAAGAGACCCGGATGGGAACAGTTCCAATAAGAGAAGTTTGGAAAAATGGCAATACATCCCACATGTGGAGTTAAAAATAAGTTGAATGATAACTGAAGAAGTAAAAAAAAAACTTTGGGGGAGTAAAATGTGAAAAAATGGATTAAACAAGGCAGAAACGGTTGAATAATCAGCCAGGATGGCGCAATTTGCTGTGCGAGTGGTTTGAGACGAAAGGTCGCCCCATCTTTCCATATTACTAACTTGAGTCTAACCATAAAAATCGCTCCAACATTAGTGTTATTTTTCGTTTTAATTACCACTTGAGCGCCGTAAATAGAGCACTGTAAATTCAGTATATTGACACATCTACGTGTCTGGAGATATTTCAGTGAACTTTTTTATCTCTGCCCATATTTCATTACATTAATTGACTCTGTGCGACATTTAAAAGACTTGCCTTGTGCCCAACGATTTATTCCTCGAGCGAAGAAACTCTGCCTGCGTCTACAATCAGCTCGTTCGTCTTCCTGAACAGAATCTCTGTCTTCGTGCTCTGCATTCCACCATCAGCGCTTCTGTCTTCCTCCTTACTCTGCTGTGACGTATGGTATGCTTAATTACTAAGGTCAAGCTACTGCGTCATCACGTCACGTGATGACGCATAGACATACTCCGATCACAGGGCCAACCATGCACTAAAAATTTCTTACGTCTTTGAAGACAAAAATCATTTTTATCTGCAGTTAACCAGTCATTTTCAGAAATGTTACTAGATTGTGTCAGGTCACTTATGTTAAAAACAACATCAAAATCATTACCTTTCACATCAGATGTAGTGTCTGTTACTTCCAAAGGAATACGAGACAAACAGTTCGCCCTAACATTCTTTCCTCCTGGAATATAATTGATGTCAAAATTATATTCCTGTAACCTAGCTAACAATCGGACTAATCTGGAAGAAGCTCTATTAGAAAAGCTATCACCTAGCATATAAATCAGAGGCTTATGACCAGTAAAAAGTTTAAACCTAGAACCCCAAATGTACAAGCAGAACTTTTCAACTGCCCAACAACATTCTAAAGCATCTCGTTCTATTGTGCTATAATTGGACTCAGCACAATTTAAAACTCTCGAAGCAAAAGCTATAGTATATTCTTGGCCATCAATCATTTGGCTCAGCACAGCCCCTAAACCTTTAGAACTAGCGTCTACTGTGACCATAGTAGGCTGTCAATGAGAAAATGCTTTAATTGCTGGTGCTTCCAAAATCAACTTCTTAACATTAATAAAAGCTTCTTGCGTATCAGTAGACCAAATGTGTTTCGCTTTTTTTTAAGCAAATTTCGGAGAGGCTGTACCATCAATGCATAACTCTGTACAAAACGAGCATAATATTCACTCAGTCCTAGAAATGCCCTCAAAGCATCCTTATCTTGCGGTCTCGGAGCATCTTTGATGGCATTGATAAGAGACAGTTTGGGTTTTATACCATGCATAGAAATATTATGACCCAAGTAATCTACATCTTGAGTAATACACTTACATTTGTTTTTATTTACAGTCATACCAACACTCTCAAGCTTTTGCAATACCCGTTCCAGAAGATTGTAATGAGATTCTAAAGTAACAGAATGAACCAAAATATCATCCTGAAACGCTTGTATGCCGTCAACATCAGAAAAAAACTGATCCATAAGGCGTTAGAACATGCTGGCAGCGGACGCCAGTCCGAATGGCAAGCGTTTGTACATATAAACTCCAAACGGAGAAATGAAATTGGTTAAATGTTGGGAATCTTTAGCTAAGGGAATCTGGTGGTAGGCAGATTTCAAGTCAATAGTTGTAAAATATCTGCTACCACCTAAATTCGCTAACATTTCCTGAATTCTTGGCAAAGGATGGCAATCAATAAGGATATTACGGTTCAGTGCCCTCAAATCAGCACAGAGACGAATCTCGCCTGAACTCTTACGTGCTACGACACTAGCAGAAACCCACTCAGATGATTCTACAGGAGTAATAATGTCTTGAGAATACAAGTCTAAAAACATTTTTTTAGATCATCACGAGCAGATAATGGAATGGGTCTACATTTCTGAACAACAGCAACTGCGTTCTCCTTAAGAACAATGCTGTGCTGAAAACAATGAACTAATCCAACTTTATCAGAGAACACTGGAGCATATTTACCTAGTAACTCTGATAAAATAGGGTTATCAGTAGTTATAGGAACCTTATCCAAAACAGAGAGGATTGGAAGGTCACCCAAAACAACTGGATCTGCATGCCCGGGTTTCAGCATAATTCCCAACTTCGCTTGATCCTGCCAGCCCAATATGTCACGACCGTTAACAGCCACATATACTTTTGTAAAAATGTGTCTCCCTTTGAAATTAATAGAATCCGAAAAATAACCACACATAGTGATATCGAATTCCCCAAATGCCTTTGGATTCACATCAATAGGCTTCAGTAAGACATTGCAGCAACATTTTTCGAAGGTTCTTAGATCCAAGATGGTGATTGGAGAGCCCGAATCGGACATAACATTGATATTGATTACTCCAATCAACATATCGCACATCGGACCCTTACACTTTTTCGTGTCACTATCCAAAGTATTAATCTCCATAGTAGATAGAGTATTGCTCATAGCTTGGCACAATTCATCCTCATCTATTTCAAGAGAATTTACCTTTTTCTTATACTTTGTAGTTCTACACATAGTATTAAAATGCCCAATTTTCTTGCAGGTGATACATTTTTTTCAATGAGCTGGGAATGTAGGATTGTTGCCCATATGGTATTTAGAACCACATCTATAACAGAACCCTCTACTTTCAAAATGTACATTGGTGTTCTTAGATTTAGTAGCCAAAAAATTCACAGTGGGATTATTGCCTTTTATACTGGTGGAAGAATCCACAGTTGTGAATTTACCAGAAGCATCTTGTGTCAAAATCTTTGAAGAGACTACAGACCTCTCAATACCACGAGCGATGTCCATAACCTCATCCAGAGATGGATTTTTACAGGTTAAGATGCGCTCTTGAATTTTTTTATTGAAACAGTTGAAAACCAACTGATCCCTTAATGCTGTATCCAAATAATCACCAAACTGACATTTTGAAGCTAAAACTCTCAAGACAGCCAGGTGATCTTCTATTGACTCATCTTGCATTTGCTTTCTTTTGAAGAAAACATGCCTTTCTACCATGACAGAAGGCTCATCAACGTAATTTTTTCCGGGCCTAGCTAATGCCTCTCTGTAAACATTCCAAGCGTCATCACCAGATGTTGCTGCTACAACAGGCAAATTGTCAAAGACATCCTGGCCAGCACTACCTAAATAAATAAATAATAACACTTTCTTTCTTGAGGCAGCATACTCAGTGACATCAATAGCTTCAAGATAGTTGTCAAAAACTCTAAACCACTTGTGCCAAGGCACTAAAGGTTTACCCGGAACTTGTAGAAATGAAGGCGGTTGCAACACATTATTTGAAGAATCAGAAGACATTTCTTCTAAATAAACATACACTGCTGAAAAGAAATCAAAGTTAGACAGCAGGATAAAATCATGAAAGCATATAAAATAAAAAAACATTTTTTTAAATATATATATAAAAGTGCAGTATCAGAAAATATGCAGAATAAGTTATGAAAGTCACCATATGAATTGTTTTATCCAATAACGTGGGCTTATCACGGAAGTATAAGCACTGCCAATGGAGAAACGAGGAAGTGTCTTTAAAACGACTAAATAAGGTGAAATATGGAGATATTTCCTTCAATTCCTCTCAAATAACCTTTTCCGCAATGAAAATGGTGATTAAAAGCTTGAAAGTCTTTGAGATTACGATCTCCCTGTGATCGGAGTATGTCTATGCAAGATAGATGTTTTGCGCAGGTTGCGGCAGATTTGTCTGTTGTAGACAATATCTTGGTTAGGGAAGACAAAATAGTTCCTCCAGAGGGTATTAGTCCAAAGATAATTTCATTTGCTCACGAGGGGAATTTAGGTACTTCAAGTACAGTCAGGAAGATAAAGGATACGTACTGGTGGCCTGGCATTGATTGACAAGTTAAGGATTTTGTTAATAAATGTCCAAAATGTTTATGTTCAGATAAGCATTGGCGCCTGTCTACTTCAACTTTATGTCCTGTTGAATGGCCTTCTGGACCTTAGCAAAAATTGGGATTGGATTTTTCAGGTCCTTTTAATTTGCTTAGTTCTGAAAATAGGTATTTGATTGTGGTCATTGATTACTTTTCAAAATGGCTCTATTTTTCGTTTGTGAAGAGGTATGATTCTGGTTCTGTGGTCAATTTTTTGCAACGCTTATTCATGTTTGAAGGTTTTCTGGTGGAAATTGTGACGGACAATGGAACTCATTTTGTCTCTAGTAAGTTTGAAAGTTTCTTGGGTGATGTTTCAATCAAACATGTTTTGGTTCCTTTGTACAGTCCTTCTTCAAATGGTCTGGTGGAAAGAGCTAACCAGTTGCTAAAGGAAGGTATCCACACCGGTGTTTCTAATAATTTAGATGTTTGCAAGTATCTTTGTGAGAAAGTGTGGAGTTATAATACTGCTCCCCATTCTACCACGGGTGTCTGTCCCTATTTATTGATTAGAGGGAGAAAACCAATTTCATCTCTTAATCCTGCTTGGTTAAAAAGTAAAGTATGAGATGAAAGTCTGAATGTGGACTTACAAAAAATCAGAAAACAGGTTGAGTGTAAACAAGCTGCATATAAAAAAAAATTGATTTAAGAAAACATGTTAAAGTTACTTCTTTGTGTCCTGGCGATTGGGTAATCATAAAGAAACCAATAAGAATTACAAAGGGTGAATCAAAATTTTCAGTGCCTGCTAACATTTTGAAAGTTTCAAAAATGGCTGTGATGTTACAGGATCGTGGTTGGTGGAACAGAAACGCTGTTTGTTATTAGAATTTCTGAAGAACAAGGAAAAATAATTTACGAAAGATCCTTAAAACAAACTGATTCAAGTTGGTGTGATTTTGAGGTTCTTCCTCAGAAGAGTAGTATTGAGCAATGTGTTTCTTCTCATTCAACTGTAAATGTTGGGGAGGGTGATTCTAACAATGTTATTCATCCAAATGTTGCAAGTTTACAAAATTCTGTTGGGGATTCTGGAGATCATGCAACTATTAGATGCAGTTCCCGCGTCAGGAATCCTGTCCGTTCTAATGATTTTGTTTATTATTAAATTTTATTTATGTATTTTTTTTTGTTGGATGTAATATATTATAGGAAGGGGTGTGTAGAGACTGTACTCCATTAAGGTAGGCATGTTGCTCTGTTTCTATGTATTCTATATTCTAGAATTGTTATGATGCATATTTCAGTCCATTGGCAGTTCCTGATGTGTTCAGTTGTGAGTCTTCTCTATGGAATAAATCTTACAACATCTCAACAGTATTTGGATTATGCATTTTATTTGATGCAAGGATTTCACTTCCTACAGACAGCGAATACGCTGCATGTGCTCTTTATTGCAAACAATATTGTTGCAACAAAGGGCTTGCAGCCAACCCATTGCTTAACATTTATTGTCTTCATTGTCACTCTTATTTGCTGCCTTCTAACAGGCCAAAGTATGCTGGATTACTTTCCTCTTCTTTTTTCTGCAGCACGGACCAAGAACTGATTGCTTCAGGGTGATTGTTATACTTACGCTTAGCACACTGTCTTGGAGGCACTACTTTCTTTTTGCCTTCGTCCCTGTTGTCCTAGTTGAATCTCTTGCCATTTGTTACTATGTTTTACTATGTAACACTTACGTCAAAGAAGTCCTTTTCTCCTTTGAAATGGATGTTTATTGTGAATACAAATGTTATCTGCTTTAACTGTTACAACAGATGTTATCTGTTTCCAAATGTATTTTCACTAAGACATGGGTATAATTGCTTTATGTCATAGCAATTTTTACTACATGTCATATTTTTCTTCTTTTCACGCATGGATTAACTGATATGTGCATACTCACAGGGGTGCTGTGCTGAGAACTAGCAAACATTGGCAAAGCAAATAGTTCTGGTCCTTGAGACTATTGCCTCTGCCATTGCCTTTTGTTCATGCTCCACAACATGACACCGGCAACTTTGCCAATGATTAGTAGCCATGATGTTATGCTGCATGGCTACTGTGCGGTACAAAAGGGGGTGGTAATGGACGGAGCATCTGAACCAATCAAACACTCACACCCAGTCAAAAGATCTGGGTTTAATCCATCACCGTTCTTAAGCCCACTCTGCCACCCCAGTTCAGACATGGCCATATGCAAATCAGTCTGACCCTGTGCCTCATGGGAACAGTCCAGCCCGAACTGCCAAGCCATGCCTTCCCTGGACCGGAAACAAGCTTCCGAGGACTGGTTTCTGGCATTCCAGCCGTCTTCAGCCCGGCTTGCTTGAATCCAGTGGCAAAGTGAGCAAGGGACTCACGTCTGAGCATACCCTGCCACACTTATGGCGGCCAAAAGCGGTACAAAAGGGTGTGGTAATGGACGGAGCATCTGAAACAATCAAACACTCACACCCAGTCAAAAGATCTGGGTTTAATCCATCACCGTTCTTTACCCCACTCTGCCACCCCAGTTCCGACATGGCTATATGCAAATCAGTCTGACCCTGTGCCTCATGGGAACAGTCCAGCCCGAACTGCCAAGCCATGCCTTCCCTGGACCGGAAACAAGCTTCCGAGGACCGGTTTCTGGCATTCCAGCCGTCTTCAGCCCGGCTTGCTTGAATCCAGTGGCAAAGTGAGCAAGGGACTCACATCTGAGCATACCCTGTCACACTTATGGGGGCCAAAAGTGGTAAAAAAGGGGGTGGTAATGGACGGAGCTTCTGAACCAATCAAACACTCACACCCAGTCAAAAGATCTGGGTTTAATCCATCACCGATATTTAGCCCACTCTGCCATCCCAGTTCAGACATGGCTATATGCAAATCAGTCTGACCCTGTGCCTCATGGGAACAGTCCAGCCTGAACTGCCAAGCCATGCCTTCCCTGGACCGGAAACAAGCTTCCGAGGACCGGTTTCTTTTATTCCAGCCGTATTCAGCCCGGCTTGCTTGAATCCAGTGGCAAAGTGAGCAAGGGACTCACGTCTGAGCATACCCTGCTACACTTATGGTGGCCAAAAGCGGTACAAAAGGGGGTGGTAATGGACGGAGCATCTGAACCAATCAAACACTCACACCCAGTCAAAATATCTGGGTCTAATCCATCACCGTTCTTTAGCCCACTCTGCCACCCCAATTCAGACATGGCTAAATGCAAATCAGTCTGACCCTGTGCCTCATGGGAACAGTCCAGCCCGAACTGCCAAGCCATGCCTTCCATGGACCGGAAACAAGCTTCCAAGGACCGGTTTCTGGCATTCCAGCCGTCTTCAGCCCGGCTTGCTTGAATCCAGTGGCAAAGTGAGCAAGGGACTCACGTCTGAGCATACCCTGCCACACTTATGGCGGCCAAAACGGTACAAAAGGGGGTGGTAATGGACGGAGCATCTGAACCAATCAAACACTCACACCTAGTCAAAATATCTGGGTTTAATCCATCACTGTTCTTTAGCCCACTCTGCCACCCCAAATCAGACATGGCTATATGCAAATCAGTCTGACCCTGTGACTCATGGGAACAGTCCAGCCCGAACTGCCAAGCCATGCCTTCTCTGGACCGGAAACAAGCTTCCAAGGACCGGTTTCTGGCATTCCAGCCGTCTTCAGCCGGGCTTGCTTGAATCCAGTGGCAAAGTGAGCAAGGGACTCAAATCTGAGCATACCCTGCCACACTTATGGCGGCCAAAAGCGGTACAAAAGGGGGTGGTAATGGACGGAGCATCTGAACAAATCAAACACTCACACCCAGTAAAAAGATCTGGGTTTAATCCATCACCCTTCTTTAGCCCACTCTGCCACCCCAGTTCAGACATGGCTATATGCAAATCAGTCTGACCCTGAGCCACATGGGAACAGTCCAGCCCGAACTGCCAAGCCATGCCTTCCCTGGACCGGAAACAAGCTTCCGAGGGCCGGTTTCTGGCATTCCAGCCGTCTTCAGCCCGGCTTGCTTGAATCCAGTGGCAAAGTGAGCAAGAGACTCACATCTGAATATACCCTGCCACACTTATGGCAGCCAAAAGCGGGACAACAGGGGGGTGGTAATGGACGGAGCATCTGAACCAATCAAACACTCAAACCCAGTCAAAAGATCTGGGTTTAATCCATCACCGTTCTTTAGCCCACTATGCCACCCCAGTTCAGACATGGCTATATGCAAATCAGTCTGACCCTGAGCCTCATGGGAACAGTCCAGCCCAAACTGCCAAGCCATGCCTTCCCTGGACTGGAAACAAACTTCCGAGGACCAGTTTCGGGCATTCCAGCCGTCTTCAGCCCGGCTTCCCTGAATCCAGTGGCAAAGTGAGCAAGGGACTCACGTCTGAGCATACCCTGCCACACTTATGGTGGCCAAAAGCGGTAAAAAAGGGGGTGGTAATGGACGGAGCATCTGAACCAATCAAACACTCACACCCACTCAAAAGATCTGGGTTTAATCCATCACAGTTCCTTAGCCCACTCTGGCACCCCAGTTCAGACATGGCTATACATGGCTATATGCAAATCAGTCTGACCCTGTGCCTCATGGGAACAGTCCAGCCCGAACTGCCAAGCCATGCCTTCCCTGGAACGGAAACAAGCTTCTGAGGACCGGTTTCTGGCATTCCAGCGGTCTTCAGCCCGGCTTGCTTGAATCCAGTTGCAAAGTGAGCAAGGGACTCACATCTGAGCATACCCTGCCACACTTATGGCGGCAAAAAGCGGTACAAAAGGGGGTGGTAATGGACGGAGCATCTGAACCAATCAAACACTCACACCCAGTCAAAAGATCTGGGTTTAATCCATCACTGTTCTTTAGCCCACTCTGCCACCCCAGTTCAGACATGGCTATATGCAAATCAGTCTGACCCTGTGCCTCATGTGAACAGTCCAGCCCGAACTGCCAAGCCATGCCTTCCCTGGACCGGAAACAAGCAGGGTATGCTCAGACGTGAGTCCCTTGCTCACTTTGCCCTGGATTCAAGCAAGCCGGGCTGAAGATGGCTGGAATGCCAGAAACTGGTCTTTGGAAGCTTGTTTCCGGTCCAGGGAAGGCATGGCTTGGCAGTTCGGGCTGGACTGTTCCCATGTGGCACAGGGTCAGACTGATTTGCATATAGCCATGTCTGAACTGGGGTGGCAGAGTGGGCCCCCCGCCCCGCGCTGCCACTGCTCCTCCGCTTCTCACCGCTCAGCAGCTCCTCCCGGCGCTCATGTTTTCCCGTATTGCTGTTGCTGGTGAACTCCGCTCCTCCCCTCACGCAGACGCTCCTCCCGGCGCTCATGTCCTGACGCTACTCCCCTCACGCCTACGTCGCGGCCGGCGCTACTTGCAAGGGACTACTTTATTTTTATTTGTAAATATTTTAAACAACGTTTTTTTATGTAGCCTTTGTCCTTCTACTTGCCCTGAGGTTTTCTAAGATGTCTTGGGTGTTCAGATTGGTGGTGTAGTTTTCGAGTTTCCCTGGCTCAAAGGTGCAAGTTCTGTCTTTATAATAGTAGTATAGATGGTACTGTATTGGAGACAGAACGTATCTGAAAACATCCAGCTAAAGGGGTCTTTAGGGCAGACCTAAAAAAAAAATGTAACCTCAGCCATGGAATACAATAGACCACGAGCATAATTTATTGATGAAGAGAAAAGTTTTACGCCTGTGAGCTCTGAAAATATAAGAAATTATTCTCACTCGATTAGTGAACACCTACAAGCGAGCTCAAAACATGTACAGGAAAAAAAGCTACTTTTTGTGAACGGAGACTTCTTTTTCATCACCAGACTTTGATCCACCACAAGAGAGAGAAAGACACAAAAAGGGCAAAAGAACGAGGAAGATAAGTCGGAAAAACACTGAAACCATGGATGAAAAGACATGCAGGAGTAAGATAAACTTGCGAGGGTGTGTATCATGGCGGTGGGTGAGAGAGTCAGGACGAGAAAGCCTTGGTAGTCAGCACCCCAGCCTTCAGTTGCCGGCTTCCGAGCAAACTCTGGGCCCGCCACTTTTTATTTTACAAATTAAGCGCTGCCGTTGCAAACTATGGTGCAGCAGGTGCAGCTTCTCCGGGACCCAAAGGTAATAATGGAAATCACTGTGCTCCAAATATAGCTGTAATTTATTTTCCGACCGCGTGTCAGAGACCCATTGTCTTTGCTACTATGAGGGTCGTTGGCACCCTTGCTACGCCACTGTATAGCGCAGTTCAAAAACATACATTACTACATTCCCACTGCGCCACTCAAGAGGGCGTTGTTAACATTCTTGTAGTCACATCGTCATCGCCTACACAAGCCCGACGTGCCAGTCTAGACCGACAACTTGTTAAACGTGGCAGAACATTCTACGTTATGTTGCTTTATTCACACAAAAAAAACGAACCACTTCAAGCTGAACTGCTCACCTCTCTTCAGTCCGCGCCTTCCTCTGCAAACACCGCTCGGACGCCAGCTGTGCCAAGCGCAATTCAGGAGATGGCGATTTGCAACTCCTCAGTCAAAGTAAATGTCGCCACTGAACAGCTTACGACGCGATTATCTCCTTTAGAGGCGCCCCCAACATTGCTTACTCCTCCCACCACTTTACTAAAACCAGCTCTAAACTACGGAGTACGCCCAAATGTGTCACTGCAGGCTGCCTTTTATTGTCAAATTACATTCTTAAGGAAAACCCGATGAGCGCGTTTTCGTCTCCCTCCCCCTTCCTGACAGGGAGCGCACCTGCCTTTAACTCAAGCGTCTGTTTGGGCAGTAAAGTGAAAATGGTTCTCATGGTCGTCACGAGTAGATGGCGTGAACTAATGTTTAATTGTGCATGTGCACTAAGAGAGCGTCCTTAAACTGTGGATCAAAACCATGTGTTAATGCACTCAATAAGACACCATGCATGAACACAGCGCTCATGTTTTCCCGTATTGCTGTTGCTGGTGAACTCCGCTCCTCGCCTCACGCAGACGCTCCTCCCGGCGCTCATGTCCTGACGCTACTCCCCTCACGCATACGTCGCGGCCGGCGCTACTTGCAAGGGACTACTTTGTTTTTATTTGTAAATATTTTAAACAACGTTTTTTTTAATTTTTATGTAGCCTATGTCCTTCTGCTTGCCCTGAGGTTTTCTAAGATGTGTTGGGTGTTCAGATTGGAGGTGTAGTTTTCGAGTTTACCTGGCTCAAAGGTGCAAGTTCTCTCTTTATAATAGTAGTATAGATTGTACTTTTTTTTGTTTTGTAACCTGTCTTGTAGCCTGCACACTTGTCACTGTTTCTTACGTAATGTTTATTGTTGTGCCTGAGTGTAGTAGCTTATGTTGCAGTATTAGACTTCTTATTGTACTTTGTTTTGTGTTGTAACCTGTGACTTGTTTCCTCCTGTCAGTGTTACCTTATCTTTTTTTTTTGGTCAGAATTATCACTTTTTTGTGTATCTTAGCGTCTGCTTTTGACATGTAATGTGCTCCTTATGTTACTTGCACACACCACTTTTCCCTTGTAACACAGTATGCTACCACTCACATTTTGTTTGCTGTGTGCTATATTGCAGTATTGTACCTCTAATTGTAGTTTGCTTGGTGTGCACACTTGGTCTGACGCCTTTGGTTAAGGTCGGCGCTATGTAAAGAGGCCTTCGGCTAAGAATGTGTAGCATATATTGCAGTATTATACCTTTATTGTATTTTTTTTGTTTTGTAACCTGTCATGTAACCTGCACACTTGACACTGTTTCTTACGTAACGTTTATTGTTGTGCCTGAGTGTAGTAGCTTATGTTGCAGTATTAGACCTCTTATCAGACCCCCCAGGATATAGCGGCATGGATTAGCAAATTTAGCGGCACAAATATGGAAATTTAGCGGCATTTTTGCGGCACTTTATTTTACTCATAATCATTCCTTTTTAGCCTGAAATCAATGGAAACTGTTTTAGCAGGGTATTCCACTTTACAATAGGCATGTTTAAAGGGTCTGCAGCTCTACGGAAGCACAGCTCAAGTCCTAACCTCATGGGAGGGAGCTGTATTTCTCCCTGGGATGTTCTAGTGCCCATGTGTGCACCTCTGCCGGGGCACCGCTGCCTCCCGGATCCGTGAGGCAGGACACATCTTCCTCAGGCACCCTAGGGCGCAGAATCGTAGTGGCTGATCCAAATAAGTTAGACAGACTGCATAGAAAGGTCTCCACCTCCTTACCTGGTTCAGTCCTCATAAGTTGACTTGAGCATGTACTTAACACCCTGGTACTATTCCTTGTGCCGCTAAACTTGCTAATCCATGCTGCAATATCCTGGGGGGGGGGGGTCTGACTAGAGGAGCGAATTGAAAGTTCTGTAGAAACGTGAGCTGCAAAGCAAGCTGGTTTCAGTTCCCCCTGTGAAGGTGAAGACGCAATCATTAGTTCATCAGGAGGAGTGTTATGGGAGTAAAAAATGTAAGGAATTCTGCCATGCATGGGGTGTTACGCAGGAGTCACACGTTTGCCGCAGAAAAGGGGTCCATCATATATGAATTTGTCTTCAGCCTACCTTCTGTATTTTATCTGTTTCAGGCATGTAAGTTCAACTATAATTCTAAGCAAAATGTAGAAATTGAGTATTCATGGAACGTGTTACTATTTCAAACTAGAAATCTTCTTCCTTGTGGGCTAAACCTACGCCTCTCAGCCTGTTAGTCACCTCAGACTTACCCTCTCACATCATTAGGCTCTTCAAAGTTTCCACAGGGTAGCTGGGGTAGTTTAGTAGTGGTCTTTTTGGACTCTGCACTTTTTCATATTTATATCTATAGCGCAAAGTCAAAGGTATTGATTGGAGCTTTACCTGAGCGCCAATTACTTTACACAAGGACATATTCATGTTTTTAGTGTTTAAGTGATTTGCCCAGAATCAGAGGATGAAGAACTAACGCCGAGACTCGAACCGAGTTCTCCAGTTCCAGAGTCAGCAGTTTTCACTGTAATGCCACATCCCGTCACCTTGCCTCACTCACCACGAGCTGCGAAGTGTGCAAGCAATGGTTTCCCTTGATTAGTCACTGTACTCAAGGGTCTGCACCTTCCCCCCTTTCATGTTTTGAATATAATTGGAGTCATCTCAAAGTATTTGACGTTTATGAGTCTCCAAATAATGAAAAATAACCATGCTTGTTGTGCACTGCCAATTCCTTAAATGCGATAAATATTGTGTCGCAGATCGTTTTATTTAAACCAACCTTCAATAATATTTTGCCAGGAAGCATGTGGAATTCTATGTCCGGCAGCGCCTCATGTATTCAGTGCGACTAAAACACACACACGGTGTGAACAAGAAGAATCAGGAAGGTGTCATAAAGTAATGGCCAAAAATATAATTCAAATCCCAGAACATGCTGTTGTGCTCAGAAGTGACGAATTTAATAAACCCTCTCAGTGTATGTGCGCATCTACCAGCTTAGGCTTTCACAGAAGTGGGCAGCTGCCTAGTTGAACAAATTTTGAACCGCCGAGAGATGGCTGCTGCGGCTTCTTCAAGATTAAATTCAGGTAAAACAATCCCCAGGTGATTTCTACCGAGCCAGCTGAGTGGGTTCCTAGCTCATCGAGGAAAACGGATTTGTTTCAGAAGCTGCCAGCAAAAAACTGCACTAGGGCTGAGTACCAACACTGGTTACTAACATGTGAGGTGCAGATTAATATTGTGGCCCAGCTCTCTGCAGTTTGCCCTTCTGAAGACGGGGACTTTTTTTATCGAGGGTGGCAACTGCATGCTTTCGAGCTCGACTGGTTTAGCAGACGCCCTGAAATAATCTGCAACCCCTGGCACTGCCCAGTGAACCCTCTTAACTGTCCCAGGGCTTGATATACCGTCAATAAATAAACAGAAGTTTGAGCACACATCGACAGGTAACGTGCAAACCTACAGCACGTGCTGGTGTAAGTATGAACCCCTGGCCAGCGCGACGGCTGTGTGCTGTGTTTAATTAACATTTGGCAGACGGAAATAATACAACTTTCCAACTTTTAGTTCAGTTCAGAGGTCATCGCGAGTTCTAACAATACTCGAACCTTGTCTTAATAGAAGGAGTACAGATGCTTTTATAGAGGACACAGAAATAATGAGCTGGAGTGCCTAGTAAAAAAACAAAAGGGTTGCGTTTTCCAAATTTCGCGGGCCGTTTAGTAAAAATCGCGGACATTTTTCAAAACTGCCGATTTCGCGATTTTTTTGCAAATCGCGAAATCGCGATATCCTGGAGGGTCTGTCTTATTGTACTTTGTTTTGTGTTGTAACCTGTTTTGTAACCTGTGACTTGTTTCCTCCTGTCAGTGTTACCGTATGTATTTATTTTGGTCAGAATTATCACTTTTTTGTGTTTCTTAACGTCTGCTTTTGATATGTAATGTGCTCCTTATGTTACTTGCACCCACCACTTTTTCCTTGTAACACAGTATGCTACCACTCACATTTTGTTTGCTGTGTGCTATATTGCACTATTGTACCTCTAATTGTAGTTTGTTTGGTGTGCACACTTGGTCTGACGCCTTTGGTTAAGGTAGAAACGGGTCCGCGCTACCTAACCTGCACACTTGCTCTGCCTTTGTAATTGTATTTTGTTTGGTCTGCACTATCGAAAGACGCGCTGCTTAGGAACGGCTCTGCGCTATCTAAAGACGCGTTTGTGACATTTCCGCGCTCTTCCCAAGTTCTAAATGAATTATTGATGGCGTTTGAATTTCCTAAAGACGCGTTCGTGACATTTCCGCGCTCTTTCTAAGTTCGAAATGAAGCATTGCTCGCGTTTCTATTTCCGAAGAAATGCCGCCTTGTTTATTTCCCGTTTGGCCCCTTTATGACATCATTGGCCAATGGTTATCGTCTTGTGTTTTTTTGACATTGAATTTGTGTGTGTGTTTGAGTAGATGCGTTCAGATTGGTCAACAATGCGATTCAGCCTGCCCCCCTGTGTGACGTCATGTTAATGTTTTCATGTACTGAAGGCACGGCAGCTTTTGATTGTAATGGTACGAAAGCGTCAAGGGTAACTTCAAGGAATGTGTTTCTGTCACAATATTTTGTTATAGTGCGCTGATCCTGCGCCGTTTTAAAAGATTTACTGATTTATGGTTTTGTCTGATTTTAAAATCGTGTGAAAGCGCATTTCGGTCTGGGTTTACATGTAATGCCTGGGTCTGCATAATGCGTTTTTAAATTTGGTGAAAAAGTGCATAATTTGTGCATTTGTAGTGTATGTGTGCAATGTAAGCTGTTATTCACATAATTCGGCATTTGTGCTGTATGTGTGCAATGTAAGGTGTTGTTAGCAGTTGGCATGTCCCTGTAAACGCCCACACACGACCACGCTCCCAAGGGACTACTTTTACAGTTTTAACGTTTTTCTTTCTTAATGTATATGGTGTACATATCTATAGCCTATGTCCTTCTGCTATATCTCCCCTTTCAAATGGTGTATTGTGTGTAGTGATTGGTGCATTACTTTTCTAGTTTACCTGGCTCAAAGGTTTGTGTTCTCTCTTTATAATAGTAGTATAGATAATAGTGGTGACAACACATTAAGTAGAATACACCATGAATTGCTGATAGCTTTTATTACAGCAAACAACAAGGAATGGGATGCAGTGTAATGTCCTAAGCTGCTGGCCGTGCAACTTGGGAGCCGGGTTTGAGTCTCAGCGTTGACTCAACATTTTGTGATTCTGGACAAGAAAACTCTTAATTTTATAGAATTAAGCACACTACTTCCACTCTGCCTATTGCTGGAAGGCGTACCATATGAACAGAAAAGAGTATCTTAACCTGCCAGGAAGATCAATGGATAGCTCCATAAAATAAGCTCTGAAACATACATTTTTCCGTCGAGCCTATACAGCGCTTGCACTGTTAAGCGATCTGTTGGCTGTACTGTGTGGGGTCTGACTCCTCCCACGCTTTGAATTGGCTTTTGCATGTGTCATTTAAAAATCGTAACCTGCAAATGGCTAATGGGTGCAAAGGTTTACTCCTATGTAGTATTGCTGCTGGTACGAGCAGCGATGCACACGCAGTCCCTATGTGCAATGCTGATCTGGTAGTGCAGCCGATGAGTGCTTGTTTAACCTCCCAATTAGTTCCACCCCCTCTCTCCCTTCCGTCACTTTCAGTCCTCTTTGCTCTTCGAGACAAAGTAAAAGTAATTAGTGGCACGTCAGTTAAACAAAGTGCTGCACCCCATGGCACCGTGGTCCAGGTACCCGCTAACCTAGAGCGTTCCAGAAAATACAGGTATTACACCCTCATTCCCGTAACCCTACTTCCTCCCAGCTCTCGTGAAGTATGCATTCCCCCAACCCTCCCTCCTCCCAGCACTCGTTATTATTACCTGTTGTCCTATTGCACAAAGTGTGTGCCCCTCACTTTTAACTAGTATGTCCTTTATAGTCCATTGCGATGTGCAAGTTTGGATGCAATGTCCTCTGCCTGACCTTTGTGGGCTCAGCCCTGCGCACAGCATGCTGCACGATCGCAGGTAGGTGACATGTTGGTCTTCCCTGGCACGGCCATTGTTTCCTGTTATTTTGAGGTGAGACAAATGAGCTGCATGAATGTTCTATTTTCATTTGTAAACCACCATTTTCTGGTTCTCAATTGGCAAGCTGCATTGCTGTTTTGCTGGCTCTGCACCAGGGCTGGGACTTCAGAGCGGAGCGGTCAGAGAGCTTTGTGCAGGGTAAATGAGAGGTGTTATAAAGAGAAGACTGTGCCACTGTGGTTTAGAAAGTGCTGAAGTGAGGCTTCGGCCCAAGCCCGGTGCTGCAAATGCTAGAACATGACAGCTACCATCAGCCAGTAAATCTGCGTGGACCATGAATTCAGTGGGAGGCAATGCCTTTAATAGAGCTGTAAGTTAAAATAACTCACACATATCGATTGAAGTCATAAGAATGAAATAGTTTGTGTTTAAATTTTCTTTTTTATATAGCATTTAAATCTCAAAATACCAAGGTAGTTTAGTGTCAGTAAGTGGTTGAGCTTAGCTCTGTCTGGTAGGGGTCTGTATTCACGGCCACAGTGGCAAGCTGGTAAAATGATCCTCACCCGTCGCCCCCACATCAGTAGCAAGCAGTTGGCCATCATATCTAAACCAGCTTTGCTGTGGTTGTTACTTTATAACTTCCAGCATTACAGTACTTCAGCCTTAACCTCCAGTCTGATCCCACAGTATAATTTGCCTACAATTTGCAAAGCCATATTGCCAGTAAGTAACCATGACATTCACTGCATTTGTTTTGGTGGCACCAGGGCAACATTTCTGCAATATGGCTAATGGAATTAAGCAGCAATATTTATAAGTGAAGCATTCCAAGTGAGCGCTCCTGAAACTGCCTGAGGGCGCTGTTGCACAGTGAAGTGTGCAATTGACCAACAGAGTGCAGAATGGACGTTTGCACTCAAAGTCAAATAGTCATCTTTTACCGCCTCCGACATAATCCTCCGGGCCTAGACAACCCCTGGACTTACACCTCCAGAGTGCAAACAATAATAGACTTTGCGGCGTCCAGATAGCACTATATAAAACTATGGTGTACCCAGTCTGCCTCGCCTAGAAGCTGCAGTGCCCACAGACTGCCTATACAATAGGCCTGGGTGAAGTTCTGCTATGCGGAACTCCGCGAAGTGACAACTCAGCGGAATTCCACAAGTGGCATAGTGCAGCACAAACTGACATTTGCGATGATCTTCCTGACTCTTGAGTAGAACTCCTACTCGAGTGGCACCTCGCGCTCCCCAACTTGGTGAGTGAGAGCGAGAAAAAAATCCACTGCACTTCGTGAGATCCGTGGGGTGCAGAAAACTCCACACTCTATGCAAACGGAGTGGAGTTCACCACCCAGGCCTAGTACATATACCCTCAGAATCTGTTTCTGCAGTGCTGCCTAAACTAAATTGTTTGCACTTGATATAGTGTAAGGTGTTCAAGGCGTTATCAGATGAGGCTATTGAGGAGAGAACACTTTACACATTCATCTTGCACAGCCTTTGCAAAACTTATGCTGAGGCAAGATTTAGGAGCAGTTGGACCTTCTTTGTGGGTCTGACTGGTAAGCTTTAATCTATTGCACTCAATTGTTTGACCACAAACCTGTCTGAACTTTGGTCATGTGTTTTAGATGAACTCTGACATAAACCAATGTGCTCCCAGAGGAGGTCCATGCAGTGTGCATCAACGGAGTCAACCCTCTCTACTATGAGTGGATTCTAGATAATTTACTCGTTCAGCCTCCTGAGCATGCCAGTTGATCCGACTGTAATACCTTCCTTTCTACTCCTGGTGCATTGCCTGTGCATTCTGCCAGAGTAGGGAGGGGAGGGAAGTTGCTACCCTGTGGGAAGCCCCTTAAATATGCTCCTGTTTTGGCCAGCCTTCTTATTTTAGATGGGGTTTATGCTCAGGCTTATATTTGGTATTGTTTCTCTAGGCATTACACCATATTTCATTTTGCTTCTGTTATGTCTTCATTAAATGTGCAGTCAACAAAGGGGAGCAGGGGACCAGGAGCCTGTTAAGGGCATTGCAGCGCTCGCCTGACGAGGAGCAAAGACCCAATGATGAAGCATGACATCCTTCGGGGTGTGTGAGGGCTACTAAGAGGCAAGACTTGGCCCTGCCCTTCGGGATTGGATCCTTGATACCAGGGATGTACCTCTGCCTCTCTCTCTTTCCTCTTCCTCTTACCATCTACTCTACTCTCAATCTTTCCTTTTGATGAGTGGGTGACTCTTTGCACCCCGATACCGGAACAGTGTTCCCTATGATTTAACGTTTATTAAATGTGTGTCATAACCAGTAGCTGTGTAAAGCATTGTCTATCTTGAAAGGGAACACCATAGTATTTTTGGGCCTTACAGAATTTCTGGGAGTATATCTTGTTGTGCTAAGGTGATCTGGCACTGTGAGCTATTTAAGTTTCAGACAAGCATGTATTCCTAAATCAGACTGCATGACTCAATGTATAGTAATCGTACAGCTATTCAATACATGGCGGGATAGCACTCAAGATGATGTGCTGCATGGCTAAACACTTACAAGGTCCCAAAGGTGAGACCTATTGGCTAAGCCAATGCTTGTTAAGTCTGGTCGGTGATTGATTGGACACTTCTGAGGAAGATGGCGGCACAGGACTAACTGCAGGGTATTAACTGCTCATGGCGGGATGGAAGCCATTGTGGCATACTTTTACTGATGGGGTCACAATTGTCGGATCCTCTGCGTGTCTGGAACTGCTGTCAACCAGCACAGGGGTTGGCAGAGCAGCTCAACGGGCACAGGTGTAGGACCTTGGAAAACGCAGATACCAGTGGCGACTGCAAGGTGTGGGTAGGGCTTCATCGCCTTTCCTTCTCAAGCGGGAGATCATCCTGAATGGTGGGAGAAGTTGTTTTCACCGCCATAGGAGGCAGCAGTCTGCAGTTCAGCCTAGCTTCTACGAGCAGGGACATCATTGTGTGGTCCTAGAGAAAACAAAGCTCATAGCAACTGAAGCACTGTCAGTGTAACAGTCATAGTCACTGGCAACATTTTGAATGGCCCTTACTACATTGTGCTCACTGAAGGGTTTTTAGCAGAGCATTTGAACTTCCTGCTGCAACTTTGTTTCATTCTTTGATCCTGGGACTTGCCAATTCTCTGTGGTCACAAATAATCAAGAGGAGGCCCTGGGGCTCTGTCTGTAATTTTTTCTGTCACTGGTTTTACAAGATGTTCTCAAAGGTAGCAGCCAAAGTAGGAAATGGACCTCAAGGCTGCCTGGCTCATCCCTCCATTAGTCTGTAGAGGTGCAGAGGACAGGAAGGAAGAAACCTCAGACTTGTAAAATCTTTGTCCCAGACGGCTACTATTAAGGCCATTAGTGCAGTGGATTTATCTCTTGTAAGGGATGGACTACAGGTTACTGACACTAAGATTGAGTCCAAACAGTTGGATCTTCCTCAAGCTTAGAAGTGGCAATCTCGATCTCAGGAGAGGATTGGGTAGTTGCTCCCTCCCCTATAGCTACCTCAATGCCATCCTTCAAAAAAAAAAAAATATATATATATATATTTATATATATTTCACCCTTTAAGGCTGCTGAAATAATGGGTAGTAATTCAGAGTTGTACCCAGGTGTCCTTCCAGAGACATTGCCCGCAAGGGCTATACTTGAGACAGTGGGAGCATCAGTCCTACTTGACCTCACTCAGGCGGATGCTGGATCACTTCAGGGAGGGCCACAGGAAACCACTGATGTTACTCCTTTCACACTGATAACCGAAGGTTTGGAGGTTTTTGGAGCAAGGAGTTGTAAAAGCATTATTAATGGTACTCAACAACCTTTATCCTCTACCTCTGTCCCACTTGAGTTGGCTGAGGACTTCTTTTCTTTACCTGACTCAGGCTGCCTGTCCGACTCAGACAGAGAGGCTCACACAGTTGGAAATTGTGGTACCAGGGAGCACTCCAAACTTCAACAGTCTCCCAGATTAAAAGGCATTCATGAACAAATGACTGGTTTCTCAAAAAAAACACAAATGGCAGAGCTTCTGATGATGGCTTTTTCTCGGGGGGTCCTGGATCCTGCAAGTTGGACATCCTCATCTGCATCAGACGACGAGCTCTTGTGGGACTTTGATGGAACAGAGCTCACCCCTACAAATTCCATCACTCAGGCACTTGAGCCAGCGTCTTCATCACCTGCTTCTTCCATGGCACCTATTGCACAGCTTCGGCTGGGAACCAGGATGAGACTTAGCCTCTAGCTAGTGTGTATCCTAATAAGGCTGACTCTCCAACATTATCTGACATCTTTGATCGTCTACAGCAGCATAGGGGGGAGTATTGCAAGGACTCTTTGGTTTTAAAAAAATCACACATAAAGACACAAGTTGTTTTGAGGAAGATATAAAAAAAATACGGATATTCTTCATGCTCATCTCATTAAGGTAAAGACGATTCAGGGGTCCTTGCAATCTTCAATGAAGGAGGTTAGATATTCCTCTCCACAGCATGAATCTCAGCTGTGACCCTTTCATCGAGATTAGAGGATCAGGAGGACAGATCCTGGCGAAATAATTTTTGAGTCCTGGGCATCTTGGAAGGAGCAGAGGGGAACAGTCCTCTGGAATATATTGTCGCCTCTTCATGGAAGCCTTTCAGACCTTGCATGACTGGGACATGGACAGTGTTAGTAAAAAAGCCAATTGATTTCCCTTTCACCCCCGGAGGCAGAGTGACTCGCTATCCATGGACTATGTTGATTTATTTTACCAACTTTATTTTACACCA
The DNA here is from genome assembly GCF_964263255.1 of Lissotriton vulgaris. NCBI lineage: Eukaryota > Metazoa > Chordata > Amphibia > Caudata > Salamandridae > Lissotriton > Lissotriton vulgaris. Next base: position 905,200,735 of record NC_141699.1, read on the forward strand.
GGAGATTTTTTGTGTGGCTTAGCCTAGGTCCCCAGTCACAGTCAGTGGAGGAGAGCTTTTTTTGTCTGCTCTGACTTCAGCCATGAGACAGTGGTCCGAAGCTGGCAACTTCGTGAACAGATTTCTGCTCTTTTGAAACTGGGGGCAGCAGTTTCAATAATGAATTTTGCCGCACTGCGGACTTTGAAGTCCCAAAGGTTGCAGAGAAAAAGTGAATCCTAAAAACCTAGTACCAATTAGAAGGAATATGCTAAATTGTTCTCTGAAAGCTGCTCTCTCTTCTCTTTCTTGTTCTTTCTCTTTGATTCCCTACTTTTTCCCTTTCTCTTTTCCGTTTATTTGCCTTTTTTGCAGCTTTAAGAATGTTTCTATTTCTTCAAAACACTTTGCTCACAAGGAGGGTAAAAGTCATAGATGCTGGCATTTACTGTCTGTTCTTTTTCTTTTTTACTTTTGTTCTTCTCTCTTGTTAACCCCAGCAGTGCTCTCACTTGCAGTGGCATTGACTTTATTCCTATAGCTTTGGAATACATGCAAATGTGATTTTCTCTGTTCTTTCTTTCTTTCTTTCTTTCTTTCTTTCTTTCTTTCTTTCTTTCTTAGATCATTGAGGGTAATACTGGGACGGGGCTCTCCGGGGCTTGATACTCGCAGCTCCTTAGCTGTTATATACATCATATACTTTTGGGGGTAGGGGCAATGGTCCAAGGTCACGCCTTTTTTTGGGAGATGGGTTGCAGAGGGTTGGGTGGTTTTTGGAGGGCTTTCTTGGGAGAGAGGGGACCAGGTCACAACTGTGTAAGGGTGTGTATCAGAAACAGGAGCAAATGTGGGCATGGAGTGTGGTAGCAAAAGAATCTGGAAGAAGATACTTGAACTTCGGTCACACAGGGTGACTTTTGTTTGGAGCAGCGGAGGACCTTTGAACTTCTTGGGGTGGCAACTGTCCTAGGATGAGTTCTGTCAATGGCTAGTAATTTTAATAGTCAGAACCAATGCCTACAAATGTTGTCATGGATTATAAATGCATCAAAGCACCCCGTTAGCATATACACATTAGGGAAGAGTTGTTTCTTCTATGCCTGCATATTGTCTTTTTACTGGAGACTCAGCTCTCTAGGTCTGAAATGTAATTATTGGATGACTTGGGTTATCAAATGCTCTCCATGGCTAGATTTTCCATTGGTGCCGGGGGAGTAGCTCTCCTGGCTCAAGACAAGAGCCGGTCTATTGGGGACGAGCGTTCTGATCCAAACAGTAGATGCCTTATCACGCCCATTTCCCAGGAGAAAGTTACACTCACGGTCTGTTTAGTATACAAGCCTAACGAAGATGATCCTATGGTCTTCAACCAGCATTTGGTCGAACTACATTTCTGACCAGAACCAATTATACTTTGCATTGACTTTAATGCTAATCTTAATGCTGATCTGGACACCTTGTGGTTCGGCGGGCTGTGCGGAGACCTAAATCAAAACAACTTATCAGGAGGGAATTGTCATCCAAATGAATCTGAACATACCTTTTATTCTGTTTTTACTATTTCTCGAATTGATATGTTCCATGTGAGCCTTTCATTATTAAGCTCTCTTAGGGTTCAGCTGAATCCCAGGGGGATTTCTGATCACAATTCTCTATTTTTATTCCTTCTAATGGAGCAACCCTTTCTGATCGGCCAATCTCGTAAATGGACGTTTGATATACAACTGTTACATGATAAAGGATATATAATTATAGGAATATAGAACTTCAGGAATATGTGCAGTTTAATGTAGGCTCTGCTACCCTATCAGTGATATGAGATGCACTTAAGGCCTGTTGTAGATGGAACACATTGAAATATTCTGAACACCAAGGAAATTTGCAGATTAGGGAGGAGGTTCATATAAGGTCCTCTCTTAGTGCCATGGAAGGTTTGATAGCACAAAGTATGTTAAATAAGGAGTGGGAGACATTTGCATCTGTCTTGGAGCAACTTATAATCGCTCAGGCCACACTCAGGGAGTGACTTTGAGATTGGTTGGTTAAGAAGACCCGAGCAAAGCAAATAAATACCTTTGAGAATAATGACGATATGTGTTGTATACTGTCATTTTGGGTTAAGGAGCGAATTAGCATGAATACAATACAGGCGATCACTAATGAAAATGGTGACCTAATTACTGATCAAATCCTTTTTCGTAAAGAATTCTGTAGGCACTACCAAACACTCTATCGTGAGCATGGGGTGGCTCCAACAGATACTATCAACCCATTTCCCAGTATTATCATCATATATTGATCGAGTCACAGCAATCTTGTTTGGAGGATCCAATCTCCTTTTTGGAAGTACAGAACACGGTACCACAGCTAGCCAGGGGGAAAGCATCTGGCCCGGATAAAATTCCTCTATAATTCTATGAAACCTTTTCAGAGGATCTTACGCCCCTTCTATTTCAGCTTTTTAATTTCTTCAAACAGTCTGAGCAGGTCCCCCAAACTTGGTGAGAAACTAATCTTGTTATTTTTTCTAAGAAGGGGATGGACCCCAGGTTATGTGGGTCATATCGGTCGATATCATTGATCAATATAGATTGTAAAATTTACACTTGTTATCATGCAAATAGACTATCCTCTGTGCTCGTCGACCTGGATGACGAGAATCAATCTGGCTTTATATGTGGGAGAGATACACGGCCATTTGCGCCACCGAAGTTGGGCCGGCTGATGGGAACCTGGGCAGAATAATAATGCTAGATGCTGAAAAAGAATTTGTCTGGGTTTCCTGGTCCTTTCTGTGGTCGTTGATGGGAGAAGCTTGCTTTTGTCCCCAGTTCATTAATCAGGTTCGGCCGTTAAATAATGGCCTCAAGGCTGCGATTTTGAGCTCAGGTATGCAGCCTGATCCTATTAGTATCACCGGGGGCACCCAGCAGGGTTGCTCGCTTTCACCTCAGGTATTCACAATACATACCAAGCCCTATATCCAAGCCTGTCCACTGCACATACACAGGCTAGAGATCAAGGTTTTGGCCTATGTGGATGATGTTGCTTTTTTGCCATCTGCTTCAAATAAAGCCCTGACAGCAATAGAAACAATTGCCAGCATACACACTTCTGTCTCAGGGTACAAGCTTAGAATTGATAAGACTCAAGTTTTGTGTAATGTTGTGGCCCCAGGACAGGATCAACGCTCGGTACGCTCTGCATCATATCTCAGGATCGAGTTGTCACTCAAAATGGAGGAGTTCATTCAATTAAATGATGGACAACTGTTCACGAGAATAGGGGAGACATATAATAAGTAGAATATACTCCATCTGGGGTTTATTGGGAGGTGTAACCTCATTAAAAATATTATGTTATCTTATTATCTGTCTTTCTTCAGATACATACCTCTTTATCTCCCCATAAATATGTTTCAAGGGTGGAAGCATCTTGGCAGAAATTTCCATGGAACTATTGGAAACCTAGATCTAATATACAGTCGCAGCTCTCACAGGAGAAAGGGGGTCTCTGATTACCTGGTTTTCGGGTCTATTATTTTGTTGCATTTTTGTCCCAATTAAGGATGGTGCTTGGTAAGGAACCATGGCCTTTGGGGCATATGTTTTCTGAGTTGTTGCCATGGAGTGAGGCCCCCGTGCCCCATATGGGCATCATTGACACAATTTATTTGAAGCGGACTCGTTTTAAGACCCTACAGGCCTTTTATATTATCTGGTCTTATCCATATCCATAATGCTTTAATACCTATATATATAGGCTATAATCCTAACATGCCTCTCAGAAGTGCTTGAGCATTTTCTGACATGTGGGAAGATTCTCAACTTTTACACTAGGGCAATCTTTTTTTGTATTCTAATATTTTATTGTATTTGAGAAAAAAAGGTATGCAATAGAATGATACTGCAATACAAAGATGTATAAATTGGTACATATTGCACATGACAGCATAAGGACAACCATATAACACTAGTCAGATTTGGATGCCGGAAAAGAGATAGTCGTAACAATGAGAAGGAGACGGATCAAACCTGACATATGATATCTGCAGGGTACAATTTTACAGAGTACAAATTTCCTCTGGAACGTGCATATGATTACAACAGAATATATTGTGAGGGCCTAAAGGGGATCCTGATATTTTTTATGTGAAGTCAGCCGTGAGGTATAGTACCGTAGTGAGTGGCTAAGTATGAATCGTCTGTTAGCTACGATCCACCTGGAAGGAACAAGACAGAAAGGAGTGGGATGGGAGGAGAGGTAGTCACTCTAGGGCCAGAGATGTTTTCAGGAATGGACAAAGTGGGCCCCAAACTACAAAAACAGAAGAGGGTCCCTGAATTCAAAAGATACCAGGAGAGGGAGGCAGGGAACAAAATAGAACAAGAACAAACCTCTCCTAGGTAACACAATAATACATAGGTAATATATCCTTCATTTAATATACATCAACATTGTCCCACAAGAAATTATTTGAAAAACATTTTTCTTTTTTATTATTTGACAGGAAAAATATAATCATAACAAATCAATGTCATCCAAGTTCTCATTCTATATATACAATTTCCAAATTTACATATTTTATTTCTACAATAGCCCCCAAAACCTAAATGTCATCCATTCATCTAAAAATGCCACACATCCTCGCATTCATCCAATCTACCATACACAACTAAGCCACAGTGAAATAAAATAGACAAGACATCACAGTGAAAAAAATACAGAAAATACACACAGCAATACAACAATAAAACAGTACGCCGACGTGCATTTCGGAAAGGACCCGTGTCCAAAGTTCCTTCGTCAGGGCACAGTAAATATAATTCTTGGCAGGCGATGCTTTCCTTAATATTCAGAAATCAATCAACAAGATATAATGACAAAAGGAGGCTCAATCTCCGAATTCAAATAAACATAAGTTCATCATCTGTAAGGGACAATGAGACATAAAATATGATTACATATTCATTTGATACACAATGTAAATGTAGCAAAAATGTTTTTCAAATAATTTCTTGTGGGACAATGTTAATGTATATTAAATTAAGGATATATTACCTTTGTATTAATATGTTACCTAGGAGAGGTTTGTTCTTTTTCCAGGGCCCCAAACTTTCAGGGGGCCCCCTGATAGACCCAGATCTGTTCTGCAGAGAGTCTTTCCCTGATGACCTTGAATAATTCGTAAACAGATTGTTTTAAAAACGTGTTCCTTTAATTTATTTTTAATGTGGATGATGTGTGAGAGTCTATTACAGATATTTTGCAGAGAATGTGTGTTTATGTTTAAAGTAAAATCCATAAAAAAGTTTCTTTTAGATCAAAACAGGCCCTGGCATATGAGAAATGAGAGGGTGTCATAGAGATTATTTGCGGTAATGTTAGTTAGTTGCAGCTGTGTTACAATATTGAACATACATGTCACTATCCTTGAATATTAGACGTAAACACAAGAATGTGGAGCAGTTTGTCTTTGCACTGTCAGTGACCTGGTCAAAGAGAGCAGGAAAGAGCAGAAATTAGATCATATAATCTAAGCTGTTCTGAACAGGGCCCCCCAAAATAGGTATGGGCCAGGGGCCCCCAAATCCTGAGGATGTCCCTGACTAGGGCAATCTTTTGAGGGAGGGACTCTTTGCTTTTATGAGAGTTTGCAACAAAGGTTTTCTCTTCCACTGGCAGGAGTTTTTCAGTATTTAAAGCAAAAGGGCAGGTTGTGGAGCATTTGAGAGACAATAAGGGGATGCTGAGCCGTTTTTAGACTGACTGGGGTTATCCATGGTTATTTTATCTCGCTAATCGAATTATAGTGTTTTTCTCCTTTTGACCTTGTTGCATTTTTTTATGATCAGTTACTCCCAGTATCATATTATTATGGTTTACCCCTTTGTTCCTCTAATTTTATTTGTTTCTGTTGTTATGTGTGATAAGATATGCATATCCTTCATGTATTGACAATTTGCTCCAATAAAAGAAAAAACATACATTTTTCTGTTGACGCAGTGAAAAGATGAAACACTTAGGACAAACTTAAGGTCCTGCTGCACTGGTTACACCATCACTGTGGAGGAAAGGGGTGGACATTCTTATAAACCTTTATAATTGCTAATTAAAAATTGCTGACCAGAAAACCTGAATGTGCGAGCAAAAAGCTTTTATTTATGTCGAGTCCTTGTGTCCCTCCATACAGCGGAGACACATAGGCCTCACAAATAAGGTCTTTAAGGGATAAAGTTGATACTTTAAAGCCAAGAGACACCCCTACATCAAGAGCAAAGATCGTTCAATCAGTGGGCGCCACAAGGATCTCCTTAAATGTTCTTGAAATACAGATCAAATCCTTGAAAGATCGTGTTGGACAAGTAGAACAAAGCCAGAATAGAATTGACCAACCAAATGTAGTCCTATAAACATCGAAAACAGTTGAATCAATACAAAGAATGTATATAATTCCATTGGACATTGGTTAGAAAATGCCAGATCTGTAGGAAAGAAAGTTCAATAATCTGGATCTCTTCTTGTAACCCCAAAAAATACTATAAATCCGGATCTACAAAAACACTGACCAAGCCTCTTAATTACCTCCCTCTGCCATTCCTAAACAGAACAACCTTCAAGGCCATATTATGAAAAGAGAGTACCTCTTATGTCTTTTAAATCTATATAATCTATATAACCAAGCACAAGCAGTGAATATTGGAGTAACGCACAATAATAATGATTCAATTGCTATGGCGGCGGAAACTCCAGATGCTAACATGGAAGCCGAAGTCGGTGTTGAAGTAGACTTGGATAGAGGTAGAGGGGCGGAGCATGTTGACACCCTTACCCCCACTGAAGATCCTGTGAGTTTGGTCCCTGTGCTGAAAACCTTGGGTCCCTCTGGTACATCCGGTCATCCCCCACCCCTAGCCTTGGTTTTGGCTCCACCATTGGCCCCGCCACTTCTGTTGGCTCCTCCATCTTTGGTTGCAGGTCTCTCGGATGCTCCAACGCAAGGGTGTAGCACACAAGATAGCACACAAGGTAGTGTACTGGCTCCTTCTTTTAGTGCTAGTCCTTTATCAGCCAATTGCGATAATGCATATATGACCACTTCCCTGCAGACCTCCATACAGGGCATGTTCGCTACTTTGTCTGCTGATATAAAAAAAAAGGGTTTGAGACCTCTGCAGCCAACCAGGCTGACATTAGATGTTTTTGTGAGACTCTGGACAAGAAACTGGACAAGAAACTAAGTGATCTTACTTTAAGAACAGAGTCAATAGAGGACAGGGTAACAGGTCTGTCCATACATTTAGAGCAAGCTAAAGTGGACATTACAACGCTTAGGAAAGAAGATCAAGCTATGGCAGAGAGGATGGAGATTCTCGAGAACAATGCCCGACGAAACAATCTTCGCATCTTAAATATTCCGGAGGACAAGGAAGGCTCAGATATTAAACAATTTGTCATCTCATTGTTGAAAGATGCATTACGCCTGGATCAGTCTGTTGAAGAATTAGCTCTAGACATCCAACGCATCCATAGAGAGCCTTTCAAGAAGAACCCCCAAAGGACTAAACCGCGAAAAGTATTGGTCCATTTCCATACTTACTCACTTAAGGAGACTATTCTCAACTTGGCCCTAAAGCAGAAATCTGTGAGTGGTAAGGGATTTAATTTTCAGATTCGATCTGACCTGTCAAGGGTCACACTTGACAAGCAGTGGGAGTTTGGGAGGAGGCTTGAGGCCTTTAGAAACTACGGGGCTGTTGCTCAACTAATTTTCCCAGCGACACTGAGAATAATGTATAAAAACAGCATGCATAATATAAGGTCAGTTCAGGCTGCGGATGAGCTATTACTAACCATGGGCAAAGATAAAGGAGCATCAGGTTAAGAGAGCTGGTTATTTAATATGGTAGCCGAGTAGGTGAGTCCAGACAGGAAATTTTTTCTGTAATCTGATTTGGTTCCGAAGATGATGCTAACTTAAATTTGGGGGAAAAAAAAACACACACATAAGCACATATACAAATACACATAAATATATACAAAAAAAAAAAAAAAAGTGTGGAACATAAACTAACATTTTCAGTATAGCGATAAGGCACATAAGGCATAAAGTATAGGTTTGAATGTCTTGGATGTACATATTCACGGGTAGGGCGGGGACCCAGGATGGGGCGCTATCTTCTGGTTGCTCCAGATAGATAGAGCAAGGGTTCCCCAGGGAGGGTGGGGGGGCAGCTTGGGGCACAGGGGGGGAGGGGTGGGGGTGTCAAGGAAAAAATTTAAAAAACTTCCTCATTTTCGCACTAATCTCTTGTTGAGTTTGTGGGTGCTGTCTGTAGATTATATAATTGTTTTTTTCTTACCCTGGTGGTATGTAATAGATGAACCCTGTTGTGCCGTTATAGATACTAATTTTTTGCTCTTGATGGTAAAAGTCTTGATGTGGTTTGCTCATTAGAATGAGTAAACTAGCCATTCTTTCCTGGAACACTAATGGACTGCGTGTTAATCCCAGAAAAGATAACATAATGCAGTACCTTCGAGACACTGATGCGCAGATTATAGTACTCCAGGAAACCCATCTTGATGAACCTGAAATGGATCTGTTGGTCAAAAAGAATAGGTGGATCGATCTATATATAACGACGTCGCAGTCTGCACATATTAGAGGTGTGGCAATAATCTTTAAAAAATCTATAAAAGCTAGGTTGGTTTCTAAACTGGTTGATCCTTGTGGAAGGTGGGTAATTGTATCAGTGATCATAGCAGGGTCCCCAATCACTATCATAGGATATTATGGTCCAAATCAGGACGACCCGTCAGTCTTGAAGACCCTTTTTTCCCACCTGTATACATTCCCTGAGCCGGTTATTCTTGCAGGAGATTTTAACATAGTTTTAGATCCCCTATTGGATAAGTCCCCTTCTAACCGAGCTAGGCCTCTATCTAAAACCAGGTCTTTTCTGCAGGATAGCATGAAGCAACTAGGGTACAATGATATTTGGAGATCTTTGCATGGACAACAAAGAGGTGTTACTTTTCGTAATTATAGATACCACCACCAGTCAAGAATTGATTTTATTTTGATAAGTCAATCTTTGGTTAATTTGGTGACATCAGTTTCTCACCTACCTTTTCATTTATCAGATCACGCAGCAATCTATTTAGAACTGGAGGGGTTTCCTAAGAGTCGTATGAGAAACTGGTCATTTGATCATTCATTGCTCTCCTCGTTGGATGTTATCAATGCCCTCAATGTGGAGGTGCAGCATTACCTGGAGGATAACGTTGGAACAGCTTCTCCCGGGAGTGTATGGGATTCACTAAAGGCCTTCTTAAGGGGCCTTATAATAAATAAAGTTACACATAAGAATAAGATCTATAGAGAAGCTGTGACTTCCTTAGAAATGGAAATGGCCAGAGTCCAGACAGAAATAGTCATGCACCCGGATGCCCCTATGACCAAAGTACAGGAGTGGCAAAATAAAGTAGTTACTCTAAAAGGGGATTTGGGCTCAGTTCTGAACGCTCGGGTTCTAGAGAGATGGGAGGCAGGTAAGTTGGCTCATTTTGAGTATGGTGAGGGGGCTGGAAAGTTACAAGCCTGGAAAACAAAGACCGAGCAGGTCAGAAATAATATCTATTCAATTATCTCCAATGGTATAACATACTCTACTGATGAAGAAATCAGGGGGGTTCTCTGGGAATTTTTTAGTGAAATATACCGTGAGGACAAAAAAATTGAAATCGAACAAGTTGAAGGTTGGTTGACGGGAGTCTCTCTTCCTACACTCACATTAGAACAACGTGTTGTTTTAGATGATCCAATCTCCCAGGAAGAAGTGAGATTGGCAATTATTAATAGTAAAAAGGGAAGGGCATCCGGCCCAGACGGCTTGCCATCAGAAATTTATAAGGTTTTGGATTTAACAATCCTCCCTTTCCTTACCGAGTTGTTTAATGATATCCTCCAAGATGGAATGCTCCCTCCTATTTCTTGGAACAGTGCTTCAATAACATTGATACTGAAACCAGGAAAACCGGCAACTTGTAGTGGGTCATATAGACCAATCTCTATCCTGAACTCTGATTACAAAATCTTTGCATCAGTGTTAGCAAATAGGTTGGGGGCAGTTGCTGCAAGTATCCTGCACTTAGATCAAAAGGGGTTTGTAAAGGGACGCCAGCTCTATGAGTTGACCTATGATCTCATAGGAGCAATTGATATGGCTTCTGCAAAATCCCTTCCACTGGCTGTTCTCACTCTAGACGCCACCAAGGCTTTCGATAGGGTCAACTGGATATACCTATCGGAAGTCTTGGGAAAATTTAATATCGGCGAAAAATTTAGGCGTGCAGTGAGACTTTTGTATCAAAATCCATCTGCCTCTTTGTTAGTCAATGGTGAATTAACTAACCCATTTAACATCATGCGGGGGACCCGCCAGGGTTGCCCTCTTTCTCCCCTCCTATTCGACCTATATATTGAGCCTTTCGCTCAGCGGCTACGTGACGACTGTAACATCAAGCCCTTTAGCTTCGAGGGATGGGAGAAGAAGGTATCCCTGTATGCGGATGACGTCCTTGTTTTTACCTCTGAACTCCGCTCGGCTTTTCCAGCTATAATTGCTTTGGCCCAGGATTATGGTAACGTGTCTGGTTATGAAATCAATGCCTCGAAGACGGACATCATGGTCTGGAACGACCCTGAGCCTGTGGCAGGGGTTCAGTTAAGTTGTTTTACGCTACCTGGGCCTAAATATATATAATGATATAAACGAAATAGTTCCATCAAATTTTTCGTCTACTGCTAAGGAGTGTCGCAGATTGATGAAATCATGGTCTTTGCTTCCTTTATCTCTATTGGGCAGAGTCAACTTAATTAAAATGTCTATTCTCCCTAAAGTTACTTTTTTGTTTAATACCATCCCTCTTTTTTTTTAACCCTCTATGATAGCCAAACTTCAAAGTGATATAAGTTCTTTTATTTGGAATGATCACATCCCTAGAATAGCTTGGAAGAAACTAAGGCGCCGTAGGGAAAAGGGTGGTTTGGCGGCCCCTGATATCCAGCTATATGCGTGGGCTTTTCAATTCTCACACGCCAGGATGTTGTTAAAATCACCCATTAACTCTGCCTGTGGGTATATGTTTGCAGCATTGCTTAGAGGGGAAAAAATAGCTGAGCATGCATTCTTGTTTAAGTTTGGAGACCCCAAGTTTTTTAAGAAAATAAAATTGAAGGTTTTGCGAGATATATCTAAAACATGGTCGAAACTTAGGCGCTCCATAGAACTTGATTATTTCTCTGGTAGATCTCCACTCTGGAACTCACCCGGGTCCCCGAGTTGGCTTTTGGATGGTCTCGCAGCACCTCTGAGAGAGGCAGGATTGCAGGAGTGGGGGGACCTCTTTGTGGAGGGTAGATTACTCCCATGGGAGGTGTTATTCTCTAGGATAGGGCCAGGGCTCTCCAGGTTTAAATACCTGCAAATACGTAGCTGGGCACACTCACAGGTTTCTGCTAAGGGTAGATTTCAGTTAGGGGGTAATAGCAACATGGTCTCCCTCTTAATTGACAAGCCTATAACAAAGAAAGAGGTGTCATTCCGGTACAACCTACTACTGGAGGAGGTTGATGGTGAGTTTCATTTGCCCGACACATTGTGGGCCGCACACATCCCAAATCAAAATGTGGAGAACCTGTGGTTTGAGTCCCTTAAGATCTTGTGGAATATAGTGAAACCATCTTGGTTACGCCAAAACCACCTTTTTACCCTACATAGGGCGTATTACTCGCCCGAGAGGCTCTCAAAGTTCCCAAACAATTCAGCAGTGGCATGCCCTAAATGTGGTCTGGTGGCGGCTTCTGATCTACACATGTTTTATGATTGCCCTTTGTTACTTTCTTTTTGGAATGCGGTCTGTCTTACACTCACTACCGCCTTAGGTTCCCAAGTCCGGCCATGCCCCGCTCTTATAATCTTTGGGTTTGCACCAGAATTCCAGGGTTCAGCAAAGAACTTACTCTTTTTTGGAATCTTGTTAGCCAGACGGGAAATCTGCAAGAAGTGGAAAGACCTGTTACCCCCCTCCCTGCAGGACTGGCGAATTTCAGTTCTACAAACATCAAAAATGGACCTACAAAGATCGGGCAATCCAGATAAGAGAAACCTTTGGTCTTTACTACACTGGCCATAGTTGAGTATGTAATCGGGTTTTTTTTTCTTTTTTTTTTTCCCCGAAGTCCAATGATTACGCTGTTTGGAAATCATTTTCTTTTACGTCTGTATACCCAATAGGGCGATTCGATACAGGATTGGGTACTTGACTGCAGCATACTACCCTGATGGCTATCTTGACGTGGTGCTGTGGGAGCATATAGAAGGCGTACCACCTTGTAACATCCAATGCCTATACCAGTTTATCTGTGACAGTACACTTATCTCTACGCACTACTACTCAGATACCAAGGGCGTGAATGAGGACAAAAAAATAAATAAATAACCAAGCACAACCATCTTGAAATATCTGATACCTGACTTGCTCAAAGAAACATCGATACCCATATTTCAGAAGATGTCCTACATATTCTTACAAATTAGTTCAAAATATAGTAGCCTGCTGAGTATTATTTTTTTAAGAGCCTGGAATGTTTAGCAGTCCAAGCTCAAACATCAACCTTCCAAATCCTCTCAATTTCAACGTACTTGGTCCAAAGTCTCCATTACAAGGTTTAGTGACTTAGGGGCACATGTAGGTGGCCCAATAACGGTCGGTAACGGCCGAAATTACCAAAATTCGGCCGTTACCGACCGGTAATGGGCATTTTGGATGTAGGTGGCTACATTTGAGATTCGGTAACTTACTGAATCGATAATTTAAACAATCAGTAAATTACTGATTCCTTAAAATACCGAATCGGTAAATTACCGAATCTGAAATGTAGGGAGCACTCAAATGAGTGCATTGCACAGTGAAGGAATCGGTATTTACCACCAAATAAAGGTTGGTGGTAAATATCGAAAACCTTAATAAAAAGCAATTTTGTGTTTTTTTTACTGTGCCATGTGGCAGACATACATGCCCTTAGGGCATGTATGTGTGCCACATGTGCACCCATGCACTATTCAGGGGTGCAACAGGGTGTCAATGTGACACCCTGCCACCCTTGAACATGGTCCCTCTATTACCGATTCGGTATTTACCTAATCGGTATTTACCGATTCGGTAAATACCGAATCGGTAATTCCCAATCTTTCCTATGGGCCTCCAGGCCAATAGGAATGAATGGGAATTACTGATACAGAAAAAAAACAATCGGTATTTACCGATTCGGTAAATACCGAATCGGTAATACCGAATCCTACCGATTCAGTAAAATTTACCGAATAATTAGCTACATCCCATTTACCGATTCTGAAATACCGAATCGGTAAAATTCGGTATTTTAGAATCGGTAAATTAGGATTACCTACATCTGGCCCTTATTTTCCAAAAGTTCACCCTTCTTCCTGCACTGCAACCCTAACACAAGACATGATGACCTCCTGAGAGGAGCACCTCAACCTAGCTCACAGAACACATGCCCTAAAACAAGGCCAGCTGGTAATCAGTTTCCACTACTTTTAATGTAGACAAGCTTGAACAATATCCACTGGGCCTGCCGATGATTTTGTGAATATTAACAGCAATTCACCTCAAGCTAAACAGCCATAATAGCACAGGCTAAGCTGAGCTTACCACCACCGCACACTGGAATATCGAAATTTGTGCCTGCAAATGTTCACCACCTACACAAATGCAAGGAACGTAATGAACCAGAAGATTAATAACTACCATCGCCAGCAAGGTTCTAGTTGGATATCTGTGACTGTATAAGGTGCAACCATTGATTGCCTATGATCTGGGTTTGAAAGAGATTTCTAGATAAACTCCGAACTTGTCCGAAACAAAGCGTGAAGACTATCCCTGGGAAATTTAAAGATCGCCCACAAACACTAACCCCAGCAATGTTGCTGAGGGTGGGAACCAGAGGCGTGGGGCCAAAGGGTGAGCCAGCCTCCACTATCTCATGAATACACAGAAGTGGGATGCCCCTTGAATCAATTCCTATGTGTATCTACAGAGTTCTGTAGAGATGCACTACCAGTGGGGGCATCTCATAAAAAGTTACGGACTGGCCTCACACACTGCCCGGTGTATATATATATAATTCCATATGGCTCCCTTTCTTTCCCGTGGGCGCTGCTAAGTGTGGCCGCGTTGCTCCTGCGGTTGAGCCAACCGCTAATATATCAACACAACGATTCCTCTCTCGAAAGGATATCTTGGAGTCGCAAATAATCCAATCGTCATCCACAGGGAAGTTGGTTTCAAATCATTTATTTTCTCAATCCATGGGGTGTCAGAAAACAAGGCAACAACCAACGCGTTTCGAAAGCCTCCGCTGTCTTGGTCACGGTTAGTTTGAAAAGTGCATCGCCACAATTTTATAAACACAAACACATTTCCTGATTTCGGCGTCACTCCCCAAGTGGGTGTGACTCTCATCACAAGGTTGTTACACAACAAATTCACCCCCCTAGGATTTGTGGGTCTTGTAGTCCATAATGTACAATGTGATTTTCAATGTTTAGACCACAGAAAATTCATTTGTTTTACAATTAACATTTATAATGTATTTTTATCGGGCCATTGCTAGGTGGGTTTCTATTGTGTATATATCCAGAAATTTATTATTTCTAAGGTTGTTGCCCTCCAGTGGGCATCTGAAAAAAGGCAACATTTCCCAAACCGAGGTATGACCAACTATCACATGGTTATTGTATAAACAAGGTCCTGCCCTTGGGGTTTGTGGGTCTTGTAGTCCGCAATAATGCACCAATTCGGTCACAGGATTTGATCGTATGTTTATAATCATCATTTATGTCGTGCTTATGTTTGAAATAGACCTTCCACTGGTGAGGATATATTGTGCCCAAATTTGCAACGGTTTGGGGTTTGTGTGCTTATCAAGCTTTTAAAGGTTTTTCCGCCCTCCAGTGGGCCGTGTTAGGTTTACGTTGTCCCTCTGTGATGATATTTTTGTATTAAGTTTCATATAGTGTTTATGTGGCTTGGTACATAAAGTGAGGAGTGTGAAAGTGTCAATTAAAAGAGTTCAAAATTGTCTATAAACGGGATTCTTTTCAGGATTTAGGATGAACAATTATAGGGTTTCAAGACATTTTCATATTACAAGTGTATGTATAGTTCCTCCGATTGGTTAAGGCCAAAAGGGGTCATTGTCCTGAAGTTTAAGATGTGTCTCGATTCCTTTTGCCGCAGTGTTTTCTCATTGTGTCCACCTCTGTCCGAAGGGGTCATTGTTTCTATTCCCCAAAATCGTAGCTGTTTCCAGTCCCCATTGTGGTGGACCTCCATATGCTTTGCAACTGCATTGTTTCTGTCTTTATGTGTTGTTGCACGGGCATGTTCCAAAATGCGTTTTTTTAATTCGCATATGGTGCTTCCGATGTATCTGAGCCTGCAGGGACATTCGATCATGTATATTGTATATTGACTATTACACGTGATGCATTCCCTGATCTGCCATGTTTTTTTGTTTGGCATTGTTATTTCAGTTGTGGGTTTGGCAATCTCACACGCTTTTCAGTTATAGCATTTGATGAAGCCCTTAGTTTTTAACCACACTTTTTTTTGGGTCGGTTTTTTGTAGAGACTGTGGATTAATTGGTCTTGTAAGTTTCTTGCCCTTCTGTACGTAATGATAGGGTGATTGCCCATTTTTTTTTACCAATGATTGGGTCCAACTGTAAGATTTTCCAGTTCTTTTTTATGATCTAATTAATCCTTTTTGACTCTCGGCTATAATTCAGAATCAATATGATTGGTGGTTCCTCCTCTTGATTATATATATATATATATATATATATATATATATATATATATATATATATATATATATATATATATATATATATATATATATGTCCCCCCCAGAGGGCAGGTTCAATGTATTTAAAAAGCACAGAATGTACTGTTAAGTTTTACTTGCCCTAGTAGTGAAAAATGATCAAATTCTTTTTTCACTACTGCAAGATCTATCTTTACCATAGGATAACATCGGGATTACCTTATTACAGTTTATAAGTGTCATTTCTCATTGGGAAGAGATGAACCCTTCAAGTCTTTTGTCTCTGGGATAAAAATGTAAAATACAAACTTATGATGAAGTCAGATTTTACATTTCAAGTTAGCATTGAAAATAAAAATTGGCATTTTCTTGCGTTAGCCATGTGGTGCCTGTGCTCTGTTTCAGATCATGACTGGGTGTAATTGGCAGTTGGGCTTTGTGTATTCCTCTCTGATAGATAGCCAAATGGACACTTAGGTGTGTCCCAATAGGCAATCTCTGGCAGGGTGGGAGGGAGGAGCTGGGCACAGCCTCATGACACCTGAATGGGATGTGTCCTGTCCACAATCAAAGGGATGCATACCCCCTCCAGTGTGTCTGGAGCCAGGACAGGAAGGGAGGACTTCTGTGCATTTCAAAAGCATGTCTTTGAGGTCTCCCCCACTTCAAAGGCACCACTTGGTGTAAGTGCTGGAGCTCAGTACTCATTACACTTCTGGACCTGTGGATGCTCTGCCGGGAAGAAGCACTGCTCTGCTGCTGAAGGGCTGCTACTCTGCTGGACTGCACTCTCCTGGATGCCTGCTTTGCTATGCTGATCTGCTGCCTGCTGCTCTCTTGCTTGGATGAGAAGGACTGGTCCATCATCACTTAAACCCAGAAGCCAGAGTGACTCCAAGGGCTAATTGACTGGCCTCCTGGTCAACTGAATCAAATACATAACAGGCTTGCAACCTTGCATCTGCACCAGGACTCTGCCAACTGTGAGTTTATGTTGCCAAGTGGTCCCACTGAAACCTTGGAAGTGGGCCTAAGGTGCTTATCAGCTGAGCGGAAGCATCTTCTCTGATGAGCGACACATCCTAGAGCAGACCCAACGCATCTCCTTGGCTGAGTTTGACATCCCTGAACAGAACGAATGCATCGCCTCTGTTTCTTGGTTTGGACCCCCACAAAAGACTCACATCGTTACTTCCTCCTGCATCTTGGGGTCGACACATCACCCTAAGAAACGCCTCTGAACAATTGGTTTTCTCAGTGCAAGCTCCTCGCATTCCCTGTCGATGGCAGCCTCGATGACGATACTCTGCATCGCAGCTTCACTGCTCATCGGAACCTACACATTGTCTCAGCTGCACCTTGCATCCCTTACTGGCCTTCACATAGCAGAGCCTTCTCATCATCTATCCCCCCCTATTTGGAACAACCTGCTGGCGAATATTCGTAAGGAACACGCCCTCCTTCCATTCAGGAAGAAACTAAAAACAGTCCTTTTTGCGGAGGCCTTGGTGTAATCTACTCCCCCTGGCTAGGCTGGACCTCTCTGACAGCGCCTATGGACATGTTGGTGATAATGCGCTCAACAAATACCAATTAACAATAACATAGCAAGCCCCATCGACAGGATCCTTGATGTCAACGTATCAACACTTCATACCACACGTCGCCGCATCTCACAACAGACACATCACCATGGCTGTGCAACACATCTTTGACGCAGATCCACACAACGCTTCGCAACCAGGAGTTGTCAGCAGACTTTACTGGGTCTCTGTATCCAGCCTGTGCTCCATTGCGGTCGTCTGAAGTTCTCATTTTGTACCGGTCTGGTGCAACCAGATATCCCAAATATTGCTTTTTGTTTCTTTATGCTATTTTGCTCTATACACTTTAAAATTCAATATCTCCAGTTCTACTAATGGGGTATTTGCCATTTTGGACTTGATTTATTTATTAACATCAGCAATTTTTCTAAACTGGTGTGGAATCATTTTGTTTGGTGTTTTCACTGTTTTACTGTTTGAAGTGTTGCACACATACTTTAAACACTGCCTCTTAGTTAAGGCTGACTGTTCTGTACCAAACTACCTCTCCTAGATTACTTGATACCCTCATGATGTAAGTGACACAGGGTTTAATATAAGTCCCCCTTCTGTAGTAGGGGATCTCTGTATATACTGAAAAAATATAGTGGGGGGGTCAAAAGGGCATCTTTAATGACCAGGACAACTTAAGCCCCTATAACAACTAGCAAAACAAAAGAAAGTAGCCTGGTCCAAATTACTGTTAGTGTGCCATATTGAGTCTAGAACCATGAGTCCATTAATAACACTGAAGTGATAGCACAGGGCTAGAAAAAATTCCCATCAGCCCACCCATCTGGTGGAGTATCGTCACGTGGGAGATGTATCATAAATCCAAATCTCGATCAAGGCACCTGATAATGATGCGGAGATGGATTTTGTAGATATAATCTTAGACCACAGTGCTTCACTGGTGATGCTAATGGAGTGCAGTGCAAGTCAGAGGTGAAAGTGAGGATAAAATTGACTCAAAGGACCAAGAATAAGTTTATTAGGTATGGTGCTAGGGTCAAACTTTAAAAACAACGCTCAATAGTTTTAAATAATAACTATATCAAGGCATGGTGTATTGAGGTCGACATGTTTCAGCTAGATGGACAATTGGTCCTAGCTTTCTTCAGGACCAGGTGAATACTGCGACTGCAAACTAAAGTAAACACATTGCAAAAATAGTGATCTTGTACACTTATAATGGATAAATCCTACCAGCTACTCTGAGCCCAGATGTGTACTGGTGGTAATCCAGTCATGCGGTCTCTCCCAGCGTTCTGTGAGAGTATGCCTCACCTCACCCGGCACCCACTCGGGAAGAAGGAGGCCCCGCTCTGTCCGTCGGTACCTCAAACCAACATCCGAGAGGGAGTGGAGGTGCTCCATTGCGGTCGTCTGAAGTTCTCATTTTGTCCCGGTCTGGTGCAACCAGATATCCCAAATATTGCTTTTTGTTTCTTTATGCTATTTTGCCCTATACACTTTAAAATTCACTATCTCCAGTTCTACTAATGGGGTATTTGCCATTTTGGACTTGATTTATTTATTAACATCAGCTATTTTTCTAAACTGGTGTGGAATCATTTTGTTTGGTGTTTTCACTGTTTTACTGTTTGAAGTATTGCACACATACTTTAAACACGGCCTCTTAGTTAAGGCTGACTGTTCTGTACCAAGCTACCTCTCCTAGATCACTTGATACCCTCATGATGTAAGTGACACAGGGTTTAATATAAGTCCCCCTTCTGTAGTAGGGGATCTCTGTGTATACTGAAAAAATATAGTGGGGTGGGGTCAAAAGGGCATCTTTAATGACCAGGACAACTTAAGCCCCTATAACAACTAGCAAAACAAAAGAAAGTAGCCTGGTCCAAATTACTGTTAGTGTGCCATATTGAGTCTAGAACCACGAGTCCATTAATAACACTGAAGTGATAGCACAGGGCTAGAAAAAATTCCCATCAGCCCACCCATCTGGTGGAATATCGTCACGTGGGAGATGTATCATAAATCCAAATCTCGATCAAGGCACCTGATAATGATGCGGAGATGGATTTTGTAGATATAATCTTAGACCACAGTGCTTCACTGGTGATGCTAATGGAGTGCAGTGCAAGTGAGAGGTGAAAGTGAGGATAAAATTGACTCAAAGGACCAAGAATAAGTTTATTAGGTATGGTGCTAGGGTCAAACTTTAAAAACAACGCTCAATAGTTTTAAATAATAACTATATCAAGGCATGGTGTATTGAGGTCGACATGTTTCAGCTAGATGGACAATTGGTCCTAGCTTTCTTCAGGACCAGGTGAATACTGCGACTGCAAACTAAAGTAAACAAATTGCAAAAATAGTGATCTTGTACACTTATAATGGATAAATCCTACCAGCTACTCTGAGCCCAGATGTGTACTGGTGGTAATCCAGTCATGCGGTCTCTCCCAGCGTTCTGTGAGAGTATGCCTCACCTCACCCGGCACCCACTCGGGAAGAAGGAGGCCCCGCTCTGTCCGTCGGTACCTCTACACCAACATCCGAGAGGGAGTGGAGGTGCTCCATTGAGGTCGTCTGAAGTTCTCATTTTGTCCCGGTCTGGTGCAACCAGATATCCCAAATATTGCTTTTTGTTTCTTTATGCTATTTTGCCCTATACACTTTAAAATTCAATAACTCCAGTTCTACTAATGGGGTATTTGCCATTTTGGACTTGATTTATTTATTAACATCAGCTATTTTTCTAAACTGGTGAGGAATCATTTTGTTTGGTGTTTTCACTGTTTTACTGTTTGAAGTATTGCACACATACTTTAAACACTGCCTCTTAGTTAAGGCTGACTCTGCCTGTGCATTGGCCTCTGGGGGGGCTCCCCAGTCAAGCAAAGGCCCAGAAAAGGCACCAGTCCTGGTCGACGCCGATGACTTTGACGTTGGCGTCGAGAGGTATGACCACCATATGTTCCCCGTTGACCCAGGGCTCTGGTTCGAAACGACGTTGTCGTTCGACGTCGAGGGGTAGGACATCGAGACCTCGGACGAGGTTGACGTCGAGGACTTCACCGGCATCGACACACCATCGATGGGATGTGTCCCGAAGATGAAGGAGCTTGCCGTCGAGGCGACACCGCCGTTCGCTGTCAACGTCGACGTGCAGGTCGACGTCGAGGAGAGGTAAATTGATGTCAAGGCGAAGATACTTGACATCGAGGAGTTCGTCAACGTTTGGAAGGTCGATGTCGAGAAAGGAGAAGTCGACGTCGAAGAGGCCCAGGACGGAGTCTAATGCCTCTGTGGTTAGTGTCTCATCTTCATCAGCGAGTCCCCGGTCGCGGCGGCTGGTCGCGGCGGCTCCGGCACTCGTCTGCAGAGAGGTCTGCCTCCAGAGCGTCCTCCCCGAGGCCTGCTCATAAGAAGAGGAGAGGGCTTGGGTCACCGGAATCTGATTATTCACAGACCTATTCACCCTCGAGGCCCAGGACACCTACGTCTCCTACTCTTCCACCACTTCCTTCTCAGAAACCACCTCCGCCTCCTCCTCCTCCTCCTCCTCCTCTGCCTCCACCACCTCCGCCTCCTCCTCCACCACCGCCCCGGCCTCCACATCCACAGCCTGGGGTTCCAGCTCAGCCTATTCCACTTCCGCAGCCTCCTGGGCCAGCGGTTCCTGCAAGGCCCAGAAAGCCAAGGTCAAGATCCAGAGGGAGGCATTTCTCTCGTAGTGAGAGGTCACGTCATCGTCGTCGGAGGGAAAGGTCACGGTCAAGGTACACGGACTCATCCAGAGACAGGAGGTATTCTCCCACTCTGTCTGACTCTCCTCCTACGAGAGTGTCACCTGTGGATGGCATTGTGACATTCAGGATGTGCTGCTGAGGGGGGCAGCGAAGTTGGGGATCACATTGACGGTACCCACTCCTTCCACCTCTGTGATCTTTGAAACATTGAAGTGTAGACACCTCTCCGGCCGTTGCTGCCTTTGGTGCCAGGACTGGCGGAACCGGCCATGGAGCTGTTTCTGACGCCGGCCTCGGTGAAGTCGGCGTCATCTCGACTTCAAAAGAAGTACAGGCCCCTGGATTCTGATCCGGTGTTCTTAATGTCAGATCCTGTCCCGGATTCTGTAATTGTGACACCGGCCAAGAAGCAGCATTCGACTGCCCCTTCTTCTACGGTCCCTCCGGACAAGGAGAGCCGTCAAATGAACTCAGCTGGAAGGAAAGTCTGCAGTACTGCTGCCACCTCGATGAAAGCGGCGAGTGCCTCAGCGCTCTTGGGTCGCTATGACCGCCCCTTGTGGGAGTCCCTGCAGCACAGCTCATTCAGCTCCTCCCAAGAGATAGGAGAGAAGACTTCCAAGAGATATTGAATGAGGGCATGATGGTCTCGAATCAGGTCATCAGTTCCGCGGCAGATGCCTCTCTCCTGGCCGCGCATGGGTACTGTCATGGCATCAACTTGAGACGCCATTCATGGTTGCGGCTTACCTATCTTAAGCCGGAGGCACAACAGAGGATCGCTAACTTCCCCTTCTCGGGATCTACCCTGTCCGGGACTCATGTGGATGAGGAAATGGCCCACATGAAGGCAGAAGTAGAGATGCTGAAGGCTGTAGGTTTGGAGAAACCTAAGGAACAACGGAAGTCCTTCACAATTTGACAAAGCCCTATGGCAAAACGCGTCGTTGCTGTTTAGTTCCCTGAATAAACCTGTTGTGGAACTTCCCCCTGTGTGTGCTACTTTCCTTTGAATGCACTGTCCGTGCATGTTTGGAGCTGAGATATATATATATATATATATATATATATATATATATATATATATATATATATATATATATATATATATATATATATATATATATATATATATATATATATATATATATATATATATATATGTATGTATATATATATATATACATACATATATATATATATATATATATATGAAAACATCCAGGTTGCTCACTGTAGGGAGTCACACCCCATGGAAAATATGCAATTCTCGTGGGTCTCGTGGGTGGCGAGCCGCCAGCTAGCACAACGCATACCAAATAGCCATACGCGTTTCGAGCAGAAGCTCTTGATCACTGGCATGAGGAAGCAGGAAACAGATTTGCATAGAACGATTTATTTGAATGCTTAGAGCCCCGCCCCAGTGGGCGTGTTGCAGGGAATGCTGGTTATGGTAGTTCAAATTATTCCCCATGACTCACAAAGTTCTTTTCACCAAGTGGTCTCTGTCCTGCCACTCATAAAATACAATTCCCAGTCAGGAGGAATGCTGTTAGTACTCCGCTGTTCAGCTCACCAATGTCACCATGAGCGAGGCTCCACGGGTCCACAGAGCGCTCGTCTGTAGTGCGCTCAGGAATGTTTTCATGTTTAGCGGCTCGCTCAGGCCGCGGGGAGTCCCGACGCTGAGAGGCGTTTCCTGAGCGCACTACAGACGAGCGCTCTGTGGACCCGTGGAGCCTCGCTCATGGTGACATTGGTGAGCTGAACAGCGGAGTACTAACAGCATTCCTCCTGACTGGGAATTGTATTTTATGAGTGGCAGGACAGAGACCACTTGGTGAAAAGAACTTTGTGAGTCATGGGGAATAATTTTAACTACCATAACCAGCATTCCCTGCAACACGCCCACTGGGGCGGGGCTCTAAGCATTCAAATAAATCGTTCTATGCAAATCTGTTTCCTGCTTCCTCATGCCAGTGATCAAGAGCTTCTGCTCGAAACGCGTATGGCTATTTGGTATGCGTTGTGCTAGCTGGCGGCTCGCCACCCACGAGACCCACGAGAATTGCATATTTTCCATGGGGTGTGACTCCCTACAGTGAGCAACCTGGATGTTTTCATGTTTAGCGGCTCGCTCAGGCCGCGGGGAGTCCCGACGCTGAGAGGCGTTTCCTGAGCGCACTACAGACGAGCGCTCTGTGGACCCGTGGAGCCTCGCTCATGGTGACATTGGTGAGCTGAACAGCGGAGTACTAACAGCATTCCTCCTGACTGGGAATTGTATTTTATGAGTGGCAGGACAGAGACCACTTGGTGAAAAGAACTTTGTGAGTCATGGGGAATAATTTGAACTACCATAACCAGCATTCCCTGCAACACGCCCACTGGGGCGGGGCTCTAAGCATTCAAATAAATCGTTCTATGCAAATCTGTTTCCTGCTTCCTCATGCCAGTGATCAAGAGCTTCTGCTCGAAACGCGTATGGCTATTTGGTATGCGTTGTGCTAGCTGGCGGCTCGCCACCCACGAGACCCACGAGAATTGCATATTTTCCATGGGGTGTGACTCCCTACAGTGAGCAACCTGGATGTTTTCATGTTTAGCGTCTCGCTCAGGCCGCGGGGAGTCCTGACGCTGAGAGGCGTTTCCTGAGCGCACTACAGACGAGCGCTCTGTGGACCCGTGGAGCCTCGCTCATGGTGACATTGGTGAGCTGAACAGCGGAGTACTAACAGCATTCCTCCTGACTGGGAATTGTATTTTATGAGTGGCAGGACAGAGACCACTTGGTGAAAAGAACTTTGTGAGTCATGGGGAATAATTTGAACTACCATAACCAGCATTCCCTGCAACACGCCCACTGGGGCGGGGCTCTAAGCATTCAAATAAATCGTTCTATGCAAATCTGTTTCCTGCTTCCTCATGCCAGTGATCAAGAGCTTCTGCTCGAAACGCGTATGGCTATTTGGTATGCGTTGTGCTAGCTGGCGGCTCGCCACCCACGAGACCCACGAGAATTGCATATTTTCCATGGGGTGTGACTCCCTACAGTGAGCAACCTGGATGTTTTCATGTTTAGCGGCTCGCTCAGGCCGCGGGGAGTCCCGACGCTGAGAGGCGTTTCCTGAGCGCACTACAGACGAGCGCTCTGTGGACCCGTGGAGCCTCGCTCATGGTGACATTGGTGAGCTGAACAGCGGAGTACTAACAGCATTCCTCCTGACTGGGAATTGTATTTTATGAGTGGCAGGACAGAGACCACTTGGTGAAAAGAACTTTGTGAGTCATGGGGAATAATTTGAACTACCATAACCAGCATTCCCTGCAACACGCCCACTGGGGCGGGGCTCTAAGCATTCAAATAAATCGTTCTATGCAAATCTGTTTCCTGCTTCCTCATGCCAGTGATCAAGAGCTTCTGCTCGAAACGCGTATGGCTATTTGGTATGCGTTGTGCTAGCTGGCGGCTCGCCACCCACGAGACCCACGAGAATTGCATATTTTCCATGGGGTGTGACTCCCTACAGTGAGCAACCTGGATGTTTTCATGTTTAGCGGCTCGCTCAGGCCGCGGGGAGTCCCGACGCTGAGAGGCGTTTCCTGAGCGCACTACAGACGAGCGCTCTGTGGACCCGTGGAGCCTCGCTCATGGTGACATTGGTGAGCTGAACAGCGGAGTACTAACAGCATTCCTCCTGACTGGGAATTGTATTTTATGAGTGGCAGGACAGAGACCACTTGGTGAAAAGAACTTTGTGAGTCATGGGGAATAATTTGAACTACCATAACCAGCATTCCCTGCAACACGCCCACTGGGGCGGGGCTCTAAGCATTCAAATAAATCGTTCTATGCAAATCTGTTTCCTGCTTCCTCATGCCAGTGATCAAGAGCTTCTGCTCGAAACGCGTATGGCTATTTGGTATGCGTTGTGCTAGCTGGCGGCTCGCCACCCACGAGACCCACGAGAATTGCATATTTTCCATGGGGTGTGACTCCCTACAGTGAGCAACCTGGATGTTTTCATGTTTAGCGGCTCGCTCAGGCCGCGGGGAGTCCCGACGCTGAGAGGCGTTTCCTGAGCGCACTACAGACGAGCGCTCTGTGGACCCGTGGAGCCTCGCTCATGGTGACATTGGTGAGCTGAACAGCGGAGTACTAACAGCATTCCTCCTGACTGGGAATTGTATTTTATGAGTGGCAGGACAGAGACCACTTGGTGAAAAGAACTTTGTGAGTCATGGGGAATAATTTGAACTACCATAACCAGCATTCCCTGCAACACGCCCACTGGGGCGGGGCTCTAAGCATTCAAATAAATCGTTCTATGCAAATCTGTTTCCTGCTTCCTCATGCCAGTGATCAAGAGCTTCTGCTCGAAACGCGTATGGCTATTTGGTATGCGTTGTGCTAGCTGGCGGCTCGCCACCCACGAGACCCACGAGAATTGCATATTTTCCATGGGGTGTGACTCCCTACAGTGAGCAACCTGGATGTTTTCATGTTTAGCGGCTCGCTCAGGCCGCGGGGAGTCCCGACGCTGAGAGGCGTTTCCTGAGCGCACTACAGACGAGCGCTCTGTGGACCCGTGGAGCCTCGCTCATGGTGACATTGGTGAGCTGAACAGCGGAGTACTAACAGCATTCCTCCTGACTGGGAATTGTATTTTATGAGTGGCAGGACAGAGACCACTTGGTGAAAAGAACTTTGTGAGTCATGGGGAATAATTTGAACTACCATAACCAGCATTCCCTGCAACACGCCCACTGGGGCGGGGCTCTAAGCATTCAAATAAATCGTTCTATGCAAATCTGTTTCCTGCTTCCTCATGCCAGTGATCAAGAGCTTCTGCTCGAAACGCGTATGGCTATTTGGTATGCGTTGTGCTAGCTGGCGGCTCGCCACCCACGAGACCCACGAGAATTGCATATTTTCCATGGGGTGTGACTCCCTACAGTGAGCAACCTGGATGTTTTTATATAAATATATATATATATATATATATATATATATATATATATATATATATATATATATATATATATATATATATATATATATATATATATATATATATATTTCCATATGGCTCCCTTTCTTTCCCGTGGGCGCTGCTAAGTGTGGCCGCGTTGCTCCTGCGGTTGAGCCAACCGCTAATATATCAACACAACGATTCCTGTCTCGAAAGGATATTTCGGAGTCGCAAATAACCCAATCGTCATCCAAAGGGAAGTTGGTTTCAAATCATTTATTTTCTCAATCCATGGGGTGTCAGAAAACAAGGCAACAACCAACGCGTTTCGACAGCCTCTGCTGTCTTGGTCACGGTTAGTTTGAAAAGTGCATCGCCACAATTTTATAAACACAAAGACATTTCCTGATTTTGGCGTCACTCCCCAAGTGGGTGTGACTCTCATCACATGGTTGTTACACAACAGATTAACCCCCCTAGGATTTGTGGGTCTTGTAGTCCATAATGTACAATGGGATTTTCAATGTTTAGACCACAGAAAATTAATTTGTTTTACAATTAACATTTATAATGTATTTTTATCGGGCCATTGCTAGGTGGGTTTCTATTGTGTATATATCCAGAAATGTATTATTTCTAAGGTTGTTGCCCTCCAGTGGGCATCTGAAAAAAGGCATCATTTCCCAAACCGAGGTATGACCAACTATCACATGGTTATTGTATAAACAAGGTCCTCCCCTTGGGGTTTGTGGGTCTTGTAGTCCGCAATAATGCACAAATGTAGTCACAGGATTTGATCGTATGTTTATAATCATCATTTATGTTGTGCTTATGTTTGAAATAGACCTTCCCCTGGTGAGGATATATTGTGTCCAAATTTGCAACGGTTTGGGGTTTGTGTGCTTATCAAGCTTTTAAAGGTTTTTCCGCCCTCCAGTGGGCCGTGTTAGGTTTACGTTGTCCCTCTGTGATGATATTTTTGTATTAAGTTTCATATAGTGTTTATGTGGCTTGGTACATAAAGTGAGGAGTGTGAAAGTGTCAATTAAAAGAGTTCAAAATTGTCTATAAACTGGATTCTTTTCAGGATTTAGGATGAACAATTATAGGGTTTCAAGACATTTTCATATTACAAGTGTATGTATAGTTCCTCCGATTGGTTAAGGCCAAAAGGGGTCATTGTCCTGAAGTTTAAGATGTGTCTCGATTCCTTTTGCCGCAGTGTTTTCTCATTGTGTCCACCTCTGTCCGAAGGGGTCATTTTTTCTATTCCCCAAAATCGTAGCTGTTTCCAGTCCCCATTGTGGTGGACCTCCATATGCTTTGCAACTGCGTTGTTTCTGTCTTTATGTGTTGTTGCACGGGCATGTTCCAAAATGCGTTTTTTTAATTCGCATATGGTGCTTCCGATGTATCTGAGCCTGCAGGGACATTCGATCATGTATATTGTATATTGACTATTACATGTGATGCATTCCCTGATCTGCCATGTTTTTTTTTTTGGCATTGTAATTTCAGTTGTGGGTTTGGCAATCTCACACGCTTTGCAGTTATAGCATTTGATGAAGCCCTTAGTTTTTAACCAAACTTTTTTTTGGGTCGGTTTTTTGTAGTGACTGTGGATTAATTGGTCTTGTAAGTTTCTTGCCCTTCTGTACGTAATGATAGGGTGATTGCCCATTTTTTTTTACCAATGATTGGGTCCAACTGTAAGATTTTCCAGTTCTTTTTTATTATCTGATTAATCCTTTTTGACTCTTGGCTATAATTCAGAATCAATCTGATTGGTTCCTCCTCTTGATTAGTCTGTTTAGTCTTTTGTTGTAAACACTCTGTTCTTGGTTTTTGGTTTGCTCTTTCCCAGCTTTTCTGGACCACCTTTTTGTTGTATTTTCTTGTTGCAAATCTTTGGATAGTGTTATTGCTCTGTTTGTTCCATTCTTTTTCTTCACTGCAAATTCTCCTTAGGCGAAGAAATTCTCAGTATGGTATGCTTGAAATGAGAGATTTTTGGTGGAAACTCGTTGCTTCCAAAGTAGCATTTGTGGCTGTACTTTTACGGTGGAGGGTTGTTTCTATGTGGTTATCTTTTATATAAACTTCTGTGTCTAAGAAGATTGCTTTGGTTTTACTTATAGTGTGAGTGAATTTTAGACAAGGTGTTTCAGTGTTCAAAATTTCAAAATATTCCAGGAACTTTGTTTCACTGCCATTCCACACTATAAACAGGTCGTCAATAAACCTCTTCCAGGTCACAATATGTTTAGTATAATCAAGATTCTTGTCATTCCACGCTGTGTCTAGACTAAACAGACTAATCAAGAGGAGGAACCAATCAGATTGATTCTGAATTATAGCCAAGAGTCAAAAAGGATTAATCAGATCATAAAAAAGAACTGGAAAATCTTACAGTTGGACCCAATCATTGGTAAAAAAATGGGCAATCACCCTATCATTACGTACAGAAGGGCAAGAAACTTACAAGACCAATTAATCCACAGTCACTACAAAAAACCAACCCAAAAAAAAGTGTGGTTACAAACTAAGGGCTTCATCAAATGCTATAACTGCATAGCGTGTGAGATTGCCAAACCCACAACTGAAATAACAATGCCAAACAAAAAAACATGGCAGATCAGGGAATGCATCACGTGTAATAGTCAATATACAATATACATGATCGAATGTCCCTGCAGGCTCAGATACATCGGAAGCACCATATGCGAATTAAAAAAACGCCTCTTGGAACATGCCCGTGCAACAACACATAAAGACAGAAACAACGCAGTTGCAAAGCATATGGAGGCCCACCACAATGGGGACTGGAAACAGCTACGATTTAAGGGGAATAGAAACAATGACCCCTTCGGACAGAGGTGGACACAATGAGAAAACCCTGCTGCAAAAGAAATCGAGACACATCTTAAACTTCAGGACAATGACCCCTTTTGGCCTTAACCAATCGGAGGAACTATACATACACTTGTAATATGAAAATGTCTTGAAACCCTATAATCCTAAATCCTGAAAAGAATCCCGTTTATAGACAATTTTGAACTCTTTTAATTGACACTTTCACACTCCTCACTTTATGTACCAAGCCACATAAACACCATATGAAACTTAATACAAAAATATCATCGTAGAGGGACAACGTAAACCTAACACGGCCCACTGGAGGGCGGATAAACCTTTAAAAGCTTGATAAGCACACAAACCCCAAACCGTTGCAAATTTGGACACATTATATCCTCACCACTGGAAGGTCTATTTCAAAAATAAGCACAACATAAATGATGATTATAAACATACGATCAAATCCTGTGACCGAATTTGTGCATTATTGTGGACTACAAGACCCACAAACCCCAAGGGGAGGACCTTGTTTATACAATAACCATGTGATAGTTGGTCATACCTCGGTTTGGGAAATGATGCCTTTTTTCAGATGCCCACTGGAGGGCAACAACCTTAGAAATAATAAATTTCTGGATATATACACAATAGAAACCCACCTAGCAATGGCCCGATAAAAATACATTATACATGTTAATTGTAAAACAAATGAATTTTCTGTGGTCTAAACATTGAAAATCACATTGTACATTATGGACTACAAGACCCACAAATCCTAGGGGGTGAAATTGTTGTGTAACAACCATGTGATGAGAGTCACACCCACTTGGGGAGTGACGCCGAAATCAGGAAATGTGTTTGTGTTTATAAAATTGTGGCGATGCACTTTTCAAACTAACCGTGACCAAGACATCAGAGGCTGTCGAAACGCGTTGGTTGTTGCCTTGTTTTCTGACACCCCATGGATTGAGAAAATAAATGATTTGAAACCAACTTCCCTTTGGATGACGATTGGGTTATTTGCGACTCCGAAATATCCTTTCGAGAGAGGAATCGTTGTGTGTATATATATATATATATATATATATATATATATATATATATATATATATATATATATATATATATATATATATATATATATATATATATATATATATATATATATATATATATATATATATATATCCCCCCATGGGTAGGCCCTGGATAGCCCAGAGGGCAGGTTCAATGTATTTAAAAAGCACAGAATGTACTGTTAAGTTTTACTTGCCCTAGTAGTGAAAAATGATCAAATTCTTTTTTCACTACTGCAAGATCTATCTTTACCATAGGATAACATCGGGATTACCTTATTACAGTTTATAAGTGTCATTTCTCATTGGGAAGAGATGAACCCTTCAAGTCTTTTGTCTCTGGGATAAAAATGTAAAATGCAAACTTATGATGAAGTCAGATTTTACATTTCAAGTTAGCATTGAAAATAAAAATTGGCATTTTCTTGCGTTAGCCATTTGGTGCCTGTGCCCTGTCTCTGATCATGACTGGGTGTAATTGGCAGTTGGGCTTTGTGTATTCCTCTCTGATAGATAGCCAAATGGACACTTAGGTGTGTCCCAGTAGGCAATCTCTGGCAGGGTGGGAGGGAGGAGCTGGGCACGGCCTCACTGACACCTGAATGGGATGTGTCCTGTCCACAATCAAAGGGATGCATACCCCCTCCAGTGTGTCTGGAGCCAGGACAGGAAGGGAGGACATCTGTGCATTTCAAAAGCATGTCTTTGAGGTCTCCCCCACTTCAAAGGCACCACTTGGTGTAAGTACTGGAGCTCAGTACTCAGTACACTTCTGGACCTGTGGATGCTCTGCCGGGAAGAAGCACTGCTCTGCTGCTGAAGGGCTGCTACTCTGCTGGACTGCACTCTCCTGGATGCCTGCTTTGCTGTGCTGATCTGCTGCCTGCTGCTCTCTTGCTTGGATGAGAAGGACTGGTCCATCATCACTTAAACCCAGAACTCAGAGTGACTCCAAGGGCTAATTGACTGGCCTCCTGGTCAACTGAATCAAATACATAACAGGCTTGCAACCTTGCATCTGCACCAGGACTCTGCCAACTGTGAGTTTATGTTGCCAAGTGGTCCCACTGAAACCTTGGAAGTGCGCCTAAGGTGCTTATCAGCAGAGCGGAAGCATCTTCTCTGATGAGCGACACATCCTAGAGCAGAACCAACGCATCTCCTTGGCTGAGTTTCACATCCCTGAACAGAACGAATGCATTGCCTCGGTTTCTTGGTTTGGACCCCCACAAAAGACTCACATCGTTACTTCCTCCTGCATTTTGGGGTCGACACATCACCCTAAGAAA
Organism: Lissotriton vulgaris; assembly: GCF_964263255.1. Lineage (NCBI taxonomy): Eukaryota > Metazoa > Chordata > Amphibia > Caudata > Salamandridae > Lissotriton > Lissotriton vulgaris. The sequence goes on from NC_141699.1 coordinate 905,232,132, forward strand.
CGCCTCTGAACGATTGGTTTTCTCAGTGCAAGCTCCTCGCATTCCCTGTCAATGGCAGCCTCGATGACGATACTCTGCATCGCAGCTTCACTGCTCATCGGAACCTACACATTGTCTCAGCTGCACCTTGCATCCCTTACTGGCCTTCACATAGCAGAGCCTTCTCATCATCTATCCCCCCCATTTGGAACAACCTGCTGGCGAATATTCGTAAGGAACACGCCCTCCTTCCATTCAGGAAGAAACTAAAAACAGTCCTTTTTGCGGAGGCCTTGGTGTAATCTACTCCCTCTGGCTAGGCTGGACCTCTCTGACAGCGCCTATGGACCTGTTGGTGATAATGCGCTCAACAAATACCAATTAACAATAACATAGCAAGCCCCATCGACAGGATCCTTGATGTCGACGTATCAACACTTCATACCACACGTCGCCGCATCTCACAACAGACACATCACCATGGCTGTGCAACACATCTTTGACGCAGATCCACGCAAAGCTTCGCAACCAGGAGTTGTCAGCAGACTTTACTGGGTCTCTGTATCCAGCCTGTGCTCCATTGCGGTCGTCTGAAGTTCTCATTTAGTCCCGGTCTGGTGCAACCAGATATCCCAAATATTGCTTTTTGTTTCTTTATGCTATTTTGCCCTATACACTTTAAAATTCAATATCTCCAGTTCTACTAATGGGGTATTTGCCATTTTGGACTTGATTTATTTATTAACATCAGCTATTTTTCTAAACTGGTGTGGAATCATTTTGTTTGGTGTTTTCACTGTTTTACTGTTTGAAGTGTTGCACACATACTTTAAACACTGCCTCTTAGTTGAGGCTGACTGTTCTGTACCAAGCTACCTCTCCTAGATCACTTGATACCCTCATGATGTAAGTGACACAGGGTTTAATATAAGTCCCCCTTCCGTAGTAGGGGATCTCTGTGTATAGTCATAATCTTGTGAATAGTCCTGCCCGTGTGCCGGGACCCTGGAGTAATCGAAATAGTCTCTTAAGTTGTTTTCTTCTTCAGTCCTGCATAGACACTTAAGAGAAAATCAAAAACAAATAATGCAGCCTGAAAATACAAGGCTACATTGGCCAGCAATTCATCTTGAAGTGAAAAGGATAGCCAAATAATGTTAAAATGTACACATTTTGCTACGTTTCACACATAGAGAAATTCCCCGTAACAAAAATCCTTTGTCATGATAGAGAGGAAGGATTGGACAGACAAGCCCCTATAGGCTGCCATTATGTGTCTGGAAAAGGGACACCATGCCTTTCAGGAACTCTCCAGAGTCCCTCGGAATCCCGGATGCACAGCCAAAGGCCTTTTACTTTCAGTTCTTTTTTCTGGCTCCTGCTAGCAGGACCCTGTAGCATTGAGCTCTACCTTTTGGGATATAACTTCAATTTTTGGAACTTTTCCAGTGTTTTGAGTGTTTCACTCGATGTCTGGAGTCTTCCTCTTCCATTTGCTGTCTTTTTTTACCAGTTTTGCCACCTCTTTATTGTCGAAATGCCAGCTTTATTCGACAAGTGCCCTGAGTGTGGTAGGAAGAAGGCAAAATCTGCCCCCCACAGAGTGTACATACTCTGTCTCCCTTCTACCCATGTCCCTGACTCCTGTGATATCTGTCACTCTTTCCCCAGGAGGACCCTGCGTGACAGGGAGAAGATTTTACTCCAAGGCCTGTAGCAGAGGAGACATTAAGAACCAGGTGGGACTTCTGGGTATAGAGGGACTCTGTCACCGTCCTCTGCCCGTGCATTGGCCTCTGGGGGGGCTCCCCAGTCAAGAAAAGGCCCAGAAAAGGCACCAGTCCTGGTCGACGCTGATGGCTTTGACGTTGGCGTCGAGAGGTATGACCACCATATGTTCCCCGTCGACCCAGGGCTCTGGTTCGAAGCGACGTTGTTGTTCGACGTCGAGGGGTAGGACGTCGAGACCTAGGACGAGGTCGACGTCGAGGACTTCACCGGCGTCGACACACCATCGACGTTGTGATGTGTCCCGAAGATGAAGGAGCTTGCCGTCGAGGCGACACCGCTGTTCGCTGTCAACGTCGACGTGCAGGTCGATGTCAAGGCGAAGATACTTGACGTCGAGGAGTTCATCAACGTTTGGAAGGTCGACGTCGAGAAAGGAGAAGTCGACGTCGAAGAGGCCCAGGACGGAGTCTAATGCCTCTGTGGTTAGTGTCTCATCTTCATCGGCGAGTCCCCGGTCGCGACGGCTCCGGCACTCGTCTGCAGAGAGGTCTGCCTCCAGAGCGTCCACCCCGAGGCCTGCTCATAAGAAGAGGAGAGGGCTTGGGTCACCGGAATCTGATTATTCACAGACCTATTCACCCTCGAGGCCCAGGACACCTACGTCTCCTACTCTTCCACCACTTCCTCCTCAGAAACCACCTCCGCCTCCTCCTCCTCCTCCTCCTCTGCCTCCACCACCTCCGCCTCCTCCTCCACCACCGCCCCGGCCTCCACATCCACAGCCTGGGGTTCCAGCTCAGCCTATTCCACTTCCGCAGCCTCCTGGGCCAGCGGTTCCTGCAAGGCCCAGAAAGCCAAGGTCAAGATCCAGAGGGAGGCATTTCTCTCGTAGTGAGAGGTCACGTCATCGTCGTCGGAGGGAAAGGTCACGGTCAAGGTACACGGACTCATCCAGTGACAGGAGGTATTCTCCCACTCTCTCTGACTCTCCTCCTACGAGAGTGTCGCCTGTGGATGACATTGTGGCATTCCAGGATGTGCTGCTGAGGGGGGCAGCGAAGTTGGGGATCACATTGACGGTGCCCACTCCTTCCACCTCTGGGATGTTTGAAACATTGAAGCGTAGACACCTCTCCGTCCGTTGCTGCCTTTGGTGCCAGGACTGGCGGAACCGGCCATGGAGCTGTTTCTGACGCCGGCCTCGGTGAGGTCGGCATCATCTCGACTTCAAAAGAAGTACAGGCCCCTGGATTCTGATCCGGCGTTCTTAATGTCAGATCCTGTCCCGGATTCTGTAATTGTGACACCGGCCTAGAAGCAGCATTCGACTGCCCCTTCTTCTACGGTCCCTCCGGACAAGGAGAGCCGTCAAATGAACTCAGCTGGAAGGAAAGTCTGCAGTACTGCTGCCACCTCGATGAAAGCGGCTAGTGCCTCAGCGCTCTTGGGTCGCTATGACCGCCCCTTGTGGGAGTCCCTGCAGCACAGTTCATTCAGCTCCTCCCAAGAGATAGGAAAGAAGACTTCCAAGAGATATTGAATGAGGGCATGATGGTCTCGAATCAGGTCATCAGTTCCGCGGCAGATGCCTCTCTCCTGGCCGCGCATGGGTACTGTCATGGCATCAACTTGAGACGCCATTCATGGTTGCGGCTTACCTCTCTTAAGCCTGAGGCACAACAGAGGATCGCTAACTTCCCCTTCTCGGGATCTACCCTCTTCGGGACTCATGTGGATGAGGAAATGGCCCACATGAAGGCGGAAGTAGAGACGCTGAAGGCTGTAGGTTTGGAGAAACCTAAGGAACAACGGAAGTCCTTCCGTCCTTTCCAGAGGCGTTACTCTTCCCAGAGGCGAGGGCAAGGTCGCCAAGCTGACCAGGAGCAACAACAGCAGCAGCAATACCAGTAACAGCCCTTCCAGAAGCGTGAGAGGGGAAGAGGCGGCCAGCAGGCCTCCTCGGAGAACAAGGGCCTGGCCGGGTCTAAGCCCTGAGGAGTTACTTCCCCCTCATACGTTACCCGCTCTGGTGGGGGAAAGCATACAAAATTACTTGGCAGAGAAGAGAAAAATTACTCAAGACCAGTGGGTGCTGAATATTGTTTGCAATGGATACAGTCTTCACTTTGTCAGCCCTCCTCCAGCAATTCCACTGGTTTGTTCGCAATACCAGCTGAGCGAACTTCAAGCGGAGGCCGATACCCTGTTAAGGGCAATAGAAGATGTCCCTCTGTCTCAAAGGGGAAAGGGTCTATACTCAAGGTTCTTTCTGGTATGCAAAAAGGACAAAAACGAGTTCCGGCCCATTCTGGATTTGCGACAAGCAAACAAAATGGATTCGTAGGGAGAAATTTTGCATGCTGTCTTTGCACCAGATTTATCCTCAGGTGCAACGATGAGACTGGATTTGCGCAATAGACCTGCAGGATGCGTACTTCCATGTGCCCATTGCACTGAAACACAGGAAGTTCCTGCGCTTCCTAGTTGGCACCAATCACTATCAATACACCGCACTACTGTTTGGACTGAAGTCTTCACCCAGGATTTTTTCAAAATGCATGGCATTGGTAGTAGCGCACCTGAGAAAGAACAAGGTGTTTATCTACACCTACCTGGAGGACTGGTTGATCAAAGCCTCCACCTTCCAGGAAGTGCAAGTGCATTTCAGCAGGATGGCCGTTCTGTTGAACCAGCTGGGTTTGCACATCAACATGTCCAAGTCCGTTCCGACTCCTGTTCAGTGCCTGCAGTACTTGGGAGCCTCCATCAATACTCTTTCAGCAAGCGTGTCTCCTTCGGAGGAGCGACGCTTATCGATCCTTCAGAAGGTTCAGGCTCTCATGTCCGTTCCATCAACGACAGTGAGGACGGTGTCTTCTCTTCTGGGGTCGATGGCCTCTTGCATCTTCCTCACACCACATGCCCGCCACCACATTAGACTGCTGCAGGAATGTCTGGAGGATCAGTGGGATCAGAGACGAGGGAGCTGGGACGACAGTATCCAACTGTCTCTATATGCTCAACAGTCCCTGAGATGGTGGTGTTCAGCAGAGAATCTCCTCAAGGGGGTTCCGTTCCAAAAGGACATTCCCATACAGACTATCGTGACAGATGCTTCTCTCCATGGCTGGGGAGCGCATTCGGACCATCTACAGAGCCAAGGAACGTGGTCCCAGGCGGAATCCACGTATCACATCAAATTTCTGGAACTCAGAGCTGTTCACTTGGCACTGAAGGCCTTTCATCCGTCCTTCCAGACCAACTCCTTGCTTGTACAGATGGACAATACGACCACAATGTATTACCTCAACAAGCAGGGGGGCTCGAGATCGCGTACACTGTCACAGGAAGTGCAGGCGAGCTGCCACTGGCTGCTAGCCAGAGGACTGACGATAACAGCTACCCATCTGCCAGGTGTGCAGAATGCTCAGGCGGACGCACTCAGCATGATGGTCCAGGAAAACAACTAGTGGGTCCTAAACGACCAGTTGCTAGGAAGCACCTTCGAAAGATGGGGCACTCCAGAAATAGATCTGTTCTCCACCACCGAAAACAGAAAATGCAGAGACTTCGCCTCCAGGTTTTGCCAACCGGGGATTCAGGGGAATGCGCCATGGATCAGCTGGTCCAACAGCTTTCTGTACGCTTTTCCACCCATTCCCCTGATTCCGGCAGTACTCATCAAGCTGTCACAATCCAGGGCACGAATGATCCTCATTGCTTCGGAATGGCCTCAACAGTGGTGGTTTACGGACCTGCTCCACGGGTCTCTTCAACCCCACCTGCGGCTGCCATGTCGGCCGGACCTTCTCAGAAAGTTCAGGGGGCAGATGGTGCACCCTAACATCTCATCGTTGAGTTTGGCGGCATGGCTCCTAAGATAGTACAATATGGACACTTGAATTTGCCTGATAATTGCATGGAAATACTCAAGGAGGCTAAGAGACATTCCACAAGGACTTCCTACGCCTACAAGTGGAAGAGGTTCTGCATCTGGTGCACGTCCAAGAACTATGATCCTACCTCCTGCAAGGAAGATGTCATCCTTCCACACCTCTTGCATTTGGCTCAATCTGGCCTTAATTTTCATTCTATTAAGGTTCACCTCGCAGCATTAACTGCGTATAGGAAATGCCCTTCACAAACATCCTTCTTCCAGATTCCTGTAATTAAAGATTTTTGGGAGGGATTGAAGAAAGCGTTTCCCCCTGTTAGGCGTCCGTCGCCTTCATGGGAGCTGAATGTGGTGCTGTCTCGCTTGATGAAGGAACCTTTTGAACCTATTCATAAGACTTCACTACGGCACTTATCCTGGAAGGCGGTCTTCCTTGTGGCTATTACATTGGCCTGCAGGGTGAGTGAAATCCAGGCTTTGTGTTGCCAAGAACCTTATACTGTATTTCATGCTTCTAAGGTTGTGATGCAAACTCTCCCTAAGTTCCTTCCTAAGGTGATTTCTGATTTCCATGTAAATCAGACGATAACTTTGCCTAACTTTTTTCAACATCCTTCCACTCCAGCGGAGAGGTCTCTTCATTCCCTGGATGTCAGAAGAGTGTTGAAATTCTACTTGGGTAAGACCAAGGACATTTGTAGGTCAGACCAATTGTTTGTCAATTACGGATCGGTCAGGACTGTTCTTGTCAACTCAAAACAGTTCATCTCTAGGTGGATTGTGTCCTGTATCCAGTTATGTTACCAAAAGGCTAACAAAACCTTAGGGGGTAAGCCTAAGGCTCATTCCACCAGAGGCAAAGCGGCTACACCGGCTTTTCTATGTAATGTTCCCATTGCAGATATCTGTAGGGCTGCCACTTGGAAGTCGGTCCATACCTTGGCTAAGCACTACTGTCTGGACTCTGATGCCAGAGCAGACGCTCAGGTTGGGCAGGCTTCGTTGAGAAATCTATTTGTACAGTAGTGGTGTTGTCTGTTTCCTCCACCGCTGGTTTAGTTTGTTAGGATGGGCTTGCCATTCTATTCAGATAGATAGATTATGACTATACACAGAGATCCCCTACTACAGAAGGAGTAGTTTCTTAACAGTAACTTCAGTTCTGTAGTAGGGGTATCTCTGTTATAGTCATAAGCACCCGCCCTCCTCCCCGGTGGAGGAAATGATAATGTATTGTATGCTACAGGCCTGGCTTTATACACCTTCAAAAAAAACTGAAAGTAAAAGGCCTTTGGCTGTGCATCCTGGGATACCGAGGGTCTCTGGAGAGTTCCTTAAAGGCACGGTATCCCTTTTCCAGACACATAATGGCAGCCTATGGGGGCTTGTCTGTCCAACCTTTCCTCTCTATCAGGACAAAGGATTTTTGTGTAGGGGAGTTTCTCTATGTGTGAAACTTAGCAACATGTGTACATTTTGACATTATTAGGCTATCCTTTTCACTTCAAGATGAAGTGCTGGCCAATGTAGCCTTGTAGTTTTAGGCTTTAACCTTTCACCCACTCCAGACTTCTATTGGAGTATTTACGGGAGAAAGGGTCTGTGTGAGAAAGCACGACTGAGTTACTCTAACGTCTTGCGTTAGTTTTATCGCCTTACCAAACGTTGGGCGCCATGTAGTGTAGTTCCTATTTTCCCTATAGGCCCTGCGCATTGGAATAACATAAACAGCAGTGCAGACGTAGAAGTGCGGTCTTCCAGGTCTCTACTGACTATGTTAGACTTAATTGGGTTTGTACCAACTAGCTCAGAGGTCACTGGAAACTTTCTTGACTGAATAGGAAGTGATCAGCTTCCCTGGTACAGACAAGAAGGGATTCAGTTTTTCAACAACCACATAAACATGACAACTTTGCTCCTTAGAATAAGAGTCAATCTCTAGAGTCGTGTGAAACAATAGACAGCTATTTCACTCAGTCAGTTGTGCAGATTACTTTCACCAGTATGCAGAGACTAGAGAGACGGGCGTTTTCAATAAAAGGTATTATTTATTGAACAGTCTTTCTTCTCATGCAAGAGAAATGAATTGCCACAATTGCAAGACTTGTTATTATAAAAAGTGCGTACAGTAAAAGGAGTATTGCGAAATAATACTGTAAAAGCATTGATATGGTTTCTTAGCCATACGATAGTTAAAATGAATAAAGTATATACATTCATATATACATTTAGCTAACGTCCTCAACTGGTGCTTCTAACTACGCCTACCCCGGTGTACCTGACCTAAGCCTAATACATGGGAGGGAGTAAGTAAGTAGCAGTTTAAGTTAAGTTGGTTTTGCCAAGGGTTTACTTCAAGAATTCTCTCTAAGGGTTTAGTCAACACCGTACCTCTGGAATAGAATGTTGGAGGTCTGGTATCTCCCCTCAGGACTCGATATTCCAGTTACCCGCGAGGGTAGGCTGGAAACGCCGGAGCTGGATTTTCTCGGCAGGAGAAAAGACAGCGTCTTCCTCAGCGCGTCAAGGAGGAGGAGGGGCAGCGTCCGTGGGCTTCTCGCATCTGCTGGGCTCTGCAAGGGACAGCTGTTCTGCTCCTGTATTCACCACCACCATCGCATTTGCTTAAGGCAACGTTGGTATTATTTATACCTGAAAGGTGCCTTGTTTGACGTAAGTTTTTGGACATAAGACGTCAATAAAGATGTCACTAAGAACTGGTCGTTCTTACAGTGCTCATTAGAGTTCTATGACTAATAAAAACAAAGCAAGCGGGGCTTTCCCAGGTTGCTGGGGGTTTTATCTGTTGAAAGAACTCGGTGTGTAATCTAGAAATCTAAGATAGTGGCTTCTGCTGTGTCATGTACTGTAATGAGCTGCAGAGACGAGTTTCTGAAATATGGCTCTGATCGTTTATGCCATTATAGGGGTATGGATTGATTATAGCCCTATAGGGGCATAAGGTCACAATATTGATCGGGTCCTAGATAAAACACGACAATTTGTCTTTGATTTTCTCTTATGTGTCTATGCAGGACTGCAGGAGAAGACAACTTAAGAGACTATTTCGATTACTCTGGGGTCCCCGCACATGGGCGGGACTATTCACAAGATTATGACTATAACAGAGATACCCCTACTACAGAACTGGAGTTACAGGTGAGAAACTACTCCTTCTGATCATTCCTTCACCAGAACAGAAGGTCCTAGCCATCTCACCCTCACTAATGACCTCAACCTGACCCAGCTTCTCCTCACTCATTCTACTTCCTCCCTCCGGTATGCCTAGCTCCCTCTAGATCTCTTTGTACGACCATACTCCCTCCGGTATTGCCTTCAACTACACGACTCACTGTAGTTCGCCAAGACTGTCCACTTCTGTAGCACCATATTCACTTTACTTCCTGCCATGGCTTCTGGTAGCTCTCAATTTCAATTTCAAAATAGTCTTTATTCAATATTTTTCAATCATAAAAAGACATTTACAATTTAAAAAAAGTTTTTTTACCCCCTCACCCCGCAAGAATACAAGATCCACAATGATTCATTTCAATATAGTCTAAAAATATCAACCTAGCTCATCCTTATTTACATAGTTTTTAAATATAAAAAGATTAAAACAATTATAAAAAAACGAAATTCATCAATGCAAAATATATCAGTTTCTTAACACGGTATGCATAGTATATCACTTACTTAATACAATGTGCAAATTTGGATAGCAGCGTATGATAACTAGCCCTAGGGTTATTCCAGGCTCATTTTACGAGCCCGAATTATCCACATCCAGTGAAGAAATTTCGACATGGCTATAACAACAGACTGGGAGGTATCAGTTCTTAGGATCCTAGCAGCCTCATTTGCAGATTTTAGGCCCAGCTGGGCGCAGATCGGTTTTAGCCATGATCGTCTGGGGGCGTTATATTCAGGGCAAGCAGACAACACATGTCCGATATTTTCCTTTGATCAGGGCAGAAGGGGCACCTCGAAGTTTGGTTTTTATACCATTTTTCAGTTAAGGCATTTAATGGTAATGTCCCCACCCTCAGTTGACGATACTTCTTCCGGTCCCCTGGGACGGTAATCCAATCCCAGTAAGGTTCTAGGGCCGGTGCATGCTTGAGTTCTCAGAAGTCAGTAGTAAAAGATTGATCAATACGGCTTCCAAAACTCTTAGCCTCAACCATGCTCCAATACAGATCTCGAAGTATTTTCTTAGGTGGGAAAACATTCCTTACAGGGTCGTCCCATAGTCGAGATAAACCCATAGCCCTATAAATTGTTTTTACCTCTCTCATCCTTGCTATTTTATGAATTTTGTCCAAGGTTCTAACCTCAAGGAAGCCTTGGGCGTACTGGGAGAGTTCTGGGGTGACCCATACCCTCCTCCAGTAGGCTCTGATCTGTACCTGGCCATATCCTCAAAGCTATGGAATGCCAGATCATAGTGTAGAGGTAACAAAGGGGTTGATATTGGTAGGCCGGTAATGTTGCGGAGAAATTTATTTTGGGCTACCGTCAACTTTGTAAGATTACTTGGCCCCCAGAGTTCAGCCCCATAAAGGACTGCCGCTCCAACCTTTGCATTGTAGATTTTTAAGACCGGACTAATAGGTCTGGTATGTGAAGAAAATAATTCCTTTCATGAGGGCTCCTGTCACTTGAGCATGCCTTGTAGCTAGCTGGTTAGTGTGCTGTTTCCAGTCTAATTTATAAGACAGGGTAATGCCCAGGTAATTAAAAACCTGGGTCTGTTCTAGTTGAACCCCGTCCATGATGACCTTCCCTCTTATATGTCTCCGTTTGTGCAGTACCATAAATTTTGTTTTACTTGTATTAATGACAAGACCATGGTCTGCGCAAAACGCTTCAAAAACTCCAATGGCCCTCTGGAGTCCCTGTTGAGTCTTCGATATTAGTAGGGTATCATCCGCGAACATCAACAGGGGGATCAGTCTTCCTGCCAACTTTGGTGCATCTGTTGGTTGTTGTTCAAAATACCTGATCACCCTGTTGATGTATAGCGAAAAGAGCGTTGGAGCTAGCACACATCCTTGGCGTACTCCCCTTGCAATGGGGAATTTATCAGTAACGCTGCCCTGCTGATTCCATCGAACTTGTGCAAAATTGTTCTCGTGCAGTCTAATTAATAAGGACAAAATTTCATTTGGAATGCCCTGTTCTTGTAGAATATTCCACAACTTAGCACGAGGTACCAAGTCGAATGCTGATTTCAAATCAACAAAGAGCATACCCCCCCCCCCCAAGGAGCACTACGCGCCAGTATAATAAAACAAATCTAAAAACTTGGTCGATGGTACTAGTATGACTACGAAATCCTGTCTGTAAGGGTGACAATATGTCCTGTTCATCTATTCAACCATGGATGCGCTGCAGTACAAGCCTCGCCAATACTTTTTGTATGCATGCGATAAGGCTGATAGGCCTATAATTACCTGGGTCCGAGCATGCCCCTTTTTTAAAGATTGGGATAATCTCGGCTCCCTTCCAAGTCTCAGGAATAGGCGAGCCCTTTGCGATACCATTGGCTAACAACTGGATATAGGTAGCCCAGAGATCTTTGTCATGCATAAACAAATCTGCAGGGACAGAGTCTAAACCTGGGGCCCTAGCTTTAGGGATGTTATTTAAAGTTTTTAGGACATCAGCTTTAGTAAAAGATAGGTGGCTCGTAGTGGTATTTACAAGTACTTCGCACCCTTCTTCATCTCTATCCTCAGGAGCGAACTGGGTCGCATAATGGGAGACCCACACTTCTGGTGACACATGGTTCGTGGGTTCTCCTCTTTTGGCCCCCCTTCCCCATTTAACGATGTTCCAGAAGGAGGTCATGGATCTTTCTTTGCTGGCTCTTAGGAGATCCCTCCAGTAGCCTTCCTCCCATTCCCCCTTTGCCCTAGTTTGTGTTTTTTTATACATGGCTCGGGCATCCTTTATCTTAACTTTATCTTTTGACTTTACTGCATCAGACAAGGCCCTGTAGGCAACCCTGCAGGTTTTATCGTACCCATGGTCCTCTTTCCTTACTGGCCTGCGCTGTTTTTTAGTAACTTTTTTGACAAAAAAGGATTTCAGTTTTTTAAAAAAGACATCATGGATCATACTAATTTCAGATATCGAAGTCTCCATAATGGAGTTGCTCCTTAATTCTATAATGCCCTGTGTTGTCAAATCCCTCATAGCTGTTATACTTTCCTCATTAGTTGCACAGTTTGACCATCTAATACGTCTGTTATCATTTGAGAGGGTTATTTGGACGTTATCCCTCGATTCATCTCTTTTCAATAGATCAAACAATTTAAATGTCAGAATTAATGGGTCATGGTCACTTTCAGCCCTTGGCTCTATCCACATGTCATCAACACTGGCCCAATTCTCCTTATTAGTCAGGATATAGTTGATGCGACTATGTGAAGTGCCATTATTAAAGGTAAGGGCACCCTGTTTATCCGAGCCCGTTCTTCCATTAGTGGCCCGTAACCCATGCTCCATACATAAAACTTTTAATTGTAGTGCAGCCTCAGTCCACTTTTTGATAGGTATTAAAGACAGCTGAGGGATTTCCCAGATATAGTACTCTTCTACCGTGAGATCTATATCATGGTTATCTAGGGGTTCGAAACAACAATTAAAATCACCGCCAACAATTACATTAGCGTTCAAACAATATTGTTTTAAAAGAGAATCTAGCTGATCAACTGCCTCAGTGGATTTATCACCTGGCAGCCCCCTCGAGTAAATGTTAAAAATATAAAGATCCTTACAGTGAGGTCGCTGTAATTTAACCAACAAAATATCGGGACTATTAGTAACCAATTGAAGAGCAGAATAGCCACGTTCTGTTTGACCCATGTCACCAGGCCACCCTTAGGCCTTCCCCTTAAACTCGGTGTAGCCGGGATATAAAAATGTAGATATCCTTGTATAGGTTCTGGGGCTATCTGCCAAGTTTCCTGAAGAAGGATTATATCCTTTGTGTCCAGGAAAGTTAGCCAGTCCAGTGATGGCATTTTACTTTTTAAGCCTGCAACATTTCATGACATTAAGGTATATTGGGCAGAAACATTGTCATTAGAAGGTTTCATGCTACTGGATTGGCTATCCCTATGTTGTTGAGAAGAATCATATTCACTTATAATTATTCTCAATTACAACCAGGTTTGAGTATAACTTTACATTTAGACCACTATCAGTGATGTGGTCAAGTCGGCCAAAAGGGTGGTGAGCTTCTTCTGAAGTCACCAGGGTGTCCTGTCTGCTCCTTGCTTTTATCTGTGGTATTAGAGTATCAGCTATCACAGCATTTCTCTGGACTTTCAAGTCTCCCACTATATATTCACCAAGGGGAGTGGGGCAAGCAGTGTTACATCCCCAACCCAGTCAATCACAATCATTTAGCCCTGATAGAGCTTCATATCTATTTCCTAAAGCCATTCCCCATTCGTTACATGGAACCTTTATTCCTCTATTGTTTCTCACAATGTCCCACACAGGTCCCGGAGTCTTGGGGAATGTTACATTTTGTTTTTCAAGGTAAAGATGTCCCACGAGTTAGCCACCAAGTTGGTAGAAAGTGTACTACTGGTGCCAGTAGTACACTTTCTACCAACTTGGTGGCTAACTCGTGGGACATCTTTACCTTGTAATGTTACTCCCCTGTCCCATAATTGACAGATAAGGGGGCCTCCTTTTACTTTTTAACATTTTGTTTTACGCCATAGAAAAATTTGAGAGTGAGGGGGACAACAGTCCCAGATCTTCTTTGTAGCGGGAAAATATTGTTTAGGACATTGGGTAGAACAGCCGGATGGGAAAAAGTCACTGTGACACAATCTCCTGTGAACCTTTTTGGTCGATTACCGATCCAAGCGACCCTTTTCCCTGTCTTAATTTCACCTGCAAGCTGTTGTTTACCTCCTGGTGCCATCTGCATATTTCCTGTTAGCCAATGCAGTGCCTTACTGGACAAAGATGCTGGCGATTCCGATTGACCATTCATTAGTGGTGGTACGTTGGCCAACACCAATACCACTGGAGAAGCTTCTTCAATAAATTGGAGAGGATCAGTTTCCTGACATATTGCTGGCGGAATACTTAATATTACTGGGGCACCGTCTGTAGCCAGAGACTGATTAATAGTGTTTGATGAAATTTGAGCTGGACAAATAGAAAGCGTCGGGCCGCTCCCCTTTTCTGTAGTACTCCCCACATTATCCTCAGTTGATTGGGCCGCTTTTATCACAAGTGTTGTTAATTTGTCAACCCCATCCACAGCCTTTCTCTGGATTCCACTCATTCTTTTTACCTCCGCATTTAATTTGTCAATCTTGGCAACTAGAGGTTTAAACATGGTTTTAATTTTGGAATATATGATATCGGCTATCTTTTGGAGCAGTTCGTCGTCCCTGTTGCATTTGTCGTTATCATCCCCATATTCTATGGTTCTGACCTTAGTTTTCCCAGGGGGTGTTGCTCTTTTTTTTCTCATTCCTGAACGTAGACCTGTCTTTTTTTGCTGAGTTTTTCTGTGTGTTCTTGCAGGTCGAGTTTCCTGTTCGGAAGATGAGGGATCATCTGAATTATGGACCCTAATCTCATGATCAGATTCAATATTATTTTCTGGATCAGTTGGCACTGAAGTTACTGCATCATCTAGCAGGAGACTATTTTGATCAGCAGGATTTTGGCTTGAATGTACCGTAATATCTATCAGGTCAGTGGGGGCATCAAGCACTGTGGTATCTATCTGTGGGGAATTTTGGGCTGGACTTAATAGCTGTAGATTAGGAGACTGACTTAGCCCCAGTGACTGTCTCCTTTCACTATTAATTTTCGCAACCACCTGAACCAGGTAGTTGTCCATTGTTTTTGTATTAACTGGGGGCTGTTTTTTTGGCATGTTAAACACTGGATTGTTAGTTCCCACAAGTGGCAAAGATTATAGCAAGTAATTTCCCTTACTTCGCAAACAGGTAAAATGGCCCAATCGGTTCACAGACAGTCTCAGATTGCCTGGTAGCTTTAGTTGGGATGAGTATACCGAGTCACAAGTGCATAAAAGTAATAAACTGAGGAAGAAAGATGCTCCGCTTAGCTTTCCCAGTAAAATAGTAAATAGTAGTAAACAGTAAATATTTCCTTACTTGAGAGAAAAAGAGTGTGGCCCAGTCCAGTCGCGGACAGTCTCGGACTGTCTAAGACTGTCCGCCCTTTGTCTGGGCTTCGTCTGGGCGTCCCGCTCGCGTCCCACGTCGCGGGGTAGCCCACTGTTTAAGGGCGCCTGCTGTCGCTCTTCCCCCGTGTCACTGACGTGCCGCCGCTATGCCTGCCGGGTAATGTAGTTCCCGGGGCGGCGGCGCGAGGCTGGTAGCTGTGTGACTCCTGGCGGTGGCGGCGTATGGACCTGGGCTTTCTCCTGACTCCTGGCGGTGGCGGCGCTTGAAAGTTCAAAGGTAAGTTGGTAGATCTCTCTAACCTTTACCTTCATAACCTCCTTTACTGTCTAGTCTCCTCTCACCAGCTGTTCTTCTGTATTTCTTTTTACTCTTCTATTGTGCTTAATCACTCCCTCATCCCTACAGTCACTCTGAGACAGTCCCTCCACCCTTCTTATTCCTATTATGTTCAGGTTACCGGTGGAGTCTTCTTCTACTCGTCTACCCCATGTGACTCAGTTTATGTTGGCTCAGTACACTCAGGGGGGATTTTCACAACATGTTCCTTCTCATCCGTTTCTACACCTGTCAACCTCTAGCCGGCACTCCTTCATTACCTTTCCGCCCCTTCCCTTTTCTCTTCTTCTTATTCTTCTCCTCTTTCAACCTTTGGGAGTCACTTAGATTTTACCTTGTGTTTACAAGCTTCAGTTAACCTGATTCTCATTATAACTATATGTCCTCGCCATAGGACATTATTTCAGAGACATGCTAATACAGAACAACTTGTGAAAGGTAAATGTTTTCTGAGTTCTCCTTAGGAAGCTCCCAGCTGCACACAGATCAAAGATATCCTTCACAAACTCAGGACTGTGAATACTGTACACCATCAAATAGCTCTCCTTATCAATCAACATAAGGTTGTGGGGGTTCACTCCAATCAACTGAGATTCTCTCACATGTGGGAAGTCAACTTGGCTCTTCACCCCTCATTTGAAAAAGTTAAATTGGCACTGTGCCACAAGCCTTCACAAACTATAAAGGTACACATTATTTACTGGCCTCCCAAATCAATTCAAAGCTTTGTTGAACACTTTTCAGAATACATCTCAACAAACCAGATGCTCTCACTCAACAATATCCATTTGGGAGACTTCAACATTAATTAACTAATTAATTGTGGGTTTGTAATGCACTAGAATCGACTCCCGAAGGAGTATCTCTGCTCAGTAGACTGCTGGGGAACCCGTCCTGGCTTTCCCTGTGAGATGGTCCCTACTGGGTATCTTCAAGGTGAAACCAGGCATCCCCGGAGTATGTGGGGGGCCGTTGTGGAGATGAGGCAAGCTAATGCCCAGAGTTGCCGAGTGTGATTCCTGGTTAGAGTAGGCACCGAGATGAGAATTATCGAGTCTGCTGACCCTGGTCCACGAACCTGCCGCGTCGGGAATTGCACCCTGGTCCCGGGCCGTCCTCTGCTCTCGGGTCTGCCGCCTCTAACCAGTGAGCCACACCACTCCATTGGCTTGGGAAATGCAAACTCTAAATGTTTCAGAGAAGTAAACAACATCCTAAGTCTCCACAATGTAGACCAACTGCCATCCTTCCCAACTCACATCAAGTAGCGAACACTAGGCATAATCGTATTCTCTATACCAGGAGTTTCATGTTTCGCAACACCGGAAGTCAACTGTTAGGTCTACCTGATGTTACGGTGCCCTTCATATAGCTTTCATATCGTACCACATATACTTTATGAATATATGATGTTACAACGCCTGCAATTACAACAAATGCTTTTACAACACAGTCTTTACATCGTAACTACCATTACATTGCATGATTTTACAATGCATGCCATTACAACTCATTTAAAAAAAACTGCCATTACAACGCATTCCATGACAACGCATACCATTACAGCGCATACCATTAAAACGCATAATGCTTTTAGGGCAACAGTAGGGTACGTGTTGGATAGTGTAGGTGTCACAATTACTATTCCCACTCCAGTGAGTGCAACAGTAGGGGAAGTGTTGGATAGTGTAGGGATAAAAATTACTAAGTGTTGGATAGTGTAGGGGTACACATTACTATTCCCACTCCAGTGAGTGCAACAGTAGGGAAAGTGTTGGATAGTGTTGTAGGGATAAACATTACTATTCCCATGTACCTCAAAACCCACACCTACCCTAATACAAAAGAAATCTCCATTACTTACCTTATAATGTGTTGAAATGGCATGTGCTGTAATGGTATGTGTTGTAATGGCATGCGTTGTTGTGACATGCATTGTAATGGCATGCGATGTAAAGGCAGTTGCGTTGTAACAGTTGCATTGTAAAGGTAGGTTGTTGTAATGAATGTGTTGTAATGGAAGTTTCCCATACTTTATGATGGCTTTACGTTAGGAGTTACAAATTCTGTCATTGTATGCCAATAGGTGGGTTTCAGTGTGCTCCTTATTTGTTTTCTTCTCATTTCTAAACCCTGAACTCTTTATTCATCCTCTTCCTTTTACCTCTTTAGACAAGAACACCCCTTCACTCACTCCATTTACCAGTATTAATGGAAGAAGGGAACTATCAAGGTAGTCTAGGCTTACACATATTTTTGTATAGACTTTAAGAATTAGCATTTCCTTTTATACTTTCCTTTTCTGTCTTTTTGTTGACAGAGATTTCTCCTGGCTGACTTTTCCTGTCCTAAAGTGGGGTGTGATGTGGGACGCTTGTTTTCCCTCCTTGTGTTCCCTTCTTCCCTTGGTTACTGTTGGTACTTTGCTTTGACTCCATTGGGTGCAATAGGTGACAAGGAACAGTTGGGGACCTTTCACCTTTGCATGGCGTTCCTGCGGAAATGTGAGTAGGATTTGACAAGTTGAACCTCTAGGAGTAATGCTCAACAACGCCAGTGTTAACATTCACCAATAGGCAGACAACACTCAGTTATACCTAAAAGTGTCATTGATCAAAGATCTTCTCAAATTACAGAACAGCTTTAGAAGATTACATCACTGGATACAACCCTACTGCTTAAAATTAAACCACACAAACACTGAATTTCTGCTTTGATCCAGATAAGGCAACAGCAGCATCAAACCATCATTAATTACACAGCTAACCATCTATGAGATGTTTCATCCCCAAACACTACAGGTCAAAACTCTAGGTCAGGGGTCTCCAAACCGGTCTTGGAGGGCCAGATCCATGCCAGATTTTTAAAATAACTACATGTATCTCAATGGGGATATCCAAAAAATCTGGCATGGATCAGGCCCTCCAGGACCGGTTTGGAGACCCCTGCTCTAGGTCTTACTACTGACTGTTCCCAAACTATGATTTCTCACATCAACAAATCGGCACAGTCTGCAAACTTCTGCTCCTCCAGGTAAAGAAAATAAAGACTACTGTTCACCAATCAATGCAGCTGATGCTTTGGTTCTATCCAGATTCTACACTGACAACACAGTCCCGGCTCATCTTCCAGCGTCCAATCTATCCTCTCTAAAAGCCGTTTTACACAAAGCCACCTACCTCGTAGATTTACTACCCTTCAGACTTGGAAACACTAACATTCAGATTATCTTTAACTCTGAAACAATTCGTCTCAGTTTCGGGTCCAAACGGTAGGAAATCTCTACCTATGCCCCTCAGATTAGTGTCTGACATCACATCCTTCAGAAAAGGTTTCAAAATGCAACTATTCAGAACCTACTTCACAGACTCTGACCCTCAGATCTTAATCTCTGAATGGTAGTTATTAAAGATGTCACTCAGGCCAATCCTCTCTATCAATGAATCCTATTATATATTACTTCTCACCATCCTGATGCCCCCTTTCTAACCCCTCCCTACCCAATTCCCACTTGCTGTTCAAAGGAATGTTTCCACTACTCGGCCCATTGTTCCATGCAAATTGCATGAATACCTGTTGGTGACCTGTTGCCATATAACACTACAAAATAAAAAAATAAAAAATGTTGATAAGGAGCTTTTTACAAATTGGCTTAATGAGAACTTCAGAAAATGTTCACATATCTTTCAAATTCCCCTGCTACTTCTTTATTGAAACATTGCATTGACATTCCATCCAAAACAGAATTGTCTTCAAATATGTATGCTCAATATGTAAGGACTAGCTGGATATGTACCTTAATTCTTCTCTGATTGCCTCATGTGCCATTCTCCATCATGCACATTCTGCTCTGTCGGTCATGGCCTTCTTAATGATCTGCAACTCAAGTGGGTCAGAAACTTCTCTGTTTTGGCCCCCTCACTTTGGAACACACTCTTTCTGAGTTTTCTCTACTCAAAATCACTGGTGTTCCGAAAAATAAATGAAAACAATAATGAAAAAGATGACTTCTTATCCAGCTCCAGCATCCCATAAACTATTCCCTGCAAGCATGTCTTATGTATTGTCAAAAATCAGTTTATGGCCTGCAACGTTTCCAAGTCTGGGCCCAGATTGATCAATATTTGACACCGCGCATTGCAGGAAGACAACTATCAGCGCTGTGTTGAATGGAGGGTGCATGAATGCTCCATATTTATGAAGATATGGCGCATTCCAGCTCTGACTGTCTTAAAGCAATATGTGCTGCCTAGCGCCAATGCAGGCACCCTTGAGCCATGGTGTCTGGTGCCTGTTGCCTTTGCGTCAGCCTGCGTAACACAAGGGCAACTCAATTCTTTGAAAGATCTGGGTGCTTGTGAGTTCTGCCTCAATAGAGTGTATTGCTCAGCCTGGGTTTGGGAAATAAACCAACATATTGTATATCTTTTTTTTTTTTTTTGTTTTTTGTTTTTTTTGTTTTTGAAAAACCTTTATTTATAGAAAAAGTACACCGCTATTCAGCCATACATCCCGGAGGCCAGGCAGCATTGCGATAACAGGGAGGCTCATGTACAAAACAGTGCGCAAAAGCAGTCAGGTTTAATTTTTCAAGAACTAACAACTTGGAAAGGAGAACCAAAGAATAGAAGGGCCCCGGGAGGCCACCAGAAAACGAAGTGCCTGGGCACGAAGGAAATGATAAGAGAGAGAAAGAAGAAGAGAAGTGGCCGAGGACAGTACATAAGTATTTGAAGGGGCGTAGCGGGAAGGGGTCAGGGGCCGCACATCCAACACAACTCAGAATATTAATTGCAGCAGTAAGGTATGGGGGAGTATCGCACCAGGATGTTCCGTCCGGAACCACCGGAAGGGTTACTGTCTATGGGGAGGACTGGACGTCCAAATCCGGCTCGAGCGGGGGTTCGCACAGATTGCCCCGATAAGAATTCCAGGCTCCCCACACTGATCTCCACATTCTGGGCTTACCCCTGGCCACATACACCGTTTTCTCCCGCAGCATGCACCAGTCCATGTTGGTCTTCCAGAGGCTAAGGGAGGGGGGAGCGGGCGCACCCCACTTCTGGGCAATGTCCCTCTTGGCCACCATGTTGCCTAAGGTGACCCATCGGGTCTGGGCTACGCTGTAGTCATTCGGGCACCACACATTCAGAAGGCAACGGCGTGCCTCGGCCGGCAGGGCCACACCAGTCACCTCCTCCATCACCTCATGCACTTGCCTCCAGTACCGGGCCACACCAGGACACTCCCAGATGATGTGCAGGAAGGTAGCAAGCGCACCACAACCCCGCCTACACAGGCCATCCGTGGAAAGCCCCATATGGATGAGCCTGGGGCCGGTGACATTCACTCTATGTAAGATTTTCAGCTGGACCAGCCGTAACCGCGCCGATATGGCCACCTCCCTGGGGGAGGAGGCCGCCGACTGCCATTCCTCCTCGTCCATTTCTATGCCATCATTCACCCAGTGCATCCTCAGTCGTTCAAGCAAGTCCACCCGCACGTTGATCAGCTTTTTATAGGTCAGGGAAATGGCGCTGTCCGGCATATGGCCGTCCAGCACCCGATCCTCCAGGGGCGACGGCTCAGGGATAGCACCACCATCAGATACGTGGGGGGAGAGGGCGTGGCTGAGCTGGGCGTGTCGGAAATATTCCGTCGACGCCAGCTGGTACTCGAGTTGTAGCGTGGCGAACGACTTGATCTTGCCCCGTGCAACCATGTCTCCAACTTTAGATATTCCGATGGTGTCCCATCGGTCAAAACCCTTGGTCTTCCAGTTTCCCCAACACGTCCGAATCATACAGGGGAGTGGCCAGAGTGATCTTGTCCTTCCAGCCAAGGGTGTCGGTGACCGCGCGCCACACGTGCACCATCGTTCTGGTGGGCCCCGTCAACCTACGGTCCAACGACCTGGAGTAAAGAGCTCTGTAATAGTTACCGTCGTTAACTAACCACCGATCCACAGCGTAGCCCGGACTTAACGCAGGGCCATAAAGGCCGTGGTTAACCGCCGCTAGTTGGGATGCCCAATAATATCTCCGCATATCCGGCAGTGCAATACCACCGTCATAGCAGGGAATAGTCAATTTGAGCAATGAGATCCTCGGGCGCCCATCCCACAGCAGCGCCCGCTGCAAGGATTCGATCTCACCGAAGTACTTGGTCGGGACTGGGTCTTGGGAGTTCTGCAGAGCATATAGGAAGCGAGGCAACGCCATCATTTTGAACAGCGCAGCCCTGCCCATCAAAGAGATAGGCAGTTTCTTCCAAGTCTCGACATCCCGCCGTAAGCGCTCGAGCGGTGGCAGAAGATTACGGGAATACCGGGCGCGGGGGTCGCGCGACACGTAGATGCCCAAGTACCGGAAGCCCTGTTGGGCTACCTGAATCGAGCATCCACGGGGGAGGCGCGGAGTATCTCCACACAATGTGTACAGTGAGGATTTAGACCAATTAATCACCAGTCCCGAATACGATCCAAAGGTACCCAGCAGGTCAAAGACCACGATAAGCGAGCGACAAGGAGAGGTGAGGTAAAGAAGGATGTCATCCGCGTACAGCGACACTCGGTCCTCAACCCCAGGCGACCACGTGATCCCAGAAATATCGGGGTGCGTTCTAATCTTTGCCGCCAGGGGCTCCAGTGCCAGTGCAAACAAGAGCGGCGAGAGCGGGCAGCCCTGTCTGGTGCCCCTGTGCAACGTAAAGGAGGCCGAAAGTCTGCCATTAACAGCCACATTAGCCAGCGGTGCAGAGTATAACAGTCGGACCCAACCAATGTAGGATTGCCCGAAGCCCAGTTTGGCTAGGACTGCCCACAAGTAGTCCCACTCTAGGGAATCGAATGCCATAGTAGCGTCAAGCGAGGCTAGGACCGCCGGGTCGCGAAGCAGATGGGCGCGCGCCATAACTGCATGGAGCCTCCGTAGGTTAAGCGCCGTGTTCCGGTGCGGTATGAACCCGGACTGGTCTGGATGTACCAAATCCGCGATCACGCCCACCAGCCGGTTGGCCAACAATTTCGCCAAGATCTTGGGTTCGGCATTTAACAGCGAAATGGGCCTGTAGGACCGGGACAAATTCCGCGGTTTCCCTTCCTTGTGGATCACCACAATGGTGGCGAGCCGCTGGTCCGGGGGAAGTTCACCCTGCTCGCGGGCCTCGAGGAACATTTTGCGTAGCGGTGCGGCCAGCGCGTCAGCCCTTAGTTTATACAATTCGACCGGGATCCCGTTAGGACCCGGCGCTTTGCCGGAGCGCAGTGAGCGAATCGCCAGGGCAACCTCATCGTCCGTCAGGTCTCGATCCATGTCCTCACGTTCAAGATCAGAGAGGCAGGGGAGGTCAATTTCATCCAGAAAGGAGGCCGAGGCAGATTCCGGGAGGGGAGTCGCAGAGGTATAAACCCCCTCAAAATATTCAGCGAAGGACCCGGCTATAGCCGCCGGGTCCGTCAAGGTTAAACCGTCGTCACCCGTCAGTTCCGGGACGACCCGGGACGCCAAGTCCCGCTTATCCAGCCAGGCCAGGAGCTTGCCGGCCTTGTCGCCGGAATCGTAAATTCTGCCCTGCTGTTCCCTACTCAGGGCCTTCGCTGCGTCAGTGGCGGTGGCCCGGAGTTCGGATTGCTTAAGCGAGATGGCATGGACCAGGTCGGGAGACGGACCCAATTCCAGCCGGGCGTTCAAGTCCGCGAGATCAGTCTCCAGTCGCACCACGTCCTCGTCGCGGCGGCGGCGTGCCTCCGCTATCAGGGAGAAGGCCTCGCCACGAAGAACAGTCTTGAAGGCCTCCCAGAGGGAGACCGCGGAGGCAACGGAGCCGGTGTTTTCGGCAAAGTACCGGTCCATAGACTTGGTCAGGAGAGATCGGGTCTTCGGGTCGCGGAAATACCACGGGTTAATGGGGGCAACACGCGAGGATGCGGGGACCTGGAAGTCAAACGAGACCCAGACCGGAGAATGATCCGAGATACCTCGAGCCAGGAGACGCGCGGTGGAAACAGACTGGGCCTGGGCCGCCGGGACCAGGACATAGTCCAGTCTAGAAAAGCTACCGTGAGCACCCGAGAAGAAGGAGTACTGTCGCTGAGCAGGGTGTAGCAAACGCCAGCAATCAGTCAACCCCATGGAACATACAAAATCAGGCATCCAAGACTGGGATGGGCGAAGATCCCTAGAGGGAAAGCGGTCCAGATCCCCTGAGACAACCGAGTTGAAATCCCCGCCCACCAGCAACAATCCCTCGGGAAGATCCAAAATGGCGCCACCCAGGTCCCTGAATGTAGTCTCCTGCAACCCCGGGGGAACATAAACCGAAACCAAAACCAGTGTGCGGCCCTCCCACCTACCCACCAGTGCCACATATCTGCCTCTGTCGTCAGCCCGCACAGACTCCACCTCCAACGGAAGGGACGCACGCACCATGATGCCCACCCCCCTGGAGCCCGAAGTGAAACCCGCATGTGCCACCATTTTGTAACCCCGTCTATTCAAGGCCTTGCAAGCATGTCCCACCAAGTGGGTCTCCTGTAGGAATATTACATCCGGCGAACAACGCTTAATCATTTGTAAAACAACGCCCCTCTTAATACGATCCCCCAACCCGTTTACATTCCAGCTCAGCAAGTGAAGTAATTTACCCCCCATCATCAAGGACGCATCGCGTCCCCCCCCCCGCCCACATCAGCGCCCAATGCAACAAGATGACATACCAAGAGTTCCTCAGCCAGGATAAGAGGCAAAACAGAAAGAAAGTACAAAAAAACACACCCCAACTACCCACCACCCTGCACCCCTGCATCAGACTAGAATCCACCCCAACTAGCAGTGTGCCTGTCGCCCCTTAACTAACCTACAAAAAGCCCACGAAGGAGAAAGGAGGCATCCCATCCCCCCCCCGTCATCCCCCATATCAATTACAAAATGAGTCAATGAAAGCTACAATGTCAAAAGCCGAAGCACCTCATGGCTTCCCCAGTCTCAGAAGACGATTAATCAAGTAATCATTCCTGTGCTGCCGCGCCTCCGGTGGTGTCCTCCGTCTGGTCGGTCGATTCAGGCCGTTCCTGGGGCAGGGTGTCGAGCCAGTGTCCCACGTCGTCAGGAAAGTCGAAGAAGAAAGTCCGGTGGTCTCGTTCAATGCGAAGCTTGGCAGGATAGAGCATAGAGTACCGCAGGCCCATTTCCCTAAGCCTCCGCTTCATCCCGGTGAAACTCTGCCGCTGTTTCTGAACGGCCTGGGTGAAGTCCGGGAAGAAGTTCACTTCAGAGTTCTGGAAATGGAGGGGGCCCGCGGTCCTCGACGCCTGCAGGATAGCGTCTCTATCCCTATAATTGAACAGCCTCGCTATGATGGGGCGTGGGGTAGCCCCCGATTTAGGCGGCCCACCAGGGATCCTGTGGGCCCGCTCAACCGAGAAGAACTTGCTCAGGCCCCCGGGTTGTAAGTTTTTCACCACCAGTTCTTCCACGAAGAGTTCAGCTGAGTCCTCCTCGGCCTTTTCCGGTACTCCGGTGATGCGAACATTTTGGCGCCGCGCGCGGCCTTCGAACTCGTCCAGCCGTCGCGCCAGCACGCCATTAGCCGTTTTCAAGTTGCGCACCTCCGTCTGGATGTCGGATACATCCGTGACCAGGCTGGACGTCTTAAGGTCCAAAGATTTCACCCGGTCATTAGTTTTCCCGAGGTCCGTCCTGATAAGATTAAGTTCAATTTTCAGGGAGTCGACCTTGCTGGACAGCTCCTCGCGAAGTGTGTGTACCTCCGTCCTCACCCCCGATATCGCGCCCATGACGTCCCTGAGCGTTATCTCGGAGTCATCCGGCGACTCATCACTCCTCGGGTCTCTCGTACGAACCACCTGCATCGGTGACCCCTTAGACTGGGAGAAGCGCTCGGGAATAGTAGACTGGGACTGAGATGGCTTCCTGGTAATCCGCTGAGTCTTGCCCGCATCCGAGCCACCCTTGCCCGCCATGTTGGCAATCACGGGACGGGGGGGAATACCAGGGGCGAGAGAGTCCAGCTGGGTACGTCCAGTGCACACCACAAGGTTAGCAAGGTCCAGAATCAAGAACGTCCAGCAAGGCGATCGGAGCTCAGGAACACCCTGCGGGTCTGAGAGGCTCTGGCAGGGAGAAACTCCGTAGGGACACCGCTGCTACCCGCCCTGGCACAGGCGATGCGGGAGGAGCCTCCGGGAGTCGTCGACACAACTAAGGCTAGGAATGTCCAATTTTCATTCCGAAAACGGGTGCCGCATCAGGCCTGGCTTAACAACCGATTCCCACCATCGTGGGACAGGATAGGAAGCAGGATTAATTCGGAAGATCGGGAGGTCTTCGGAGCTCCGAGCTCACGCGGCCATCTTGGTTGGCAGCGAAGCTCCTCCTATTGTATATCTTTTTAATAGAGAGAGACAGACAGACAGACAGGCAGGCAGACCGACAGGCAGGCAGGCAGGCAGACAGACAGACAGACAGACAGACAGACAGACAGACAGACAGACAGATAGTTAGTTAGTGACTGGAATGCTGATACCCTGACAATAGAAGTGATAGTGAGGATGCTGGGAGCACTTCTCATAAACAAAATCAAGCTATCGAATTAAAAGCTTTCTAGATATCCAGGATCATCAGTTCAATAAATAGATTATCAACCCACCCCAACAACAGCAGTAAAATCATGGTGATTCATTGCTGACAGCTCATTCTCATTGGAATACTGTGTAAACATGCTTGCTCAGACCGCTAACTCCATTTAAAAAGTCCTCTACTCGAGCACTAGGATGATCTAAAAGAAAAAAAAATGTGACCATGTCTTCCCTACCTTGTGACGGCTTAATGGGCTCCATCTGGGGGTAAGAATCAAAGTTAAATTCTGCTGCTTCACTTTCAAAGCCATTACATGGAAGGCCAAGCTACCCAATCCGATGCATTAAAGATATGTGACAGCTCCAGAATCTCAAGAATCAAGGACTCTCTCACCTCCTGAAACTCAAATGTCCCCTGGCATGCATACAAACCATTGCAGACTCCGCGAGCACAAACTGGAACACACTTTTGACCCAATTATGAATTGGGTCAGATATCATCTTATTTAGGAAGAAAGTCAACACCCGCCTGTGCGCGACTTTCCTGCATCAAAATCCCCCCTCCTCTCCCCCGATAAACCAAGAATACTTGCTCAAAACTTAAGTCTCTCTCCCTCCTGTAACTTATTGGTTCATACTCTTTGAATCTTCCTTGTAGCTGCAAGTTCGCTGCTGGCATGTTTTCCTCTGACATCTCCCAACCCCCCCCCTCCCCTCACCACTCTCCTCTTGCAGTTTGGTTGACCATCACGTTACTCTGCTGAACATATCTGGACTGTGTACTTCCAGTTCTGTGTAAAGCTCTCTAAATACCTGCTGGTGAAGCAGCGCTACGGAAAATACTGCAAATAATGAAATAAAAATATTGGTGTACTGGGACCTTTGTCCATTCTAGCTAAGACATTGCCATATTAGCATGCTCTGTAGATTTCTTGGGTCAAGCCTGTGCTGCCCAGGGAAGACAAACACATGAATAATCTATTTACTCAATGGGATCACGGTTGGTGAGGATCTTGGAGAGTTTATTCAACAATGAAATATGACAGTGGGAAGAGACTCTGTCGGGATCTTTGCTTTCTTATGAAAAACCACAATATTAGTTTCCTTTCAAATTGCTGTAAGAGAAGCGCCAAAGAGGACGTTTATAAAAAGTTCCCTTAAAACAGGACCAAGTTCCCTATAAAAACTCTCATTGCAATCGGAAGGAATAACATCTTCTGCAGAAGCCTTCTCATTCGTCACATTCTTAGAAGTCTTGAATATTTCCACCAATTTAGGCATACTAATATGTTCATAAGCCACTTCTTTAGAGGTCCAGTACGAATCTAACAATCCAATATAGGATACAGGCCAAATACACAAACAAGAATTGGAAAATTTGGGTGGAGTTCTTCTACTTAGTTATTAAAATGTTTTTATCATTTTGAAAGCAGGTGTAGTTGTACTCCTGGAACACCACTCTAGTGCAGTTTTCCAGGACTACTACTGCATTGTCACATGACTCCTTTAAGGCTTCCTATTCCTGTCTTATCTGGGTTTGAACCTAGCTTACAAATCTGTACACAGGGATGTACAGCCAAATGTGCAAACGCAAATGTTTTACTTGTTTTCCTCTGGGGGCCCCTACCCCCCTCCATATCTTAAGGTGCTCCATTCACCACCCCATCAGTTTGTCAGTGACTAGAAAAGTATGTTAGTTTTCACAAATTTACATAGAAAATCATGGCTAGACTAACTCTAGACTTGGCCTTGACATCCTCATAGAGTTCAATAATGTTAGTGAAAAAGTAATTAGAAAGATCATCATGAAGCGTCTGAGATGCTGAAAGGACGAATTCGGAGGAAGGGGATGACAACTCCCTCGCAATGCAGTTCTTGGACATGTTAGATGAAGACTGGCGCTGAGAGGTGATGTAGAATGATTTAGCCTAATGGAGATTAAGGGCCTATTGTAGAGTTCAGCAGATGGGATATTCTGACATTAAATGTGACGGATATCCTGCCTGCATATTACAAGTGCACTGTATCCTATGGAAGTTGTAATATGGCGGACAGGATATCTGACATGTTTGTGACGGTGTAACCCTTTCGCCAAACTCTAAATCAAGCCCTAAGTGTGTATTGTTTTTGTACCCTTTAAACTCAAGTTCAGGGCGTGGCCAAGATGGCGGGGTGAGCGGACGCTTCTTCCCGCAGTTCCTCCAGCCCGACTAGGCTCGAGCCCTTTTCTTCAGCTTTTCTCCCCCCGCTGATGCTCAGCGGACGAGAGGAGTGCTGCGGAGAACCTGGTGCACACATTGATGCCGCTTTGGCCCTGATCGCTCCGGTGGAAGTGCCTCAAAAGTCCGATTGAAGTTCGAGAGACGACGGAGCGCCCGGGAGGCGGAGCGTATCGGAGTGCTGTCCATGCGCCTCGGCTGGGCCTAGTGCTGAAAGTTGGCGATCTAGGTGGAGACCGTCCCGGCGCTCGACGGAGGTCGAGGGAGAGCTACCGGCTGAGGAGCCCGCAACGCGGAGGACTCTGAGTGCGCGCTCTGGTGCTTGGACTTGAGGCGGTGGCCTCCTGCATGGCGGAGGTCCCGGTCCCGGGATTGGAAGACGATCGACTTGAGACCGGGGCCAGATTTGCTGACTCTTTTAAGTAACCGAGCGGCCCTGGCTGTGGAACTTCTCGGATTGCCTGGTTTCTGGAGTGGCCCGGTGGTGTCGCCGGGCTCGGACGATCTGCTTGGCCCCACCCAGCCGCCATTTTGTCCCCGAGAGGTCGGTGTCGCTGGCCTCTTCTGGAGTCCCTTGACGGCGGACTCTTGCGCCCTCCGCCTCTGCACAGCTATCTCCCTGTGGGGCGTACTGGCCGGGGTCCCCCCGGTGTAGATTCCAGCTGCCGTCCCGACTGGGCGCCCACGGCTTGTAGTGCACGGACCGACCCGCCATTTTGTCGTCTGTGGCGCAGATCCCGGGCTCTGCCGGGAGCTCCCGATAGCGAGTACTTGCTGGTGGCTGGACATACCCCGGAGCGGTCGGGCCGGTGCCCGCTCTTCAGTTGAGGCGCTTGGAATGTCTGGAAGAGGTGGTTCGAGGAAGGGGGACCGCACCCTGCCGGATATGCTTGGCAGGGCCCAGCAGCTACGGGACAGAGCACAGCCATCGCCGGGGTCTTCCCGGGCTTTGGCGGACGCGCCTGGAGGAGAACCCCCTGTCACGAGATCTTTCATGGAAGAGCTGTTCAGTTCCCTTAAAGAGGACTTCCAGACGCTGAAACGGGAAGTGGCTAGTGAAGTCCGTGAGGTCCGCAGAGAGGTGGAGGGCCTCGGTGAACGGGTTGAGACGGTGGAGACGGCGGCCCAACGCCGGGACGACGAGATTGTCCACTTACAACAGGACGTTCTCCGTCTCCGGGAGCAATGCGTTGAGCTCCAGGCCCACTCCGAGGACCTTGAGAACAGGTCAAGGAGAAATAACATTCGAGTGCGAGGTGTGCAGTCTGCGGACGAAGGGACTGACCTGGTGGGCTATCTGCAGGACTTGTTCCGGGAGATCCTGGGGGAGGCCGCGGACTTCCCTATCCGCATTGATAGAGCTCACAGAGTTGGTCGACAGCGCCAGTCATCGGCGCCCCCGCCGGACATCTTAGCTTTCCTGCCCGACTTCCCGCTGAAGGAGCGTATCATGTCGGAAGCCCGTAGGAAACAGCCACTGACTTTCCGGGAGCGGCCTGTGGCGCTCTATCAGGACCTGTCCGCCATCACACTGCAGAAGCGCAGGTCCTTCAAGATTGCCACTGACTTCTTGCGTGAACAAGAGACGCTGTACTCCTGGGGGCACCCCTTTCGCTTGATCTTTCGCTGGAACGGAGTGCTGCACCAGCTACGCTCCTTGCAGGACATTTGCAGTGTCCTAGGGCTCGCGGCTACGGAGGAGGATGGAGCCACGCCATCATGGAGGCGATCAGAGAGAGGGGGCCGACGGAGATCAGCGAGGAGGCGATCGACGGCGAGCGCTGGGCGTCCTGATTCCCCTACCATCAGGGCGGACATGGCCGGTGCCTTGAGGGCAGCGGCCAGGGACTTGGCCGACTCCAATGGCGTGGCCTTGACGGCCTAGACTCACTCCGGGGGGAGATGAACACAGCTTCTTCGATGCCAGGTTCGGGGCTGAGGGGGGACGGGAGGGAGCGGGTGGAGGTGAGTGGCCGGACGTCCACTTTTCTAATTTCTACGGACTTGCCCCGTTTTGGGGCTTGACTGAGACAATGGGTTGTTTGAGTTGGCATTTGGCTAGTTGCCATGGGTGTGTTTGGGGTGGGGTTGGGTGTTGTTCTAGAGTTGGGGAAGTCCCATCCGATGTTGTCCATGCCCACGCTTGGCCTGCTCTGGCCTGTCCTGCGCGATCGCCCCGCGCCCCCCACCCTCTGATTCCTTGCCCGCAGCATAGCGTTCCTGGTCCCTGGGAGACGTGTCATCCCTGAAGGTGGTGACCCTTAATGTTAAGGGTCTGAATAATCCTGTTAAGCGCAGGGCGATTTTGTCTCTGCTTGAGGGGACGCAGGCTGACATCTGCCTTTTGCAGGAGACCCACTTTTTGTCCCGTGATTGCCAAAGATTGCGCTCTGCTAAGTTCCCCACCCAGTTTTTCTCCTCTGCAGCGACCAAAACCGCGGGGGTGGCCATCCTCATAGCGAGCTCCTTTAGGGGGGAGGTGCTATATAAATATGCTGAGCAGAAGGGGAGGCTTCTGGCATATCGCCTCCGCCAGGGAGGTATAGCGTTTACAGTTGGCTCTGTCTATAGCCCGAATGACCACCAGGAACGCTTCTTGGACTCAGTACTGGTGGATGTCACTGCCTCTCCTGATTGACATGTTATTCTAGGGGGGACCTTAACATCGTCTTTGATTCCATACTAGATAGATCAGCGCAGCGGTTTCCACAGACTGGAGAACTTTCCCAGGCTGTGAAGGCCCGGATTGCGGACATGGATTTACACGACCTTTGGCGCACCATGCACGCCACAGATAGGGACTACTCCTATTTTTCGCATGCGCACCGAACCTACGCACGGTTGGATTATCTTCTGGTTAGTGGGCCGATGCGCGCCGCTGCTACAGCGACGGACATTGGGGTCCTGACTCTGTCTGACCATGCGCCGGTTACTGGAGCGTTTGCGTGGCCGGCGGCCTCCCCCTCTCGGGGGGTGTGGCGCCTTAGGGACACCCTTTTACACAAGAAAACGGTGGTGAAATGGATTGAAGAGGTCATACAGGATTATCAGACACACAATAGTAACACCGACACTTCACTAGCGACACAGTGGGCTGCATTGAAGGCGGTTCTTCGGGGGGAGTTCATCTCCATCTCCTCGGCGGAAAATAGGGAGCGGCAATGGAAGAGGGATGAACTGACTACTCAGGTTCGGGAGCTTGAGCAGGGCCACCTCCACACGGGTGCTCCGAGGGTTTGGAGGCAGCTGAAGGCAGCAAGGAAGCTCCTGTCGGCGCTGGACCTGGATAGAGCGGAATACGCTGCCTTGCGCTTGAAACATGCCTACTACACAGGGGGGGACAGGTGCGGCAATCTTCTGGCACATCGGCTTCGGGTCGCGCAACAGCGTAACGTAGTGAAGGAACTTTTGAGTACAGACGGAGTGGCCGTTTCCGGGGACGCGGAGGTGGCGGAAACCTTCTGCAGTTTCTATGAGGTGCTGTACGCTGGGGAGCCCTCCTCGCCGCGGGACACCGAGGAATATCTAGAGTCGGTGACCCTTCCGGCGCTGGCTCCCGCTCAGGCGGAATATCTGGAGCGGGATATTCACGTTGAGGAGGTGATTTCCGCTATAGCTCGGTTGAAACACGGGAAGGCCCCGGGCCCGGACGGTTACACGTCCCTGTTTTATAAGACCTTTTGCCCGGTTGTGGCCCCTGTCTTAACTCGGCTGTTTAATTCCTTCTCCGGCCCGGGAGCCATCCCACCGGATCTCCTGAGTGCGACGGTCTCGGTGATTCCGAAGCCCGGGAAGGACTGGGCTTTATGCGGCTCGTATAGGCCCATCTCGCTACTAAATGTCGACCTCAAGCTGTACACGGGGATTCTGGCGTCCAGGCTGGCCCTGCACCTCCCCGGTTTAGTTGAGGCCGACCAAGCTGGCTTTGTGCCAGGTAGACAGACGGTTGACAATACCAAGCGGGTGACGCACGTTTTAGAGAAGGCTTCGCGGATCCCGGGGGAGCGGATGTTGCTGGCGGTGGATGCCGAGAAGGCCTTTGATAGAGTTCACTGGCCGTACCTCGAGCTAGTCCTCAGGAAACTGGGAATTGGCGATAAATTCCACACAATGGTCTTCAACTGTTATAAGTATCCTTCAGCGTTGGTGCGAGTCAACGGGTGTAGCTCCCGTAGTTTTGCAATTGAGCGTGGCACGAGACAGGGCTGCCCCCTCTCCCCTCTCCTTTTTGCTCTTTACATGGAGCCGTTCGCCCAAAGGATCCGCCACAATCCGGATGCTATTGGGATCAGGATGGGCCAGTATGTCCACACGGTCAGCCTCTACGCGGACGATGTCCTGCTGACCCTGGACGACCCCAGGAGGTCCTTACCCGTCTGCATCCACGAGTTGGATGCCTTTTCACGTGTGGCCGGCTTTAAAATGAACATGAGCAAGTCGGTGGCTTTGGATGTGTCTTTGGCTGCGGACACTAGAAGGGACCTTCAGCGACTCTTCCCTAGGACCGGTTTCTGGCATTTCAGCCGTCTTCAGCCCGGCATCCTTGAATCCAGTGGCAAAGTGAGCAAGGGACTCACGTCCGGGCTCAAGACGGCTGAAATGCCAGAAACCGGTCCTCGGAAGCTTGTTTCCGGTCCAGGGAAGGCACGGCTTGGCAGTTCGGGCTGGACTGTTCCCATGAGGCACACGGTCAGACTGATTTGCATATGGCCATATCTGAACTGGGGTGGCAGAGTGGGCTAAAGAATGGTGATGGATTAAACCCAGATCTGTTGACTGGGTGTGAGTGTTTGATTGGTTCAGATGCTCCGTCCATCACCACCCCCTTTTGTACCGCTTTGTTCGCCATAAGTTGGCAGGGTATGCTCAGACGTGAGTCCCTTGCTCACTTTGTCACTGGATTCAAGCAAGCCGGGCTGAAGACGGCTGAAATGCCAGAAAACGGTCTCCTGAAGCTTGTTTCTGGTCCAGGGAAGGAACGGTTTGGCAGTTCGGGCTGGACTGTTCCCAGGAGGCACAGGGTCAGACTTATTTGCATATGGCCATGTCTGAACTGGGGTGGCAGAGTGGGCTAAAGAACGGTGATGGATTAAACCCAGATCTGTTGACTGGGTGTGAGTGTTTGATTGGTTCAGATGCTCCGTCCATCACAACCCCCTTTTGTACCGCTTTGTACACCATAAGTTGTCAGGGTATGCTCAGGCGTGAGTCCCTTGCTCACTTTGCCACTGGATTCAAGCAAGCCGGGCTGAAGACGGCTGAAATGCCAGAAACCGGTCCTCGGAAGCTTGTTTCCGGTCCAGGGAAGGCATGGCTTGGCAGTTCGGGCTGGTCTGTTCCCATAAGGCCCAGGGTCAGAATGATTTGCATATGACCATGTCTGAACTGGGGTGGCAGAGTGGGCTTAAGAACGGTGATGGATTAAACCCAGATCTGTTGAATTGGTGTGAGTGTTTGATTGGTTCAGATGCTCCGTCCATCACCACCCCCTTTTGTACCAGTCTGTCCTGGAGCGTGAATCATCTCCGTTCAGGCCAATCCTGAACCTGCTCTCGTGCATGAGAGCAGCTTCAGGATTGGCGGCAGGGCAATCTGGGAGCATGTGCCTGCCTGCAGTGATGAGGAGAGAAGCAGAAGAGCACAACTAGGGCTCGAGTCGGGGTATCACGGGGGTGGACGGAGTCCCCCACTTATTTTACCGTGAGCTTGATAACTATAAATTGCAACTGAATGCAAGCCACCTTTCGTGATGTCACTTCCTGTTGTGATGTCAGCGTCCCCCCACTTCTTTTTCTAGAATTTGTGCCCTGAGCACAACGCTATGCTGGGGGGCGGCAGGTAAGTTCTTTTTTTATTTCTTGTGTTTGTCTCCCTCCTTTCTTATCCACCCCCTGCCCGCCTCTTTTCCCTGGCACGCGCCGCTCCTGCAGTTAATGGGCTAACTTGGTCAACACAAGATCTGATGGACTGACAAAGTGCATCAAGAAAAAGATCATGGGATGAGGGGTGACGTACAAGTTCATGAAACGGGTAAAAACTACATCAAAGCACACCTTGTCCCTCTTTGCGACCCAATGAGTCTTGGTTTTTCATTGCTACTGCATAACCGTCGAAGGAACTTGAAATGAGTCGGTCCAGATAACTGGAGTCCCTCTGAGGTTACTGATGACAAGTGAGGAATTCCAAACATAAGGTTCAACTTGTGACACTGCTTATGGGCAGGATCACGCATTGCACCACTCTTCTGAAACTTTGTTAAAAAATAGACAAGAGTAGCAAAAAAAGCAACACTCTGTGCCAAAAAGCATTAGCTTTTCAGGTCATAAGACTTTGCCTCTTAAAAAAATCTTATCTAGCAAAGGTAGCCATCTTAGGTCCACGCAGGCTCGATCCATCAATTCAGAATGAGGCAACCCGCATTAACAGCAATTTTCTCTCATTTTTCAAAATGTGAGATCTTGAAAAGTACCAGAGAGATTAAACAGTGTAAACACAGCCCCACTCCCCTGTGTGCTCTCTCCCTGCAGTAGTACCGATGTGGTAGAGCGCTGACTGCAACACCTGATTTCAAGAGCAGTTACCACATACAGATGTTATTCCCCATTTATGGCTTCGTCCTTCAACGGCTCAGCATCTGTTTTATAATGAAAAGCTAAATCTGTCCGTTTAAAATAGTTGTTTTGCAACCTCTGCACTTCACTCATACTTGCAATGCATAACTAAATAAATATAAATAAGTCATCCAAGAGTTCTGGTGTGAAAGAATAAAAAACAATCTACTGCCTCCAAATAGTTGTATTCACACTGGTCAAAAAGTGTTCACTATATCTCAAAACTTGTAATCGAGTAAGCAAGATGCTACCCCTAGCCAAGCACAAGATAGGGATGATTGCTATAACTGACGACTTTGGCACTAGGGCACCAGGGCCCCAGGTTCGAGTCCCAACCTTGGCTTAATGTCTTGGAATTATGGGCAAATCGCTTAATCTCTCTGTGCTGAAAAGAAAAATAAATACTTAACAGTAGTCTGGCTTTGCTGTAAAGCTCTCTGACAACCATGTGCATCTTTGCAAAAGGTCTACGTTGAGGGGTTAGCCTACAAAAGACATAATAAATGCCATAAAAACAGACTAAATTGGGTGTTCCCATACAAGAATGCTTGCCCTCTCTCGTAAACATGCTATATGGCTTTTTCCATGGTATTCACATTACAAGTAATGCATGTTTTGTCAAAGTCAATTATTCATCATTACAGAATCAGAAACAATTATTGTAGCGCTCTTCTGTTAATAACTCTGTATATATGAAATCGATGATTCAGCAATTTGATATCTATATACCGTGTAACTATAATTGGAGGTGGAAATCGTTGGTTTCTATGGCTTAAAATATCTGGAAAAGGAACATTTCTGCTCTGATGTACGGTTCGTGATGATCTGCCGGCCTGTGCTGCATTTGGCCTCCATGTTTTCTCTTTTACAAACTTCTAGGAATGCCACCACCAGCAATCTGCCTTTTCCATTGCAGCAATTGAAGCGGAATCAAATAATCCCCCCCCCCCACCCCTGCAGAAGCCGAAGAGAAAAGCCCAAACCCCTTGCCACCTCTGGCAGAAAATGTCACGCAGGGCTACTCCCGCACCCCTCCTAAACGTGCCGTCTCTGTAGTCACAAGAGCTCTGCTCTTCAAATTCAATCTCCTCAAAACTTATAAGTGAATATAGAAACTCTTTACTTTTTCCCCTTTTGCTTTTTCCAGTTAACTTTATTATCTGTAAATTGTCTCATTCAAATACAAGTTAATGGATTCCATTTCTTCAAGAGCTCTTGAATGCGCAACAATATTTCCTCAAATAGGATTAATAGAGTCACCCACTCATCTTGACTAATAGTGGGTGAGAATAACTAGCCTGTGTAATTGAGAATCTCTCCTGACCTCCACG
This sequence comes from Lissotriton vulgaris, assembly GCF_964263255.1. Classification (NCBI taxonomy): domain Eukaryota; kingdom Metazoa; phylum Chordata; class Amphibia; order Caudata; family Salamandridae; genus Lissotriton; species Lissotriton vulgaris. The sequence continues at coordinate 905,268,028 of NC_141699.1, forward strand.
CAACGTATTCTGCCCTTTAAATTGATTTCCTGTGAAATGTTTCGTTTTTCAATCAATGTAATACATTCCTCCAATTACATTCACAGTCCCTTTTCACCTTCCAATCCCTTCACGTTTTTGTCTTTTTGACCAAAGTCACTATGTTTAATTTGGGGTCTCTCTATGACTCATCCATCATTTAATCAGATGTTTATAAACAGGCCTGAAAGACTGGATGGACTGTGTTGTGTGTTTCTGTTTTTACTACCCTCCCTTCTTCTCTTCTCTGTCTTGCTGCCAAAGCTCTCACTTCTCTCTTCCTTTCTCTCCCTCTTTACCTCTCGTCTGAATGTCGGTAATTTTATGAAATAATCAAGAAATACAGACCTCTTTTTGGTGTTTACCGGAAGCAGTAACCATGCACTTGAGATCCGGGTAAACCGCCTAATCTCTCTCTGCTCAAAAGAAAAGAACACTTAACATAGTCTGGCTTTGCTGTAATGCTCTCCAAGAGCCGTGGGCATATTTGCAAAAGGTCTACCTTGAGGGGTTAGCCTAGAAAAGACATCATAAAACAAGCATTTGCAATGCAATAGGTCTCGCATTTACTAGAGTTTCAGCTATTGGCATTGTAAATGACAATGCCTTTTATTTACTTCTTGATTTTTAAAACATAAATAAAAAGCATTGGTATTTACAATGCCAATAGCTTAAACTCTCACAAATGCGAGACCTATTGCAGATGGTCAGGTCCAATCTGGGGTGGCATGGTGAGCAAAAGAATGATGGATTTAACTCAGATCTCTTGACTGGGGGTGAATGTTTTGATTTGTTCTGCATTCCGTCCATCAATTGTGTGTCTTTTGCTAGTGATTTGAGAACCTTGCGTCTGATTTTCATACAGCTCCTGTAGTAATGAACAGAGGGACCATGCTTTTGTTGAATTCTCATAGTGCTTGCACTAGTGAGTAGAGAAATCTTGCGTCTGTTATATTCGTACAGCTCCTCCGGTAGTGAGGGGAGAGACTGTGCTTTTTTGGACGCTCACAGCCCTTGCACTAGTGAGTAGAGAGGCATTGCATCTGATATTCCTACAGCTCCTCCAGTACCTTGCTTTATTGGATTCTCATAGTGCTTGCACTAGTGAATAGAAACACCTTGCCTCTGTTACATTCGTACTGCTCCTGCAGTAGTGAAGAGAGAGACCTTGCTTTGTTGGATTCTCACAGGCCTTGCACTAGTGAATAGAGAGACCTTGCTTATGTTATATTCATACAGCTCCTGCAGTAGTGAACTATTAAAGTATTTTAAGGCACCATATTTGTGATTGTTTACATAAATATGGGAGCTTTACTTCAGTTTACGGCTTGTGTTTTCTCTCCAGCCCGATTCATGAAGCTAAATTGCGCTCACAACGGGCCAGATTCTGAGAATCTGGCCCTTTGCGAGTGCAATTTTTGCATTTGGGATTCATCATCCCAAATGCAAAAATCGCTATTTGCAAAATCGCATATTTGCGAGGAATTGGATTTAAGGAATCTCTATTAGAGATTCCTTAAATGCAATTCATTAACCAATTGGAAATTGCGAATTCGCAATATTTGGTCGCTATTTACCACGAAGTCTGACTTCGTGGTAAATAGCGGAAAAAATAGTAAAAAGCACTTTAGTGCATTTTTTTCTGTTGCATGTTACACACACACATGTCCTTTGGACATGTGTGTGCGCAGCACCTGTTTAAATTTGCATTTCAGGGGTGCTACAGGGTGTCCTTTGGACACCCCTGTCACCCTTGAAATCGCTATCTTATTTGCGATTAGCTAATTGCTAATCGCAAATAAGGAATACTCCCCATTCATTCCTATGGGCCTTTTAGGCCCATAGGAATGAATGGGGAGTATTCCTTATTTGCGATTAGCAATTAGCTAATCGCAAATAAGGAATGTGTAGGAATCGCAATTTATTTTGCGATTCCTACATGAATCCCGTTTTGCGAGTCTGTAATAGCGATTCCTTATGAATCGCTATTACAGACTTGCAAAACGGGTCTTTGATGAATCTACCTGCTTGTGCCTACCTTTGTTGAGAAGGTGTACGGAAAGAGGTGTGTACATCCTGGGTTGCATTTATGTACTGATGGAAAAGTCACCAGCAATATAGGGCTAGGGACGCTAATCAACAGGACGTTTTGAGTTTTAAACTGGCCAGGTTGTGATGCGATGTTTCGTGCTGTAGCAATGTCGTAGAGGAAAGCTAATGAAATTTCTAGCTGCTGTGCTGGTCCAAACCACAGGCTATACACTATGCACCAGTAAAGTGAAAAAACTATTCAGGAGACCATGTGGTGACATCAAAAGTATTCACTCAGAACAGGTCTCCTTTCATTTATTTCATTCCTTCTAGTACCAAAACTCTAAATTGAAGTGCGGTATGCGTATAAGTGTAACATTACGTTTCGCAAAACTAGGCATTTATAAACTGAGACAACACACGCCACCCTGTCCAGATTAACCAAATATAATATTCCCATAAATGCATGCAGATTTTTTATACGAACGAACTCATTTAATAACAGTCTGAGCGATCAGTGTACCGTAAATAATGCAAACGAAAGGATGTTTTTCCTTACCTGGTATATTCTGCATTAAGGATGATATAAAACCCATCGTAATGCACTCAAAGATATCGAGGTTGGTCAGAAAAATTTGCAAAAACATCTGGAATGGGACACGACAAACTGGCATACGCTTGGTTAAGAAACTAGGTGCATACTGTTCATTCTAAGGATGGTGCAGTTAGGCTGACGGAAGCCGGGTATCCAGTGTAGCTGCTCAGTACCCTTCCATAACAAGAGGTACAAGCAATGTTTCATGCCTCTATTCATTAGATCAGATCTGTACAGAGGATACTTAGGAGAGTGCATTTAGAAAGGGGATGTGCAACATAGGTCCAGGGGAGTTGCGTGCTTACAACCGTTTCACAAACACTGACCCTACTCAGATTGATTGAATGTAAGTTAATGTTACATGGTTGTCCTGTTAATCTGGTAAAGTTACGGCTGTCCTGAATATATGCTGGACATCGCAGATAAAGAACTGTGAATTAAGGGTATATGATGCCTCAGGGCTAACGTACTGAAATGTGTAAGAAGGTAGAAAAAACTAGAAGGCGTTATTTAGAACAAGCTTCACTACTTTATGCAGCATATGTAGATAGGGATGAATATAACATAGGGGTGTCAAAGTGTATGTCAAGGAGGGCCGAATCTAAAGCATCATTTAACCACGGCCATCTGATGGACAAAATTACAGTTTAATTTCAGAGGTATCAAAAGAAATGGGTAATGCTTCAAGTTCACCATGGATATTAAAATATGGGGTTGTAAGTCCCCTTCTGAACTGGATCTCATCAAAAAATCAGTTGGCCCTGGTCGATGCTACGAAGCCGTGGGTGGAGCTAAAGTTTCACCACCCTCTTCAGTGGTGGGTTAGTACTTACTACTCACTAAGTCACCTGTGCAGTCCTGCCTACTGAGCAGGATTGGCGGCGTGGTTCTTACCGGACCTTAAATAAGAAAAGAAACCGGACTATGTCCATGAGGAAAGAGAAACTCCACCTCCAATGGAACCACTGCGAATTATACCCTATAGCCACTGTAAACTCTTGTTTCTCCCGTGGGTATATTAGGATGAGATTCCTAAACAAATATCACTAACAGTTACATAATCATTGAAACCACAACTTATATACAGTCCAGCGTGCGTTTCTCTAAAGAAGGGGAAGGGCACCCAGATGGCAAGCAAACCCAAGCCACCATCATCCTGTTTGCGGGTCACCGCGTCGCCTCTCTCCAGGCCGAAGAGATAGAAGTCCTCGAGGGGCACCCAGCCCCTTACTGCTGCACAGCTCAGTATGAAGGCCTGCCTACTGAGCAGGATTGGCGGCGTGGTTCTTAACGGACTATAATTAAGAAAAGAAACCTGACTATGTCCATGAGGAAAGAGAAATTCCGCCTCCAATGGAACCACTGCAAATTATATCCTATAGCCGCTGTATACTCTAGTTTCTCCTGTGGGTATATTAGGATGAGATTCCTAAACAATTATCACTTACAGTTACATAATTACTGAAACCAGGACTTACATACAGTCCAGCGTGCGTTTCTCCAAAGAAAGGGAAGGGCACCTAGATGGCAAGCAAACCCGAGCCGCCATCATCCTGTTTGCGGGTCACCGCGTTGCCTCTCTACAGCCCGAAGGGGTAGAAGTCCTCGAGGGGCACCCAGCCCCTTACTGCTGCACAGCTCAGCATGGAGATACTTGGCATTCAGGAGGTGAGCTCCCACATGCCAGCCAACGTCCTAGTGAGTGATGGGTAAGGCAACACACAAGGTTGGCTTAAAAGAGTTTAACAAACTAGCGGCGTGCAGTTGGAAACATGTCTGACCAAAGAAAAGCCCACATAATATGTAATTAGTTATATGATGAACAACTCAGCCCAAAGCAAACCAGTGGAGCCCCCGCCTTTGCCCAATTGCGTGCCGTTTTTTTTTTTTTTTTAAAGCACACTACAGCTAATGCCAGCCTGCGAAAGCAAAACCACACACACGAGCGTGTGGTTAGCTTTCTGAAGCCCATTCAAGAGGTCTCGTGCTGCGCAAGCATTGCTGCGCACTGCAATGTTAGGCGCGAGACCTAAACAGACTGCATTGGGCAGAGGCTAGGTTATTCATCGTGTGCAGTAAACATCTCCTATTCTGAGTTCCCCATGAAATGTGAACAATTCAAGGCGGAATTGGTGATTTTCATGCGAAATTCTGCGCATTTTGGAGTTTTCAGAACTTTTTTCCTCTGGTAAATGTCTGTGGGCTTGTCCTCCTTAAATTTATAAGGGGGAAAATGAAGGCGTGTGATAATGGCCTCCATACTCATAATTCATATATGTGTGTTAACAGGAGTTCTAGCATTATTTATCATAATTTAACAAAGCACTCGAGTTGTCATTGAGGCCTAGATCTATATGCGATTACGCAATATGATTCCGATCTTCGAAATTTGAGGATGGTCCTCACAATCCAATGGATAGATGGAAAAGGGAGAAAAACAGAACATGAACCAACGTTTTTCTGCTTGCCTCATCACATACACAGCTTAAGCTTGTCTGCCATTCGTCCAACTTTGTGTCCTGGGCTCAAGGGAGGAGCCCGTAACCTAAAACTAGCATAAAGACATTGAGCAAGAGATATTGTCAGCATATGCTTCTCTAGCCACAGCGGTTTCAAGCGCAAAGCGGTAGCCATATTTGTGAGACCTGATTCCTTATAACGAAATTAGCCCAGGTCCCCAGTTTTCACCAATGTGCGGCATAATGGGTGTGTTTGGCACATATCACGGCTGTGCACTGGGGGCCAGATGGAGGTAAATAAAATGTGCGAGTCCTTAATAGCGAATTTTACCGATTCGCTATTAAGGACTCGCAAATTCGAATGTAGGTAGGAATCGCTAAAATATTAGCGAGTTCTTAATATTGATAATAACGAATCGCAAATTGAGATTCGTTAATAAGGAATACCTACCCATTCATTCCTATGGGCTAGGAGACCAATAGGAATGAATGGGAAGATATTCACTATTTGTGATTCGCTATTAAAGAATGGCAAGTAGCGGGAACTATTTCAAGGGTGCCAGGGTGTCAAAAGGACACCCTATTGCACCCCTGAAATGTGCATGTGTGCACATGTGGTGCACATACATGCCCTAGGGCATGAATGTGTGCCACTTGGCACTTTAAAAAAGCAAAAAAGACATTTTTTACAGGAAATCGCTAAGTACCACCAACTTGAAGTTGGAGGTAATTAGCGATTCCTTAAGCCTAAAGTGCACTTTCTATTGTGCTACCTACATTGCATTTAAGGAATCGTAATTCGCGATTCCTTAAAAGTAAGAGCAAAATAAGGAATCGCAAATTTTGCGATTCCTTATTTTACTAGTAGGTTTAAACTCACCTACATTGCTCTCAGCCAAATATCGATCGCAAATGCTGAAATTCTACGAATTTCAGTGTTAGTGATCAGTATTTGGCCACCTACATCTGGCCCTTGATTTGCTAAAAAATGCACTCTCTTCAAAGCGCGTTTTAACTTTATGACGAGAGAGTGTAGCTTGGAAACCTCCACTTGTTCGTAAACAACAGCACACCAACCATCAAAATGGACCTTCAAGGCCCTGGGACTGTGGGTGTAGCCAAATATTGGGTGGGTACAATCAGAGACTGCACTCACCATCATGGAGCCTTCAAGGAATCCCTCAGAGGCTGGAATGTAGGGGACAGATACATAGATAAAGATAACGTAGCTGCTGTTGCACTGGCAGTGCCTTACAGGGGCACTTGCACCAACCCACCCACAAGGTGCAGCGTATGAATGCATATCAAATGGGTGGTCTTGGCCAATAAATGGAATGCGTTGTTCCCTATCGCAAAGGCTGCTCTCTTTAAAGTGGTACACAGCTCTCTATTGGTAGCATACAAACACACAGGGGCAAAGTGATTTTCTCATTTGCAGGATGGAGCATGCACTTCTCACTTAGATGGGAAATGTGTACCTGTGCAATGCATAGAACAGAAGTGGCCTCTCAAGCATCCAAGGTCTCTTCTGTATATGGATAGACATTGAGAGTGGAATAGGTTGGTTTGGGCACAGCTGTTTGCTGTATTTTCATATGACTGTAGTCCCAATACCAAGCATTAGCTTCAGCATAATCCATCTGGCAAATGTTGCTGCTGTTGGCATGGAGTGGAGAGACAGTAGACTTCTATAGCACGGGGACAAGGAGCTAGGCATAGAAGTTAGTTAGCATTTACATATTTTTATGTGATTGTAGGCTGTCAAATTTATATTGTCTTTCAAGATCAGTACATTTTGCAATTGAATTTCCTAGAGGAATACAGAAAAGATTAGCACTATAGCTAGTATTGGGACAAGGGTCATCAGACTGCGATCAAGGTACTATGATGGAGTTAGAGATTTTCTCTGAGTAAGATACCATTTTCTTTCTTGGAACCACAAGAGAATGATGGGATTTTGGGTCTCTTATGACAGAAAGATATGTTCAATAAGCAAGTCCTTAGCCTCTGTGAGGCAAGCTGGTGTAATACGCGTCAGGAGCCACATGTACAACTAGTTCCTCTTGTGATTCACAATTTGCAAATTTTAGCTACTCGCAAAATGCGAGTTGCAAAAGAAAATCTACTAACATGTCTCGGACACATTTTGCGATACGCAATGGGGACTCAAATGATCTTCAATTTGCGACCCACTGGGAATGGGAAATAACACAGGGATGTTGGCCGGCTGGGAACAGCAGAGCTTCAATGTCTGATTGCTTTTTAAATAAAGCAACTGGAAAAAAAATGCAGCCCATTTTCCTTAAAGGAAAACGGGCTGCATTTTTAAAACAAAATTAACAGTTACAGTTTATTTTTTTAAGAGTAAGCAGTGGTACCACTGCCTGCTTTTAAACAATGTTTTTACTTCCAATCACAAAGGGTATGGGGTTCCCTAGGGACCTCTTCCTGTTTGCGAGTAGCTTATCACCAATTAAAGTAGGTGGTAACTGCAATTGTTTTGTGTCCTCATTCCAGTCACAAAACAATTGTTCATCCCCCTGCGACTTGCTATTAGGAAGGGACGCCTTTGGCAGGCCCCTTCCTAACAGCAACTCGCAAACCCTAACTTACGAGTCAATAACATATTTCTGACTCACAAAATAGAGTTGATACATGCTTCAAACCTTTTTAGTGGTCGCAAACTGCCTAAATCTCCGATTAGGACCACTAACAACAGTCATACATGTGGCCCCAGGTGTAGTAAATTCAATAAAATAGGCAAAATACCAGCAATACACAATACCACAACTAATAATTCTTTAGTACCTGAAAAAATGTTATGGGCTTGATTACAATCTTTTTGGATGGAATACTCAATCACAAACGTGATGGATATTCTGTCCGCCTTATTACAAGTTCCATAGGATATAATAGAAATGTAATTTGTCAGGCAGGATATGCGTCTCGTTTGTAACGAAATAAACCTGTTTGCCATGATCATAATGCCCTATGTGCCATTAGCTATATTAAAACATATGGACTTACCTTGGGAGCAAAAGTATGGTATAGCAAGCAAACAGATGGCAACTATATACAATGCCTCACCAGAACCCAATAAACACTGATCTACAAAGGAGAGCACTTCAACCCAATTTTATGTATTACTTTAAAATACACTTATAGATTAACCTTAAACATTAAAATGTAATATTGTAATAATTCAAATATCAAAACATTTATCAGAAACATGTTGATTCAAAATAAATGTATGTTAGCATAAAATAAAACACAATATAAACAAGATCAAGCATTACTACATTTTAAAAACAACATATTTTAAATTATGAAACCAAAAAAAAAATTAAACTATGTAAAAATAATTATTTGTCTAAATGATTGAAACACAATTAAAAAGTAGAACACATAACATACATTAAACTGTATACTTTTAAATTAAATGTGCTATAAATATCTTTAAAAATTTCAATAACCTAATGCCAATTGAAAATCATTTATAAATAATATAATAAAACCAATTCATATACTCTATTCTAAGTACAGTTGTAAAAAGATTACAAAAATTGGCTGGCATAAGAGTGCACTCTGAAAGAAAGGGTGAAATCCTGAAGTTTTGAGCTTTTTGTGACCGCGAACGTGCTTGTTCACGTCAAGACTCTGTTGCCTACAAAGTCCACCCAAAGTGATTCTGACTCTTCGCGTTACGGCGATCACCAGTGGTGACCAGGAATGCGAGATCTGCACGTCAGCCTACAGTGATGAACACCCAAGACACTCTCCATGCCCCATGCAGCCTCCTCCATTGCAAACTGAACTTTTTACACCAGACTTTGAGAAGGTAACTTTTTCATCAGGAGTAGCCTGCTACCTGCATCCATCCTATGCTCTATTGTGGTCAGGCTAAACTTGTGACTTTCCCCCGTGTTGTAAATCAACTGCGATTAGGTTAAGCATTAGCAGAAGACATGCTTTGTTTAACCATTATCGTAACAAATGTGCCGGCTCCATCTTGAATTTGTAGCGGCCATTTTGTGTGCCATACATTGCCATGTGCTCGTCATGTGCTTGGTCCTACCTTCTTGTTCATCGCGCCTGGAGTCTGCCCTGCAACAGGCGATTTTTAGTAGTCTCCGCTTCCAACATGCCCAGACATGCGCAGGAGGATCAGTGACCGTTACTTAATTGGTTCCAGACAGGAATGTGATCGGAGACTGGTAACTCGGCCCACCTATCGATTGTGCCTTCCGAAATGTCCTTGTATTGTCATAAATCTGCTCTTGTCTTCTGTACCGCCTTTTCTTGAGCCCCCTCATTGTGTATAAAAGGGGCCATGTGCTTCAGTTTGGTGTGCTACTCGATACAATACCGAAGGGTGTTGTGTGGGTTGTAGTACCACCTTTAAAAGTTTAATAAACTTTGCTTTTGTATTTTCCAGTGTCATTGCCAATTTCTTCCTATGGCCCAAGGACTCTGTGCAGAGAAGGGCGAACCCTTGCACTAAGTAGGCCTAGCTGAGGTTTGCTTACAACACCCGTTCTAACACAACCAGATGACCACAAGTGGAGCTTTGTGCTTTTATGTGCTATACTTACTTAAAACTTTGAAATTGCATTGCTCTGTTTCCACTGATTGGATTTTTGCTGTTGTAGTATTAATTTATTTAATTTACTTTTTTTTCTAAATGTTTGTGGGATTTTTCTTGTGTTGCTTATTGTTAGAAATGGAGGTCTCTAGTTGCCAGAGGTAGGTACCTTTGTGCAAATAGGGGCCCTTGCTTCTGGTCATGGTAAGGGGCATACACTGATAAAATAACCCCTGCTCACTCCCTTGGTAGCTTGGCATGAGCAGACAGGCTTATCTCAGAGGCAGTGTGTAAAGCATTTTTGAACACATAAAGAAATTCAGTGACAACACTACAAATGGTCACCACACTAGTTTAGAAAAATAGGTAATCTTTATCTAAACCAAAACTAGACCAAACAACAAAAATTCACAATACAGTAAAAATAAGGATTTCAAACTAAAGAAATATCTCAGTTCAATGCAAGTTGCAAATGCAACACTTTTCCCACAAAGTACCTTGAATGCCACACGAAACAAACAAAATGGCCGCAGGGTAGGTGATGCGTTGGTTCTTTACTGTGGCGCAGGGGAGGTGATGCATCTGTTTCTTACTGCATCCCCCAACGATGCGACAAACTTGGCACCTCGATGCAATGCGACGATCCGGTAAAACGAATGAACTCTTGCAGCGGCACTGCAGGCCTTGCATCAAAATCGGTGTGTCGGACTCGGACTTCGGGAATCGAAGCACTGAATGCAGCGTGCAGCACTTTCTCGGGCCGCAGCAGGTGTTGCGACAGTTTCTACGGCGCTGCGCTGGAAACTAGTGCCGATGTGTCTCGCTTCTTTCTCGTTGCGTTGATTTTCTAGCTCCCTGCAAAAAACAGTTCTGAAGAGGCCCAGCAGGGCAGTTCAAGGGAGCTGGTGGTGAAGTCTTTGTGTCCCTGAGAAGTCAAAACAGGAGGCAAGCCCAGTTTCAAGCCCTTGGAGATCTTGTCTTCAAGCAGGTGACAAATCAAACAGCAAAGTCCTTTTTCTCCTTTCCTTGGCAGCAAGCAGCCACTGCAGGCCAACCCCGGACAGCAAACAGCACAGAGGCAGCATTACTCCTCAGCTTCTCCGTTTCTTCTCCTTGGCAAAGGTTCCTCTTGATTCCCAGAATTGATCTAAAAGTCTGGGGTCTGGGCCCCACTTTTTATACGCACAACTCCTTTGTTCTCTGAAGGCAGAGAGTGTCTGTACCCAGCCAAAATCAGTACATGAAGTAGGGGAAGGAGGAGGATGCAAGTCTAGGTTGTCCTCCTTAGATGTGTAATCAAGACAAACACCCAAAGTATCGGGTTCTTAGACCTAGTTTATTACTGTGGCTCCTGGCCAATATGGTTAAAAAAGAGCCTGAAAGAAAGAAAAATGTCTTTCTTGAATCCCCTCACTCACCAGGGTTTCCCCACGGTGACATGCTTCATAATTGGGGCCATCCCAGCTCTCTACGAACTGGGGCGTGCTGCGACTTGCGGAGTTAAGTAGGAGCACTTTTTTGTGGAAGACTAAGTGTGGTGCAATGTGTAGTGGAATGGGTGTTTAGTGATTAAAAATACTGTGCTAGTGGGCCTCAACTATTTTATTACAGCTCCTAGGTAGGTATGGTTAAAAACGGGGTTGACACTGTGTACCAATCTATAATGATAAGTGAACCAGTGTGTGGTCGACATGTTTCGAGCTTCCCCTAGCTCTTCCTCGGGACCACACAGGGACCAGCCCTGTGTTTGCCACTCCTGTATGAACCTTAATAGGAAATTATAAATAAGGAAAATATAGTGAACGCTGCTACTAATAAATGCATGAGTTTAAGATACATACGATTGCTAGTTCTCGTTGTATATCTGAAATGTAAAGAATAAAGAAAAAGCATTAGAAATAACCGCACTCCTTTGAGTGGGGGTACATATTTGTTCTTCCATGCTGCACTCATATATGGGTGGTTTGCTCCATATTGGTGCGTGCAACCTTCCAAGGCGCGAGTGATTGTGTCTAGAAGAATTTTAAAAACAAGCAAGTGGGATGCGTGGCGTGAATTTACACATAGAAACAACACAGGACTTGATATGACAGTATTAACACACACAATGTTTTACACACATGAACAAAAATGATTAGTGTTTCTTAAATCAATACTTGTCAGCATGCGCAATAGCACATCAAGATCTCGGGGGGGGGGGCGATGCCTCCCTTTGAAATAATCCTGTCATGGGAGGATAAAAAAGGTAGGAAAAGAAAACGGTGGCAGCTACAATTATTTGCAGTTTTTTTAGTGCTAGGTCGAGGTACTTTTAGCATGAAAAGGTGCTTGGTAATGGCTATGCCATGGGACCTGTAGGGAAGAAGAGCACTTACTTCAATACTGGGGATGCCGAGCCAGGACACCTACTTCTCTTCCCCGTCGGACCGCATCTTAGCGTGTCTCCGGCGGGGGAGTTTAAAAAGGAGCTTCCGGGTTTGCATTGCCGCTTGGTCTGCTGTACAAGCTAGACCGCATGTGTGTTTGCAGATGGCCGTCATCGAATGGCAAGTGTGGCGGCCATATTGGGTGTGATCGCAGGACTATTCCGCAGTTGTACAGTTAGAATAATGCGTAAATGTGTAAGAATATGTAGAACTCATCAGTCAATTGTGGGAAAATTAGGATAAGGACAATTGTTTGGATTTAGGATCCGCCTCTGATAGTTGACTAGAGTACTAGACTACGTGTATTGTCAATGACGGACGCCATATTATGGAAAGATAAGCGGCCATTGTAGGGGAAGTCGCGGGTGGGCTCCGCGACCTCCTGGGTTGAGGATGGGTCGATGAGTCATTCGTTGTGAGAGTATTACTCTAAACTATATCAAAAAGCCAAATTCTGTTGTTAATAAATTATTGGTGAAAAAGGTTATATTCTCAATAGGTAAAAAAGGGTAATAAGCAGAAAAAACGGGGTACAGTTTGGTCGGGTCTGAGAATCCCTCTCATCATGTTTGTTAATCACTACTCAATATGGAAGTGTACATAGCCATATATGTATTTCAAGTTAGTTTCATAATCAAGTAGAAAGACTATTTTTTCAAAATCTCTAAATAGTGGCCCTGTGATAGGTTGTATCCTAGAGGATAGTTCCTAACCATCAGTGGTTTAAGGATAAAAACCGCCCCAAGTTATATCATCATTAAGGCCACGTGTGTCGGTGCGGAGTTTGAACACCCAGCGCTGTTCTCGTTGGTGTTGTTTCTTTTCCAGGTTTTCTTTATTGTTAATATGTTCTAACACCACCCACCTTAAATCGTTGGGTGTGTGTTGTTTTTCAATAAAGTGGCTTGTCATTCTTGTAGTGGCACATTTACATTGTATGTTGCTTCTATGCTCTACTATGCGTGTGCCCCCTTTTTCCGTTGTTATTCCTACGTAGTGTAGGTTACATGTACAGGTGATCAGGTATACCATGCCTGTAGTGTTGCAGTTTGTAAACTGGAGTAGTTCCCAAGTGGTATTGTTGTTTAGGGAAACTGTCTTTGTAGCTGTGGTTAGATGGTAAACACTGCAATTACTGCAGTGGTAGTGGCCTGTTGGTAAAGGATGTAGCCCGCAGGTGTTATTCTCTTTCGTGCTTGTGGATCTGGGCCGTGTATGTACCAGGTGATTCTTCAGATTCATGCCACGTCTGTGGCTGAACATGGGTGTGGGTATGTCAAGTCTCCCCTGTTAAGTGTCTTCCAATGTTTTTTCACTATGTTTGTGACTTGGTCTGACGCCATGCTAAAAGTTTTTATGCATTTGGGTCTCTTGGTTTCTGGATTGTTAGTTACTTTGGGTTCAAGCAGGGCTTCCCTGTTGTTATTGCCCGCCCTCTTTTTTGCCTTAGAAACCAGATGTTTAGGGTAATCCCGAGTCAAGAGTTTCTCACTCAGGTCTTTGGCCTGTGTGTTGTAATCCTGTTTGTCAGTACAATTTCTCCTGAGACGAAGGAATTGTCCGAAGGGGAGGTTTTGTTTAAGGTGCCTGGGGTGGAAACTGTCATATATCAAAAGGCAGTTCCTAGCAGTTGGCTTGAAATGTGTGGTGGTAGCTTATGCGCCCTGTCTTTCCCAGATGTCGAGGTCTAGAAATACTAAGTGAGACCTGCTCGTAGTGTGTGTAAATTTCAGGTAGCTGTCTTGTGTGTTTAGCCATAGGAGGAAGTTGTTCGCTTCTTCTTCAGTGCCGTGCCAGATCAATAGAACATCGTCTATATACCTCTTTCACGTTTGGATATGGTGTATGTGGGGGTTAGTGGCGTTCAAAATCCTGTGTTTCTCAAGTTGGTGTACATAGAGGCCCGCCACACTCTGTGCAAATGATTCAAGAAGGCTGGTGTTATAACATATTCACAATAAAGAAAACCTGGAAAAGAAACTACGAGAACAGCGCTGGGTGTTCAAACTCCGCACGGACACACATGGCCTTAATGATGATATACCTTGGGGTGCTTTTTGTCCTTAAACCACTGATGGTTAGGCACTATCCTCTAGGATACAACCTATCACAGGGCTTCATTTTGTGATTTTGAACAAATAGTCTTTCTACTTTATATGAAACTATCTTGAAATACATTTGTGGCTATGTACACTTCCATATTGAGTAGTGATTAACAAACATGAAGAGAGGGATTCTCAGACCCGACCAAACTGTACTCCGTTTTTTCTGCTTATTTCCCTTTTTTTACCTATTGAGATATAACCTTTTTCACCAATAATTTATTAACAACAGAATTTGACTTTTTGATATAGTTTATAGTAACACTCTCACAAGACTGATTTATCGACCCATCCTCAACCCAGGAGGTCGCAGAGCCTACAATGGCTGCCTCCTTTTCCATAATATTGCGTCCGTCATTGACAATACAGGCAGTCTAGTACTCTAGTCTACTATCAGAGGCGGATCCTAAATCCAAACAATTGTCCTTGTCCTAATTTTCCCACATTTTACTGATGAGTTCTACATATTCTTACACATTTACGCATTATTCTAACTGTACAAACGCGGAATAGTTCTGTGATCACACCCAATATGGCCGCCACACTTGCCATTCGATGGTGGCCATCTGCAAACACACAAGCGGTCTAGCTTGTACAGCAGACCACGCAGCAATTCAAACCTCGAAGCTCGTTTTTAAACTCCCCCCCGCTAAGATGGGGTCCGGCGGGAAAGAGAAGTCCTGGCGCGGTGTCCCCAGTATAAGTGCTCTTCTTCCCTACAGGTCCCATGGCAAAGGAGGTCATTACCAAGCACCTTTTCATGCTAAAAGTACCTTGACCTAGCACTACTCAAAAAACTGCAAATAATTGTAGCCACCACCGTTTTCTTTTCCTTCCATGCCAGGATTATTTCAAAGGGAGACCCCCCCCCCCCGAGATCATGATGTGTTATTACGCACGCTGACAAGTAATGATTTAAGAAACACTTATCATTTTAGTTTATGTGTGTAAAACATGGTGTGTGTTAATACTGTCATATCAAATCCTGTGTTGTTTCTATGTGTGAATTCATGCCACGCATCCCACTTGCTTGTTTTTAAGATTCTTCTAGGCACAATCACTTGCGCCTTGGAAGGTTGCACGCACCAATATGGAGCAAACCACCCATATATCAGTGCAGCATGGAAGAACAAATGTGTACCCCCACTCAAAGGAGGGGGGTTATTTCTAATGCTTTTTCTTTATTCTTTAAATTTCCGATATACTACGAGAGCTAGCAATCGTATGTATCTTTAACGCATGCATTTATTAGTAGCAGTTTTCTTTATTTCTAATTTACTATAAAGGTTCATACACGAGTGGTAAACACAGGGCTGGTCCCTGTGTGGTCCTAAGGAAGAGCTAGGGGAAGTTCGAAACATGTCGACCACACACTGATTCCCTTCTCATTATAGATTGATACACACTGTCAACCCCTTTTTTAACCGTACCTACCTAGGAGCTGTAATAAAATAGTTGAGGCCCACTAGCACTGTATTTTTAATCACTAAACACCCACTCCACCACACATTGCACCACACATAGTCTTCCACAAAAAAGTGCTCCTTCGTAACACCGCAAGTCGCAGCATGCCCCACTTCGTAGAGAGCTGGGATGGCCCCAATGATGAAGCATGTCACCGTGGAGAAACCGTGGTGAGTGAGGGAACTCACAAAATAATTTTTTCTTTCTTTCAGGCTCTTTTCTGACCATATTGGCCAGGAGCCACAATGATAAGCTAGATCTAAGAACCCGATACTTTGAGTTTTTGTTATGTTTGTACCCAGCCAAAACCTGTTCTGTCCTCACTGGTGCAACTTCCTGGCAAGAGGTGGAGACAGCATTGTTGAAAGCAAACTAGGCCCATTCAGGTGAAAAGAAAATCTCCTCCCCCTACTCTAAATGCAGCCCAGGTCTATTCAGCCCAGCCCTGACTCATCATACTTCTGGAGCCGCTGCCCCTCTCCAGCCCCTGTCTTCCAAAAGCCAGGCATGCAAAACAGAAATCTAGCAGAGGCACACTAGTAAGCTAGGCCAGAAAATACCTACTTTCTAAAAGTGGTATTTTTCATCACAGAATGTAAAAATCACCCTCACTAAAAGATGTATTTTAACATTCTAAGTTCAGGCATACTAAACTTTATTTTCTACCTTGTTCCCAGGGCTAGTTATGTTGATAAGATTTTATAAACAAACTCCCCATTCTGTCCTATGGGAGCAGGTAGCCTTGCAATAGTGAAAAGTGAAATTGCCAGTTGTTCACTATAGGGATATGCCACACACATCAGGGCATGTCCTACCTTTCACATACAATGCACCCTGCCCACAGGGGTATCTTGGGCCTACCTTAGGGGGTGACTAATATTTAGAAAAGGGAAGGTTTAGGGACTAGCAAGTGTGTGCACTTACCAGGTCAACATGGCAGTCCCAGACTGCACACAGGCTCTGAAATGGCAGGCCAGAGTTACATATTACAGGCTGCTTCTATGGGTGGCACAATCAGTGCTGCAGCCCACTAGCAGCATTAGATTTACAGGCCCTGGGCACACACAGTGCACTATACTAGGGTCTGAAATGTGATCAAATCATGGAATCACTCATCCATAAAAACAATTTACAAAGGGAGCACTTGCACTATGGCACTGAACAGCAGTGGCAAAGTGCACAAAGCATCTAGACAGCAAAATGGAGTCCAACACACTCCAGAAACACAGGAGGCAAAAGCAAAAAATGGGAGACCCAAGCCAAAGGTGCCAGATCTAACACGTGTCCCCTCCAGCTGAAATGTGGGGAGAATTACCTACCCTCCTGGGAGTTCTCTTCACTAAGGCAGACACATTTGGACATCAGCATTGGTGTGTTCTATGCCAGGGCAGTGTTCCACCGTGAAGTCCATCCCCTGTAGGGTAATGGACCACCTCAACAGCTTTGGATTCTCACTCCTCATTTGCATCAACCATCTGAGGGGCCTGTGGTCTGTGTGAACCCAGAAGTGAGTCCCAAACAAGTATGGCCTCAGCTTATTCAGTGCCCAGAGCACAGCAAATGCCTCATGCTCAATCACACTCCACCTCTGTTCCTGTGGAAGTAACCTCCAACTAATGAAGGCTACAGGTTGGCCTAGGCCCTCCTCATTTAGCGGTGAGAGCACTGCTACCACACCATGCTCTGAAGCATCTGTCTGCACAATGAATTCCGTTTGAGAAGTTGGGCCCCTAAAGCAGAGATGCTGTGCACATGGCAGATTTCAGGGCATCATAGGCCTTATGAAGGCATTAGTCCAGTTCACCTTGGTGGGCTGCTTCCTGGAAGCCAGCTCTGTCAAGGAGGCAACAATGGAGCCATAACCCTTGATGAATCTCCTGTAATACCCGGTGAGTCCTAAAAAGGCTCTAATCTCTGTCTGGGTCTTGGGGGATTCCCAAGCCAGAATGGTATCAATCTTGGGCTATAGGGGCGCCACCTGGCCGCTCTCTACCTGGTGTCCCAAGTATACCACAGAACCCTGCCCAATCTGGCACTTATTCACCTTGATCACGAGGCCTGCCCTCTGCAGAGCCTTCAACACTTCTCAGAGGTGGTGCATATTCTGCACCCAAGTGGCACTGAACACTGCAATGTCATCCAGGAAGGCGGCACTGAAATCCTCCAGGGTAGCCAACACCTGGTTGACCAACCTCTGAAAGATGGCAGGGGCATTCTTCAACTCAAATGGCATCACCCAGAATTGGTAGTGCCCCTCTGGCATTGAGAATGCTGACCTCTCCTTAGCCCCCTCAGTTAAGGCAATCTGCCAGTATCCAGACGTTAAATCAAATGTATTGAGGTACTGGGCAGCTACCAACCAATCAATGATCTCATCAGCTCTGGGGATGGGGTGCGCGCCAGTCCTGGTGACCTAATTGAGCCCTCTGTAGTCCACACAGAACCGGAGTTCTGGCGTGCCACCAGCCCTTTCAAAAGCAGACCAGGCCCATTCAGGTGAAAAGAAAATCTCCTCCCCCTACTCTAAATGCAGCCAATGTCTATTCAGCACAGACCTGACTGATCAGACGTCTGGAGCCGGTGCCCCTCTCCAGCCCCTGGCATCCAAAAGCCAGAAATGCAATACACAAACCTAGCAGAGGCAGGTTAGGCCAGAAAATACCTACTTTCTAAAAGGGAAATTTTCAAAGACAGAAAGTAAAAATCAACCTCACTAAAAGAGGCATTTTAACAATCTGAGTTCAGGCATACTAAACTATATTTTACTACCTTGTTCCCAGGGCCAGTTATGTTTATAAGATGTTATAAACAAACTCCCCATTCTTACTAATGGGAACCGGTAGCCTTGCAATAGTGATAACCAAAATTGGCAGTAGTTCACTATCAGGACATGCCACACACATCAGGGCATGTCCTACCTTTCACATACAATGCACCCTGCCCACAGGTGTACCTTGGGTCTACCTTAGGGGTGACTAATATGTAGAAAAGGGAAGGTTTAGGGACTGGTAAGTGTGTGCACATGCCAAGTCGACATGGCAGTCCCAGACTGCACACAGGCTCTGCAATGGCAGGCTTAAGTTACATTTTACAGCCTGCTTCTGTTGGTGGCACAATCAGTTCTGCAGCCCACTAGCAGCATTTGATTTACAGGCCCTGGGAACATACAGTGCACTATACTAGGGTCTGACAAGTAAATCAAATATGCCAATCATGGAATCACTAATCCATAGCAACAATTGACAAAGGGAGCACTGGCACTTTGGCACTGAACAGCCGTGGCAAAGTTCCAAAAGCATCTAGACTAGCAAAACATCCTCTTACTTCAGTCACAGAAAGGAAAGGAAATGTAGGAAGACAAACTGACTTTTGAGCTCTATCTCTGAGAGTGGAGCAAATGTGACTAGATAACAAAATTTAAAGGCATCTTTATTGCTCACAAAGTGAATGATCATTAAATATGCTTTTAAATCTTGTCGCATTCAGAGACAGAGAGATCAAAAGTCAGTTTGTCTTCCTACATTTACTTTTCTTTCTGTGACTGGAGTTAAAGTATTTTGTAAAGTGAACTGTGTGACAATCATGTTGAGACCAGTTTACGTGTCAAGTACATTACAGTTAGGTTGAATAGATTTTTCAAGTTACTAGACCTGCAGATCTAGTAACATTTTATGAATTTTGAGCCTTGTATGTATACCATGTATGGATCGTATGCCCAGGGTCGCATGGGGTTATTCCTGTAAACTTCTATCTCCTTTGAACCTCCAGGCTGCAGTGGCAGGCTGAGAGACACTTTGTAGTTTGTCACAAGCAGGGTGGCACATTTAATGCTGCAGCCCTAGCTGAACATTCTAAATTGCATGCCCTGGGAAACCTTGGTACAATGTACTTGTGGCTCTGCCACCAGTGTCCTGCCCAAAACCAATGCCTGGGATCTTGTAGGCAAGATGAAATACTCTGATGGAGGCTGAGGAACATGGGCAGCATAGTTGCCTTGCCAATTGTCGCCTCTTACCAGTGGCATAGCTAGACCTACTTTCACCTGGATGGACCGTAGTTTACCGCCTGGTGCAGGCCAGCTGCAGGCCGGCTTGTTCCAGGAGGGTGGTCTGGTGGTTGATAGGCGACTTGTTGTCGGGGTGGGGGAGTGGTAGTTGACAGACACAACTTGCTCACTTCTTCTACCCCCAAAAGCAGTGCCTCCTGGGGCAGACCAACCCCCAGCTACGCCACTGTCTCTTACCTTGTGGCGGCTGACACACCAGTGTTGTCATGCCCCTGCCTCCGTCATGGGGGAAAACACTGAGGGAGGACACCATTGGTGCCTCCATTCCACCAGGTCTTCTTCCCAGGATTCCGTAGGAGAGATCCTGAGTTCTAATACATCCCAAGCCAAGATGGCTGCTCCAGTCTATTCCTCTATTTCCCCCTCCCAATCTGCTAGACCTTACAGCTTCAGGGTGGTCTCCCCCCAAGATGTTTGCCCACTGGAACAGCCTTTACGACATGGCTGTTACACCGTGTGCCATTACAACGCGTTTTTTTCAATGCAAGTCGTTGCCACGACTTGCGCTGGAGGGCGCTGCAGGACAAGGAATTTTTTAATTTACTATCCAACACCTTCCCTACTGTACGTAGGCTGGTGTTGGAATAGTAAATTAAAGCATTCCTAAGTCCGCACCCCCTCCAACGCAAGTCATGGTAACGGCTTGCGTTGAAAAAACCGCGTTGTAAGGGCACGCGGTGTAAAAGCACGCGTTGTAAAGCCGTACAACTGTTTGCCCACCTCCTCCATTTTTTTTACCTCATTTTTGTTGGCTTTAGGACTCTGTGCACTTTACCACTGCTAACCTTTGCTAAAGTGATTGTGCTCTCTCTCCCAAACATGGTAATATTGGCTCAATCCAAGTTGCCAAATTTAATTTACTATTAAGTCCCTAGTAAAGTGCACTACATGTGCCCAGGCCTGTAAATTAAATGCTACTGGTGAGCTTGCAGCACTCATTGTGCTACCCACTTACTAGCCCTCTAACCATGGCTCAGACCTGCCTTTGCAAGATCTGTTCCACACAATGACCAGGATGTACTGGTTCCGACTCATGCAAAAGTGAAGATGCATTGGTTCTGATGAGGATGCGTGGGCTTTGGATGAAGCCGCACCTTATACCCACTTCCAAGGGCCCATCACTGGGTTGGCACCACTTGGTAGGGCAAGACTTGCAGAAAGCAAAGTCTAGGTGCTGTAGCAGGATGAGTTGAAGTCTTTGATGTCCCTGAGAATTAGAACTGGAGGCAATCCAGCAAGGCATTGGAGTCACTGTGGGTTTACGTGATGCAGGTCCAGTCCTTCTCACCCAGGCAGCAGGGCAGCTCAGCAAGAGTCCAGCAAAGCAACAGTTCAGCAGAGTGCCAGTCTTTTAGCAGCACAGCAGTCCTTCTGCCTGGCAGAGTCTTAACAGGTCCAGAGTTTACTGTGTTGGTTGTGTCCGAGGTCCAGTACTTTTTCCCAGTTGTGCCTTTGAAGTGGGGAACACTTCAAAGAAAGGTCTTGGAAGTACACCGAGGTCCCCCATTTCTGCCTTGGCTGGGGGACATGTGTTACATGCATGTTTTTACCTATTCTACCTATATACCATGCCTTTTAACAGCGCACAATGTCACACAATCGCATGTAATTTTCTCATGTGTGATAATCCTGTTTGCATAGTGCACCTTGGACCACTTGGTACAGTTTACAAGTGGCCCCCCACTCACAACACGGTGCCACAGCAAGCATAGCTGACGGCTCCACAGGGCGCCACCATTACCCATAACAGGCCACCAGCCGTGGCACTCATTATGTTGTAGCCACTTGACCACTCACAACCACGTTGTAACCGCCTGCCTAGGCGTATGCGCGCTTGCACTTATTATGGCTGCAGAGGAAACCAATACCCAATTGTTAACAGGTACAGCATGCTACGAGTCAATCACGTCGCTGCGTGCATGTGCCACATTCAAGTACAACAATCACTGTAGTAGTCACCAAGACAATGTCTACAGCATTTTTAAGATTGCATTTATGTTGCCACAAACTATGTCTTTTTCTCCCTTAACAGGTTATTTTATAAGTGGCAGTGAGTACGCCGACACTTATACCATACACCTTAGCGTATGGTTAGGTACCTCACAGGTTTCGCGTGGCATTCGTAGCAGCCACTGTTATTTCGAGGATAGATTACGGTAATGCTCTCTATCTCGACCTGCCTAAAACCCTGACTAATAGGCTACAGGTCGTCATGAACGACGCTGCACGTCTCATCTTCAGGCTCCCAAGACGAACCAAAGCATCTCCCCTGTTACAGAGCCTGCACTGGCTCCCTATCAAAGAGCGAGTGGAATTTAAGAATCTGTGCACAGCTCACAAGGCAATCTACGGTCTGGCACCCGCCTACATTAAAGATCGCTTGGTGGTGTACAGTCCAATGAGAACTCTTAGATCTTCAGATTCTCAGTTATTGGTCTGTCCCCGGTACAAACTTGTAACCAAGGGAGGGAGAGCCTTCTCTGTGTTAGTCCCTCAGTTATGGAACATACTACCTGAGACGCTGCGCAGGGAAGGGAATCTACTACGGTTTAAAAAGGTGCTAAAACACTGCTGTTCAGAAGAATCATGAGTGCTATATAGTCCAGTGGATGCCTTTTATTCTGTGACTGCCAAGTTATTGTTCTTACCACCGATTTCCGAGCACCTAGAGACCTGCAGGTGATTGGGCGCGATACAAATCAAAAATAACAATAACAATAACAACAATTTTTTACCTTTGCCACTCACTATTTCCACTCACCTGGTCCTGAAGAAAGCCCTTTCACTTTTTAACGGGATGAAACATGTAGACCGCAACACCAAGTCAACTAATAGTAATAATCTCCTGATAGTTGTACCACATATATTTCATTTTACCATATCCTGAGCCGCCAACATTAAAGTCTAAAGGCAAGTATTCTCAGAGATATTGTTAACATAATTAAATCCATGTCACATCACATATCTGCACAACACCAGCTCCACTGTAATCAGGCATCGTAGCACAACCGGAAGGCACTTAGACACCCGGTTGGGACCCCAATGATGAAGCATGACACCAACTAGGTTGGTGTGTGAGGGCTCATTTAAGAACACCTAGTGGGTCCATGTTCTTACCACACATAGTGATTGTAATACATACACATAGTTGGTCCATTCACATTGTTTAAGTCCATTTTCTTACTTTCGCCATTATGTGCCTGCTGTCTGTCTCTGAATGCAGGACACCCCCGTGCTGCACGGCCACCAGCTGTGTGTGTGCCCCCGCCTCGCTGCTGCCTGAAGCCTCGTTGTGCCTGCCGCCCCTCCGCCGTATTGCGTGTCTTCGTGTGACTGTTTAATCGTTTTTTCTTCCTATTTGTTTACTTGTCCTGTACTGTTGTCCCTGGTGCCCCCTGCACGTTGAAGTTTTAGGTTTTGTCACCCAGCCCCCCTGTGCCTGCCCGCCCCGCTCCCCGCTTCCCGCCGCCGTGCAAGCGGACACGCCCCCTCTTTGTTTTGTGCCCTCCCCGCTCCCGCCTCCCAGCTGCTCCTCCCTCCCTCCCACTTGGCCATAAATGGCGACAGCGCGGCGCAGGTGAGTGTGACCTGCTCGCAGGACACCCCCGCGCCGCACAGCCACCAGCTGTGTGTGTGCCTCCGCCTCGCTGCTGCCTGAAGCCTCGTTGTGCCTGCCGCCCCTCCGCCGTATTGCGTGTCTTCGTGTGACTGTTTAATCGTTTTTTCTTGCTATTTGTTTACTTGCCCTGTACTGTTGTCCCTGGTGCCCCTCTGCACGTTACAGTTTTAGGTTTTGTCACCCAGGCCCCCTGTGCCTGCCCGTCCCGTTCCCCGCTTCCCGCCGCCGTGCAAGCGGACATGCCCCCTCTTTGTTTTGTGCCCTCCCCGCTCCCGCCTCCCAGCTGCTCCTCCCTCCCTCCCACTTCGCCATAAATGGCGACCGCCCGTCTGTGCCTTGACCGCGCCCAGTGCCAGGTCCCCTGGCCCCCACTGACGCAATACGACCCGACAAACCTACGACGCCGCCGCCCTCAACGCACTCAATACCGGCCGGATGCCCACCTGCTGCACGGCTGCCCCGAAACGTTTCCACGGAACCTTCACCTACACAACCTGCAAGTTCTCCTGCCTCCGAACTTGCATCACGCCCGCCAAGCCAAACTCCAGCAGCGACCTCAAGTGCATCCTGCTCAACACCCGCTCCCTCCACAGACACGCCGTCGAACTCTGGAACCTGCTCGACACAACCTCACCAGACATCGCCTTCCTCACTGAAACATGGATGAACGCCTCCTCAGCCCCCGACATCGCCATCGACATCCCGAATGGATACAAGATCATCAGGAGGGAGCGCGTCAACCATACCTGAGGAGGAATCGCCATCGTCCACAAGAACACCATCCGCATCACGACCGACGCCGACGACACCTTCATCGCCGCCGAACACCTCCACTTCCAGATTCACACCAACCCTAAGACGACCCTCAGAGGCACCCTCATCTACAGACCACCGGGACCACGTGCACAATTCAGCGAAGACATCACAGACTTCATCAGCCCACACGCCCTCCCCTCCGCCGACTACATCCTCCTAGGGGACCTCAACTTCCACCTGGAGAACAGCAAGGACCGCAACACCGTCACCCTGCTGGACAACCTCGCCAACCTCGGACTCAAGCAACTGGTCAACACCCCCACGCACTACGCCAGCCACACGCTTGATTCCGTCTTCTCATCCAGCAAGCACATCGCCTTCAGCCACTCCACCGGACTCCACTGGACCGACCACAGCTGCGTCCACTTCAGCTTCAGAAAAACCACAACCCACCACCACCCGCAACAGGCTCCACACAGAAGCTGGAGCAAGATCACCGCCGACCAGCTCACCGCCTCCTTCTGCCAAAACCAACCAGCCAGCACAACAGACCCCAACGAAGCGGCCCACAACTTCACGCAGAGGCTGACCGCCTGCGCCGACGACATCGCACCACTGAAGAACCCTCCCAGCAGACCCAGAAGCAAGAAGGCCCCCTGGTTCACCAAAGAACTCAAGGACTCCAAGAAGACCTGCCGCACCCTCGAGAAAGCCTGGCTCCTCGACCGGACCACTGACAACATGACCGCCCTCAAACACGCAACTCGCAAGCACCACCAGCTCATCCGCACCACCAAGAAGAAATCACTTAAGGACCGACTGGACAACAACGCCCACGACAGCAAGAAACTCTTCAGCATTGTCAAGGAGTTCTCCAACCCCAGCACAGGCAACATCGACATCACCCCTTCACAAGACCTTTGCGACTCCCTCGCTTCATTCTTCCACCGCAAGATTGTCGACCTCCACAACAGCTTCAGCGCACCATCCAAGCTCCCGACCGTCGAACCAACACACCCCACCGCCACCCTCCGCACCTGGACCACGGTGATCACCGAAGACACAGCCCGCGCGATGAACACCATCCCCTCCGGATCCCCTGCCCCCACCACGTCTTCAACAAGGCCAACTCCACCATCGCACCCCAACTCCGAGACGTCATCAACACCTCCTTCGACACCGCCACCTTCCCGGAGAGCTGGAAGCACACCGAGCTCAGCGCTCTACTGAAGAAACAAACAGCGGACCCCACCGACCTCAAAAACTTCCGCCCCATCTC
This sequence comes from Lissotriton vulgaris, assembly GCF_964263255.1. Classification (NCBI taxonomy): domain Eukaryota; kingdom Metazoa; phylum Chordata; class Amphibia; order Caudata; family Salamandridae; genus Lissotriton; species Lissotriton vulgaris. The sequence continues at coordinate 905,293,425 of NC_141699.1, forward strand.
GGTCCTCCCTTTCCCTGCCAAAGTCATAGAGAAGATCGCCAACAGACAACTCGCCGCCTTCCTCGAGACAAATGGATCCCTCGACCCCTCGCAGTCCAGTTTCAGAGCCAACCACAGCACCGAGACCGCCCTCATCACTGCCACCGACGACATCCGAGCCCTGCTCGACAACGGGGAAACAGCAGCACTCATCCTCCTGAACCTCTCCGCAGAGTTCGACACGGTCCGCCACCGCACCCTAGTCCAACGCCTCAGCAACACCGGCATCCAAGGGAAGGCACTGAAGTGGATCATCTCGTTCCTCGCCGGGAGAACACAGACAGTCCGCCTCCCCCCGTTTCGATCCGAGGCCACTGAAGTCACCTCCGGTGTCCCGCAAGGATCATCACTCAGCCCCACCCTCTTCAACGTCTACATGAGACCTCTCGCCACCATCGCACGCCCACACAACCTCAATATCATCTCCTATGCCGACGACACCCAGCTGATCCTCTCCCTCACCAGAGACCCCAACACCGCCAGAACCAGCCTCCACGAAGGGATGAAAGACGTCGCCGAGTGATGAAGAACAGCCGCCTGAAACTGAACTCAGACAAGACGGAAGTCCAGATCCTGGGACCATCACCCTCCGCCTGGGACAAATCCTGGTGGCCCCCAGCCCTGGGCACTTCCCCCAAGCCTACAGACCATGCACGCAACCTGGGCTTCATCCTGGACTCCTCCCTCTCGATGACCAGACAAGTCAACGCCGTCTCCTCTTCATGCTTTCACACCCTCCGCATGCTCCGCAAGATCTTCCGATGGATCCCGACCGAAACCAGGAAGACAGTCACCCAGGCCCTCGTCACCAGCCGTCTGGACTACGGAAACACCCTCTACGCCGGAACCACAGCCAAGCTACAGAAAAGACTCCAACGCATCCAGAACGCCTCCGCCCGACTCATCCTGGACATTCCCCGACGCAACCACATCTCAGGCCACCTGAGGGACCTGCACTGGCTCCCCGTCAGCAAGAGGATCACGTTCAGGCTCCTCACCCACGCACACAAGTCTTTCCATGACCTGGGCCCCAAGTACCTCAACGACCGCCTGACCTTCTACACTCCCATCCTCCAGCTATGATCGACCAACCATGCCCTCGCCGCCGTTCCACGCATCCGAAGAGTCACCGCCGGAGGCGGATACTTCTACCTGGCGGCCAAGACATGGAACTCCCTCCCCATCCACCTTCGACTGACCCAGGACCACCTCTCCTTCAGGAAGCAACTGAAGACCTGGCTGTTCGAGCAGTAGCGGACCCCCCCCCCTCCCCCCCCAAGCGCCTTGAGACCCTTCCGGGTGAGTAGCGCGCTATTTAAATGTCATGATTGATTGATTGATTATTGCACATCTGGGGTGGATGACAGCAAGGCTTTGTACATTCCCCCTAGACAGCCACAAACAAAGGGAGATTAGGTGTGACTTGATGGGCCTGTCACATCTTCATGGGCCCTCCTGGGCAATATGGGAAGGAGAGGCTGACACACCAGAATAGGATTTGTACTGTCCCAACACAAAGGGCTGCATACCCTCCTGTAGTAAGTCTGGAGCCAGGGCAGGAAGGAAAGACCTCTGTGCACTTCAAAGGCCTTTCTTTGAAGTGCCCTCCTCTTCAAAGTCACAACTGGGTACAAGAACTGGACTTCTGGTCTGACACCACCAACTCAGTACACCTAGACCTGTGAAGACTCTCGCAGGAAGAAGAACTGCTGACCGGCTAAAGGAATGCCGCTCTGCTGGACTGCTTTTACTTTACTGGACTTTTGCCTTGTTGAGCTGCCCTGCTGCCTGCTGTTCTCCTGCCTGGGTGAGAAGAGCTGGGCCTGCATCACTTGAACCAAAAGTGACTCAAAGGGCTTGCTAGCTTGCCTCCTGTTCTAATCCTTATGGACATCAAAGACTTCAATTCATCCTGATACAGCATCTAGACTTTGCCTGCTGTAAGTCTTGCTCTACCAAGTGATGCCAACCCAATTCTGGGCCCTTGGAAGTGGGTATAAAGGTTACTTCAACCAAAACCCATGCATCCTCATCGGAACTGGTTCCTCTTCACCTTTATGGGATTCAGAGCCAGCGCATTCTCATTGTTGCATTGAGCAGGTCTAACACATCTCTTCTGGAACCAGCGCATCGCCTTCAGAATTTATGCTTCGCCTACTGTGAGAGCAAGAGCAGCGATTTTTGTTACTTTGGTTTTGTTTTATTTACAAAATAATTCTCAATTTTTCTAACCTAGTGTGGAGTCTTTTTGTGGTGATTTCACTGTGTTACTTTTTGAAGTGTTGCACAAATACTTTACACATTGCCTCTTAAGTTAAGCCTGACTGGTTTGTGTTTAGCAACAAGAGGGTGAGCACAGGATAATTTAGGGTGTGTTGTGAGTTACCGTGACTAGGATTGCGGTTCCTTCTTGGACAGGGTGCATACCACATCCACGGAGCTGCTGAAGGGTATGGAATAAAGCCAGATTAGGCATGCGGTCACTAACCAGGCAACTAATCACCCTAAGATGCAGGCTCATGAGGCCCTATCACCACGCTTCAAATAGACCATATTAGGTCATTTTTCATGATAATGCCTCACTAAGGGCCAACTCAAGCCCCGAGGCTAAACCTAGCAGCCGATTTATGCTGTTAAGTTTTAGGACCATAGGCATTTAACATTTAGTTTAGAATTGAGTTTTTTTGTAGGTATCAACAAAGGTTCTGATGAGTAGGCAGGAGGGGTCTGCCTATGAAACATGTCATGTCGACAAAGTAGACCACACTTGTAATTCTACTTACTAACCCCCTTTTTAATGTTCCCAGCTTGCGAAGCCATTAAAGTTAATTTTTTCGACTAGCCAGGGAATTTTTACCCTTTTTTTACACTTCCATTCATGTAAATAGGTCCCTACACTCCCTAACACATACCACTATCCTCATCACATCACATAGCCTATTGTCAAAAATATAAGTGCTCCCGCGTCACTCGTAGGTCGAAGCACTCCCGCCCCGTAGAGGGACGGGAAGACCCCAATGATGGGAGAGTGACACTATGGTATTCATAGTGTGTGAGGGGTATTTTAAAAACACACAGTGTCCTCATTCTGCCACTCGCAGAGAGGCCTGATTTTCAAATTGCAGTGTATCCACGAGTATAGAGAATATACAAAATCATATAAAATTAGTCACCACTCACATTGATAGAATCCCATTGTTTACAAGTCTAGTTCAGGAGGGTGATTCTATCATCTCCTCTACACTTCCCCAATTGATTGTTTGGCATACCTCTGCCAACCAGAAATCCAGTTTTTAACACAATCTAAGATTCCAAGATGGCTCCCCCTAATTTCCTGTGTTTTTGCCCTATATAAGGAAATCTGTCCAACCACTTTCTTGCGACAGAACACTTCATGCATTCTACCCTAGTATTTCATCACACGGGCTTCAGTTGGGTTATCCCATCGCAGCATTTCAATCTTCATTGCAGAAGTATGACTTCTTCCTGCTCCTCCTTCTGTTTGAACATTTCTAGATATTTTTCCTGTGTCTTTCCCCTTAGATTCTGACTGCCTTCTGAAGGTGTTTTGCTCTCTGACGTGTTTCTCAATTTTGATTCCTTCTGGAGTGCACTTTTCTGCTTGGACATTTTCTTTGTTGGCATAAACAAGGCTCCTCGACGAGTCGCCCTGACCTCTGGCAGATCTGAACAGCCAAAATCTAGAATTCTTCATCAGTCCATTACCAAAGATCCACAAGAAGGTGTCTGACCACTAACAGTTTGCGATGTATGTCAAAGTTCCAATACAGAGGGAGAACAAATGGGTACTCAGTGGTCCACACTGACCCTGCCCAAAACAATCCAAACAATCCAACAACAAACTCATGTATTACAACAATTGAGAGACAAAATTCTTGCTTTAGGGCAGACTCTTACTGCCATAATTTCAGATGTTCCAGCTGTTGCCCAGTAATGCCACCCTTTTCTGGAGATCCAAATGAATTAAGGGAATTTTTGGATTCCTTTACTGTTTTCTTTGCCTTTTGCCCAGCACAATTTGCTCAAGTCATGCTTAGGTTGGTTATCCAATTAGTGCCTTGTCTGGACCGGCTTTGGCTTGGACAGCTCCTCTTGTAGCGTCTGAAGACCGAAGTATCTCTGACTACAATTTTTTGGGGAATCCTTTTACATGTATGTTTGAGGGGCCTGATCTACAATGTTTGGTAGAAGAGGCATTATGTGAGCACCAGCAGGGAAATCAAGGTGACCTGACCTACATAGCCCTCACCCGTCAACTGACTTCAGAGAATACTTGGATTGAATAAACCTTAGTCATTCTTTTCTGGTAGGGTTTGCAGGAAGAATTTACAGATGAACTAGTTCACTCCGACAGAGCTAAGCCTTTGTCCACACTGATGGACCAAGCCTTGACCATTAAGATCCAAGAGATGTAGAGCCAAATCATCCTTGCCCCTGAGTAACACTTGATTGCCTCAATGCAAGTCAAAATACCATCTTAAGATCAGTGTGGCTTTTCTAAAGAGGAGCCAATCCAAGTTGGCATCACTCGTGGGGCCCTTACTGACCCCGAAAGTGATCTTAGATTCAAAACTGACTTTTGTGTATAATGTGAGCCTCCAGAACATATAATCTGAGCCTGCCCTGTACGTCCAATGAAACAGTCAGGAAACAACAGATCCCATCCCTTTTAAAATGGAAAAGGATGGGAGATTTTCAAGCCCCTTTCATTGGCTCATCAAATTACCCTTATGTTTTGTTATTTCTTTTGCCAGTCTGATTGGAGTTTCCATCAGGAAAGAAGGAAAGAATTCTGGCTCGTCTAGATAGCAGAGCCAGTGATGTCCAGTTGGATATCAGACAGGCTCAGAACAACATTATTGCTCAAGTTTACAAAGAATTTCTAGAACAAGTACAAATGGTACATGGCACACATTTCACCTCATGTCCACTCAAGGAATTGACAGCTCCATTGAAAATGGTCTTTGAGAATCACCAAGAAAACATTTCTTTTGACGTAATCTCCACCTCAAATCATGTTATAATGATGAGGGTTCCTTGGCTCACTCACCATAATCCTTGTATAAAATGGGAGACTAGGACCATATTCTTCTCCTCACAGTTTTGTAATAAAATTGTTATGCATCAGATGATTATTAACCCCCAAAAGTAATTACTGAAAATCCCATTGCAAAGTCCAACACAATAAATCTTCTTCTAGGTTTGCCATCTCAGCGTCAAGATTATGCAAACTATTTGAGAAACATGAAGATGTGCAATTACCTCCCCATCATGAATGTGACTGTGCTATGAATAGGGACCCTAGCCGCAAAGTTCCCATTGGGCGAGTTTATTCCTTATCAGAGACAGAAAAGGACGTCCTATCAGCCTGTCTAGAAGAAAATCTCAAGAATGGCCTCATCACTCAATCCACCTCTCCCGCAGGGGCCTCCATGTTCTTTGTCTCCAAAAAACTTATAATCTAAGACCTTGCATAGACTATAGGGGTCTAAACATGATAACAGTCATAGACAGGCATCCTCTTCCCCTTATGTAGCCTATTTTAGAGTCTGTGCGAGATTCAATGGTATTCATCAAGTTGGATCTTCGTGGAGCCTACCATCTCCTTTGGATCTGAGAGGGAGATGAGTGCAACACAGCCTTCAGAACCTCTTTAGAGGACTTTGAGTACAGAGTCATGCCTTTTGGCCTCAGTAACACCCCAGCAATTTTTCAACTCCTTATGGATCACATCTGTGCAGATATGTTGAACAAAGTCATTGTAGTCTATCTAAATGACATTCTACTCAAACAATTTTGCTTCCCATTATCAACATGTCAGACAAGTGTTAACCAGACTTCAGCAACATAACCTGTTCTGTAAATTAGAAAAGTGTGAATTTCACCTGTCTGAGGAAGAATATTTAGGATTTCGATTGAACAGCACCGGAATATAAATGGATCAAAATAATATTTCAGCTATACTAGACTTGCTTACACTGGCAAGTATCAAAGAAACTCAATGTTTTTTGAGGTTTAGCGGCAATTCATTGGAGAGTTTGCAATTCTAACCAGAATCTTAAAGAAAGATATGTTATGTAAAGGTTTGCAATTGAATGGCAAAGCAGAGAAGACCTTCTTCAAATTAAATAAAGCCTTTACATGGGTACCGGTTCTACAACATCCTGACCCTATGAAGAAGTTTGTGATTGAAACTGATGCATCTGATCCAGCAGCTGGTACAGTACTTTTACAAGGATAAGAAGATGACAGGTTAGAGCATCCAATATTTTATTTGTCCCACATCCTATCAGATGTAGAGAGAAATTGTTCATTCTTGAAAGAGAATTCTTAGTGATGAAGATGGCCTGTACTGAATGGAGGCAATTATTGATGGGTACTCTTGAGCCTTTTGATATTAGCACAGATCATCATAATCTCCAGTGTTTAAGAAACATTGAGTGCCAAAATAGTTGACAAGCACGTTGGCTTATTTCTTCAATCAGTAAGAATTTTACAACACATATATTCCAGGTTCTAGGAACATTCCGGCTGGTGCCCTCTCTAGTCGGTAGCCTGGCTCTCCAGTATAGCATGTTCACAGTGTCCTACTTTCTAAACACATCATGGGACTCCTTTAATCTTTTCTTGATAAAGTATGAAATGGCTATGCCAAAGTCCAACAGTAAGAATAGACCACATTCCAAGGATTAGTACATACAAAAGTCTGCCCAGTCTTTTAAGGGTAAAACCCTCTTCATTCCTTCAAAAGAGTTAAGAACAGAAACCCTCAAGATTCCCCAATTGCAGGAAATCAAGGCCATAAGGCAACCCTGGAATTTGTACTTCACTTTTGGTAGCCTTCTGTTCAATGAGGCACTGACCTCTTTGTCATTTCTTGTCCCATCTGTGTTCAAAACAAGACTTCCAATTCTCTTCCTTCTGGGCATCTCTGAACCTTACCTGTTCCACCTGAAGACTGGAATTCCATTTCCACAGACTTCATTATTGCCCTACCCATATCCAATTGCTGCAAAGTATTCACGGTAACTGTTGGTTCCTTTTCCAAAATGTCGCATTTCACTGCCCTGAAAAAACATCCATCTGTTAAAACTTTGTGCCTGTTTTGCAACAGACCTACTTTTTAATTCATTGGAAGGGGTACGTTTTCTCCTATTAAAGGATCTTGGGAAAATGCCTCTTCTCTGCATGCTCCTGTTTTGGTTGCTGTTTTTCTCAGCTCTTACCATACAAACCCAAGGCTGTGTGGTGTAGATATACTATGGCTCCCCCACAAGCGTCCTGCCTGAGCCCGATGCATGGCATCTTGTCGGTCAGATGGGACGCGCTGTTGGAGACAGACAAGGAGCACAGGCGGTACGCCCTCATGTTGCCACGTGGCTTGCCATCTCTTACCTCGCAGCGGCTGACCCACCGATGTTGTCATGCCTTTGCCTCCTTCATGGAGGAAACCACTGATGACGTGGATGTTATCGGCGCTTCCATTCCATTATGTCTTCTTCTCCCCAAGATTCCCTACAAAAGGTCCTCGGTTTTAATAAATCCCAAGCCAAGATGCCTGCCTCAGTCTACTTCTCTATTTCCCTTTTCCAATCGAAGATGGCATCCCCATAATTTCCTGTGTTTCTGACCCTATATAAGGTAGTTTGTCCAACCACTTCCTTGAATCGCCACGCTTTGTGAATCCGGCCCTACTTTTTCATCGCTCCTGCTTCGATTGAGTTACATCCCAGCATTTCAGTCTTCATTACAGAAGTAATACTTCTTCCTGGTCCTCCTTCCATATGAGTTCTTCTAGTTATTTTTCCTGTGTTTTCCCCCCTTGGATTCCAACTTCCTTCTGGAAGTTTTTTGCCCTCAGGCCTATTCCTCAGTTGAGATTGCATCTGGAGAGCACTTTTCTGCTTGGACGCTTTCTTTTCAGCAGCAACATACCTTGTACAATGGGTTGCCCCTACGTTTAGAAGACCTGAACAGCCAGAACCTGGAATTCTCCATCAGAATACGATAGAAGAGCCACAAATAGGGCTCTGATACCTGATAATATGAGGAACTTATAGGTAAATCAGCTTATGCAATTTGTAAGGGGTTAGAACACTGGCTCTAAGGTCTGTTTAGCAGGCCTTTGTGAACTCTCAGGACTTATTTACAAGCTCCCTGTGCTGCTGGTGAATCACTTTTAACATGGGAAAAAGTGACATACCTAAGAGTAAAAAAAAAGCAGCAACAGTCCAAACATTTAGGGGTGATAATGCAACAAACAAGGATTGCCTAACATGGGCCCCCTCCAGAATAAAGGTAATGAGCAACTAACCCTTGTCTTATTAGTTCTCATCCTCTAAGGGAAAGTAAAAGATCAAATGCATTTGCATGGTCAGTACCAGGTCTGTGTTCCACTATAAAGCCAAGACTCAGTTTGGGAATGGACCACCTCAACAGTTTGAGGTTCTTTCCTGTCATCTGCATCAACCACCTGAGAGGCTTATGGTCAGTCTGAACTCTGAAGTGAGTCCCAAGCAGGCATGATCTCAGCTTCTTCAGCGACCAAACCAGGGCAAAGACAACTGATTGATCCTGAAAGTGGTTACTCACTTGTAACAACACTGCCCCAAATCTATGTTCTGAAGCATCAGTTTGAACACCTAACTCCTTGCTAAAACCAGGTGCCTTTACAACAGCTGCTGAGCACAATGCTTCATTTAGGGTGTCAAAGGCCTTTTGATATTGGATAGTCCAAATTACTTTTCGGGCTGTTTCTTGGAGGTTGGCTCTACCAAAGGTGTCACTTTGGTATCATAACATTTGATAAATCTTCTGTAGTATGCAATCAGGCTAAGGAAGGCTTTGAATGGGGTTTATTTCATAGGAGCTTCACAGACTCGAATTGTCAGGAAGTCGGGCTGGAGATATTGCACATTACCTTCACCTACTTGGTGGCCAAATACACAAGCAGAACTTGAGGTGGGTGGAAAATTCTGCTCCGCCAGTGGAATTCGCAGAGACTTCTGGCAAAACGTCCCCAACCGCCACGTGGCAGAGTTTTTTCTAATGCACGGCTCGCCAATGTTAAGTTGGCGAGCATGAGTGAGAATTTGAATCCCCTAGCACAATTTCGGGGCACTTCCTGGCAACATTTCTCAACAAGGGAAGTCACGTTGAGAAAGCTACTGCTAGAGTAGAAAAGCTGCTAGAGCCACAGAAAGAAGCAAAGCCCTCTGGGATGCCACATGGTTCCATCCACACCGATTTCACAGTTTGGATCAAACTCCCAAGGCAAGAAATCAGTGTAAGCAGTATGACATGCCGAATTCTACACACTCGCGGAACACCCCAGAATCTCGCAGCATTTTTAGGCAACTCTGCGAAATGTGGGTTCCACTCATCCCTAAACAGAAGCTTTAGATGGCTTGATAGTAAGTTCTGCCTGTTGCAGGGCCTGAAGCACTTCCTTGAGGTGGACAAGATGATCCTCCCTTGTGGAACCAAACACAACAATATCATCCAGGTAAACTCCACTAAAGTCCTCCAAACATGCAACCACTCTGTTCACCAAATGCTGGAAGGTGGCAGGAGCAGTTTTCAATCCAAAGAGCATCACTTTAAATTGAAAGTAGCCCTCAGAATTATTTTAAAAGAAGACTTCTCTTAGGCTCCTGGTGTGAGGTCCATCTGCCAAAAACCTGAATTTCATGGCAAGACCGGAGGCTCCTATTATGCTTTCTAATCTTGCATTTAATTGCACAGCAGCCAAGATAAGTAAAAAACTACAGTTCCCAGAGGGCCAGAGAACAAACTGGGCCATGGGAATGAGAAAAAACGAGACTGAAGTAACCAATCACAGAGGACCTATTAGATAAAGACCCTAACTGACTGCGCAGCTTCCTCTTTTCTTGCTGCTCGCAGTCAGATAAGTGCCTTTATCTATGCTCACAGTATTATAATTGTTATTTAATGGTTTTTATGCACGTTTTCATGTTATTTGATGCATATTTGTAAAGCGCGACCTCGCGCTACTGCTTTCACGCTCTACGCGTGTTTCTTTTGGGCTCCGGTCCTCTTCCCCTCGCTCCCCCCCCCCCCCCCCTTCGAGCGCGCTTGGTAGCTTCCTAACGCGTGCTGCTTCGCGCGTCTTCCCCGACCTTTTGTCACCTCACGAAGGCTTCTCCGGTCCCCGGCTCCTCAGCGCAACGCTTCCTGCTCTTGGTTTCTGCTTCTGTGTGTAAAGCCGGCTGACGCTCGTTGCACGGCCCGCCTCCAGAACACGCCCCTGCCCTGCAATTTAACCCTCGCCTACCTCCTGCCTTCTTCTGTTGTTCTTGCTGTCACAGCCTGATTATGGAACTCAATAGTTCCTCTGAAGAGGTCCCTGCTCAGGACTCTCAAACATTCAAGAAGGACTTGAGTAAATTTATCAATAATTCAGTCGAAACAGCTGTGGAAGTTTCCATGAAAAGAATGTCCAAGAATATGGAGAACTCCATGTTAAGCATCATGTCCAAAGTATTGGCCCAATCTGCGGGGGAAAGCAGAAAGAGAAAGGTGGACCACTCTGCTCAGACTCGTGTCTCTAAAAAAGCGTCATTGACTGGCGAGTCTTCCTCGCTCTTGACTGAGGACTCTGTTCCTCCCAACAAGGGGTGGTGATGGACAGATTCTCTGAATTAAGCAGAATACTCTCACCCAGTCAAGAGATCAGGGCAAGATCCACCACCGTTTTTTAGCTCACTGCACCATCCCAGCTCAGAACCTGGCTATATGCAAATTAGTCTGTTCCTGTCCCAGTGCATGATGGGAACAGGGCAAACCAAACTACCAAGCCAATTCTTACACTGGGAAGGAAACAAGCTTCCGGGGACCGGTTTCTGGCATTTCAGCCGTCGTCGGCCCGGCTTGCTTGAATCCTGATGGTGCAATGAGCAAGGGACTCACTGGGTAAGAGTGGTCTGCTTAATTCAGACACTCTGTTCATCACCACCCCCTTTTCTGAATCGTTTTTGGCCACTATAGGTGTGGCAGGGTATACTCAGACATGAGTCCCTTTCTCACTGCACCATCAGGATTCAAGCAAGCCGGGCCGAAGACGGCTGAAATGCCAGAAACCGGTCCCCGGTAGCTTGTCTCCTTTCTGGTGAAGAATTGGCTCGGTAGTTTAGTCTGCCCTGTTCCCATGATGCACTGGGCCAGGGACAGACTGATTTGCATATAGCCAGGTTCTGAGCTGGGATGGTGCAGTGAGATAAATAACGGTGATGGATCAAGCCCTGATCTTTGGACTGGGTAAGAGTGGTCTGCTTAATTCAGACAGTCTGTTCATCACCACCCCCTTTTCTGAATCTGTTCCTCCCAGGCCTCCTTCTAAGGAGGGGTTTGTTGGCTCCGAGGGCAAACGCAAACAAAAAGACAAACATGCAGAGTCTCCTAGGAGAAAATTAGTAATTTCCACCATATTGGACACAGATGATGATGATGATGCAAATTTTGATGACGCTGATCAATTAATTGACCTTTTTGACACGGCTGACCCTTCCACCCCCCCTCCTAAATCGTCTAAGTTGGATTCCTTTTCTTTTGAACCAGTTTTTGATTCCGAAGGTTTTCCCATGTTTGATCCTTCTACTATTCGACACCCCAATTCTACGGAATGGCTTCCTTATCACCATGTTGGAGAATATATCTCAGCCAGATTACGTCTCCCTCTGGAGGCCCCGGTAAGAGCCAGACTCAAAACTGAATGCCCTAAACCTGCTCTTCCCGACAAAATCACTTTGGTTCCTTCTATAGACCAACCTCTCCTCACCTTCTTTTCCAAGTTTGGCAAAGACCCCCGCAGAGGGGTGGACAAGGCCTGGTCCACTTGCCAGGACAAATTGTTGGACATTGTAGGCCCTCTAGCCTGTATTTTTGATTTGGCGGAATCCCCCCGCTTAGAAGGTACTGAGCTTTCTGCTGAAGAAGTCTCCATGTGGGCCCAGCGCGCCTTCTGTCTTCTAGGAAATGCGAATTCCGCAATTACTCATGAGCGTCACAAGGGTCTCCTGATTAAACTGGATCCTAAACTCTCAAATCTAGCATCCATGGATCCTGGCCCCAAGGCAAATGGTCTCCTGTTTGGAGAAAATTTGGTTCGTGACCTCAGTAGATTTGTTTCTACTTTTGCTTCTTTGGACAAAGCCCAGCAAACAGTAAAAAAGGTTTTCGCCCCTCGGGTTTTTGGACGGGCCGGCAGAGGCAGGGGCCGCTCTTCCGGCCGTCCCTACAACCAAGGCTCCAGAGGTTCGTCCAGTAACAACCAGGACTACAAGCCCCAATTTTACCCCCAACGTGGCCGTGGCTTCAGAGGGAAAGGTCAACGAAACTATTGTCAAAACTTCAACCAGCAAGGTAAGCCTTTCTTTTTCCCCTCCTGTGGGGGGTCGCTTAAAACTGTTCCTTCAGAAATGGTGCACTCTCAGTTCAGACCCTTGGGTCTTAAGCACAGTGCAAGGCTACCTAATAGAATTTCTTTCCCCTCCCGTTCAGACTTCTTTTCCTCCCCCCCTCGCCTTTTCAGCTCTCATGGCATCTCAGATTTCAGACGAAATCGAGGCTCTACTCCAAAAAAGAGCAATTCAAATTTTTCCCTTCGACTCCTCAGGCTTTCTAAGCTCCATTTTTCTAGTTCAAAAGAAGAACAAGAAGCTCCGCACTGTCATCAATCTGAAGTGGTTCAACCAGTTCATGGTTTACCGCCACTTCAAGATGGAAACCATTTTGCATCTGAGGGACACTCTTCGCCCCAACGACTGGATGGTTCGTTTAGATCTTCAGGATGCTTACCTCACGGTTCCCATTCATCACTCTCAATGGAAGTTTCTTCAGTTCCAATGGGCAGGTGTCAACTATTGTTTCACCTCTCTTCCCTTTGGCTTATCATCCGCGCCCTGGTGCTTCACAAAACTCTTAAAACCAGTGGTCGCCTATCTTCGATCTCTTGGCATAAGACTAATTATTTTCTTGGACGATATCCTCCTCATGAATTCCGACAAGCAGTCTCTCCTCTCCGACCTGCTCTTGACTCAGTCTCTTCTTTTGGACCTGGGTTTTCTCATCAATACGGACAAGTCATCTCTGATTCCGTCGCAGAACACGGAATTCTTGGGTTTTCTGGTGGACTCTGCTGCAGCGTCCCTTCGCCTTCCTCTCTCCAAAGTTTCCAAGATCAAAGCGGAGATTATGTCCGTTCTTCAGTCCTCTCTTTTGTCCCTCCGATCCCTTGCGAGGATCGTCGGTCTCCTCTCCTCCTCCATTCAGGCCATCTTCCCTGGCCCTCTCCATTATCGCGCTCTTCAGCGCCTAAAGATTCAACACCTACGACAAGGCCTCGCTTATTCGGACCTCGTGGCCCTAGATCCCGAGTCCCGCACCGAACTTCAATGGTGGATAGACCATTTAGATGCGTGGAACGGACGCACTATCTTCGCCACTGCCCCAGATCTTGTCTTAGAATCCGATGCAAGCCGGTCGGTCTGGGGTGCCCGATGTGGACCAATCTCGACTGGAGGTTCATGGTCCGCCGAGGAGCCCAAGTTGCACATCAACTGTTTAGAGATGCTTGCAGGTTCCTTTGCGATCAAAAGCCTTTCAAAACACAGGATTCACTGTTCTATTCTCCTTCGTATGGACAATGTTTCTGCGGTCCGCTACATCAACCATCTCGGCGGCACAAGGTCCAAGCCCCTGGCGGACTTAGCAAAGAGTCTGTGGGAATTCTGTCTAGCCCATCACCTTTCTTTAACAGCAGAGTATCTCCCTGGAGATCTCAACAGCGTGGCGGATTGGCACTCGAGATTTCTTCGAGATTCCAGCGATTGGAAACTCTGTCCATCCGTCTTCCTTTCTCTTTCCCATCTTTGGGGCCCTTTCTCTATCGATCTTTTTGCATCCCGGCTCAATTCCCAATTGCCCCGGTTCTACAGTTGGCGCCCGGATCCCCTGACCTTGGCGACAGACGCTTTCCTGCAGGATTGGTCTTGTCATCTACATTATGCCTTCCCTCCTTTTCTGATGATCAACAGGGTTCTTTCTCAGGTTCGCCGCCAGTCTTCGTCTCTGGTTCTTGTAGCCCCTTTCTGGCAGGCGCAGGTGTGGTTTCGGACTCTTCTCGAGATGGCAGTGGACTTCCTTGTCCTTCTTCCCTCCTTCGGGGATCTTCTTCTCAATCCCCTAGGCGAACAACACAGTCTCATTCTCGACTCCTCCCTGACGCTCTCGGCCTGGAAAGTTTCCGGCCTTCCACTTCTGACGTCCTCATTTCACAAGAGGCTTCGATCTTTATCAGCCAGGCCTGGGCCCCTGGAACCTCCAAGGATTACAAATCCGCCTGGTCTCTTTGGACAAGCTGGTGTTTGGAAAGGGACCTCAATCCCGTTTCAGCCTCACTGAATTTCATCATCAATTTCCTTGGTTCACAGGCCAGTGCAGGTAAGGCTTATCGCACTGTCAATCTCTATCGTTCAGCCATTTCTCGCTACCATTCCCAAATTGATCGTAAACCGGTTGGTGCTCACCCTCCGATTTGTCGTCTCCTGAAAGGTGTTCGATGTGCGAAACCACAGTTGGCTAAGTGTACTTCTTTATGGGATGTTACAGTGGTTTTTAAATTATTTACAGATTGGTCAGACAATTCTGCTCTTTCACTCAAGATGCTTTTCGCTAAAATTACTATGTTACTGTGTCTAGTTTCCATTAAGAGAGTTTCTGATGTTAAGGCTCTAGATGTTTCTGCTCGCCAATTCTCTCCTACAGGTGTTCTTTTTCAGATACGCAGACGTACTAAGACTCATTTGGATTCTGTGTTTTATCCTTATTTTCCAGCTCATCCCAAATTGTGTGTTGGACAATGTTTAAAAGTGTACGAACAACGAACTGCTGATCTCAGAACGCCCTCTCATTCTCAACTCCTTATTTCTTTTTGTAAACCCCATCTTCCAGTCTCCTCTCCTTGCCCGTTGGGTCCGTTGGGTCATGTCTCTTGCCGGAATTGATGTCTCCGTTTTCGGGCTCATTCAGCCAGGGGAGCCATGGCTTCTACAGCCTTTTGGTCTGGCTCTCGTTTGGAAGACATTCTGAGATCAGCAGATTGGTCCAATGACAGTATTTTCCGCATGTTCTATTGTAAACCTGTTCATGCTGTGGCTTCTGATGTTGTTAATATGCTTTAAACAAGCATAATAGGAGCCTCCGGTCTTGCCATAAAATGTAGATTTTTCTAGTATTCATGACGGAAAATCTTAATTTTATTAAAGACACGGAGGCGAGTATTATCCCGCCGCAACATTACTAACATTTGTTCTCCCTCCCTACAGCGAATCCAGCCCTGCCACCGGCTTCATCTTAGGAGATCTACCCTTCGGCTCCTACGGTCCTCACCTCCAAGTTCTCCAACTCCGATACTCCTGGATCCTCCTTCTGGACTCCTGTTTGGTCTTCTTCCTTGGATTCCTCTGATACAAGACTTATGTTCCTGGACTTTGGCTATATCCTTAATTTTATTCATTTTCCCTTTGTTTAATGACTATCCATGATCTGCTCGCCAGCGAAAAGAGGAAGCTGCTCAGTCAGTTAGGGTCTTTATCTAATAGGTCCTCTGTGATTGGTTACTTCAGTCTCGTTTTTTCTCATTCCCATGGCCCAGTTTGTTCTCTGGCCCTTTGGGAACTGTAGTTTTTTACTTATCTTGGCTGCTGTGCAATTAAATGCAAGATTAGAAAGCATAATACTCGCCTCCGTGTCTTTAATAAAATTAAGATTTTCCGTCATGAATACTAGAAAAATCTACATTACGTTCAGATATTTTGTAGTCCTTAGCCTGTCAATGAACTCATCACCTCCTGACATGGGATGGGAATCAATATTAGTTGAAGCTCTGTAGCGCACACAAATTCATTTCTGGTGTTCCTCCCTTGGACTGTGGCTTCAGCACTAGATCCACTGTGCTGGCCCATGGACCACTATGGGACTCAATCACCCCAGCACTAACATCTTTTCAACTTCAGCTTTAATGTTAGCTTTGGCAGTCTAGATTTTACTTTTGACAGTCAAGTTGTCACCTGTGTCCACATCATGCGTACACCAAGTTGCCAGACCTGGGGTCAATAAAAAAAGACTAACAAACAGTCTGTCTGCTGTTCGTCTGCTAAAGTGGAAGACAGAACTACTCCCTCCACTGAGCCATCTTTGACATTCATGGACAGAAAGTCAGGGAGGGGTTCACTTTCCCCTTCTTCCCTCTCAATTTGTCACTGTGAGCATTGTGATATCTGCTCTGCCATGATGGAGCGTGAGCCTATTCTCATGCATCACGCGATGGTGGTGCCTCTAAGTCCATCAGATATGTGACATCCCCCTTCTTTTCCAGAATAGAGTACGGCCAGGACCATTTGTTTTGGAAGGCCATAGGGGCCACCATAGCTGCCAAGGTTTCACATTGCTTTGTGTGACATTTTTATAGATTGTGTGTAATTATGAGTGACATTTCAACAACTAAGAGTGGCACTCGCGAGCAAAATAAAGCAACGCAGAGGAGTTTATGTAGACTGAATAAATGCTACAAATAACCCAGTGTTAACTGTATACAATCCCGGTGTAGAGCGCATTTCCATGCAATAATCTCTCCCTGTGCATTATCTAGTACTGTACACAACATGAAAATAGCCTTGCGTGTAGACCTTGTGTCTCTGCCTCATGCCTGCACTCAGCTACAAAGTGTTCTGTGTATGAGACTGTTTGTGTGTGGGCACTTAGCTCAAGGCACGAATAGTGAAGTGAAGGTCATAGTGTGTGTGTCTGGCTATCCTAGGTAAATGATAAGGCACATGGTGTAACTGTCTACGTCTCCCCGTTCCTCCCTGTTTCTGCTCCACTCTGGCAACCAATCAAGTAGGATCAGTCTACTGCAGGGCTTCTCTGTTACACTTGTAACTGGGCAGAGTGTCCCAGGATGTGACAGGCCCCATTTCGTCAGCTGCCTAATAAATGAATAAGTCAACAACACTCAGCTGACTTGGGTCATGAAAGCCACCACAGACTGGCATTGGGCGCCCTCAGGAGAGGGAGGCTGAGGCACGCTACGCATAGTTAGTTCTAAACAAGTTAAATAAAAAGAGAGGTGTGTTGTCTTTGTGCATTATAATTTAGAATAATGAAAGCCGCACTCGCTTTGCAGACACAAGTCAGTAAATAGTTGGTTCAGCGCTCCTACGGGCACATGCATCAACGATAATTGCATTCGCAAACAGTGCGAATCGCAATTTTCGGCCGTTTGCGAATGCAATTATCAAAATTGGAATGCATCATGTATTTCGCAATTTTAGGAATCACAATCATGTTGCGATTTCTAAAATTGCGATTGCATTTAAGAAATCGCAATTTCAGATTTCTTAAATGCAATGGATGATCATTTTTAAATTGCGAATTATCAATTTGGAAGCGGTAAATTAGCATGAGGTTGGACCTCATGCTAATGTACCGAAAACCTTCAAACCTGCACAAAAATGCATTTTTGAAAGTTGCATTTTACACACACACACACATGTCCTTGGACATGTGTGTGTGTAAGTTGCACTTAAGTTTAATTTCAGGGGTGCAGGGAGGGGTTCTTTGGACCCCCCCTGCACCCTTGAAATTGCATTTTCAATTTGCGATTCGCAAATTGAAAATCGCAAATTGTAAATACCTTCCCATTGATTCCTATGGGCCTCTTGGCCCATAGGAATCAATGGGAAGGGTTTTCCTTAATTGTGATTCGCAAATTGTGAATCCCAATTAAGGAAAATTACCGAATCGCAAAAAAAATTGCAATTTTTAAATGCATTGCCGTTTGCGATTTCTAAATTGCGATTCCTTAATTTTCGCAATTTAGGAACCGCAAACGGACCTGTAGATGCATGTGGCCGCTAGTCCTTAATCATCAGTAATTCATGCGCTTAAATAATAGTCACTGCTGGCAGGCAGAGGCTCCGAATTATGGCAAGTACAACATTTGGCACTTTAAATTAATGTGCTATTTCAACAAAATATTTCATGCATTCAGGACTTGGCTGTCATGCGTCACACTTACTTTATGCAGCAATGGTCAAGAGAGCAGTTGAATTCCCATGTCGGAGGCCCACGGCCTCGGCTTGTCTAGTGACTGGCTGCCTGAGCCCGCTCGGGCCGCCTCAGTGCCAGCTCAGCTGTAGTCAGGGTCCAGGCTGGCTTGCCTGGGTGGAGCAGCGGGTACATGAGTCAGCAACTTCCCAGACCATAGTGACCCCCGCGGGGTCCTCAGTGGTCGGACTCACACTTAGCCATGAATCTGCATTATGCATTTTACAGCGAGTGGGCTCACAGTGCAGAATTAAACTGCTGCCTGCTTGCTGCCCACTGGCAGCACTTCCTGTGACGTGATTGCAATAGCCTTGAACGACCTTTGGGGGCCACACTCTTGTTGTCCCCCATGCTTGCTCATCAAGGAGATCACTGCCATCATCCACATCCCCACTGCCAGGGTTAATCTCCTCAGCAAGTTGAGCTTGAGCTCTCCTGGCTAACTCCCAGGCTCTGAGGGCCTTTTCCAGGTCCTCTTTCTTGGCAGTGATCCCACTGGAGAATTCTGGAGATATGGATTTTAAAGTGAAAATTAAATGTCGGCTTTTTTGTCAGTCAGTCAAAGAATCTTTATTCAATTTAGTTAAAAATCATACAAAGAAAAGAAAAACATTTTTATACAGATAAAAAACTATTAAACAATTTCATACCAATCAAGTTCATGTAGCAAGATATTTGGGCTAAAAAGATTTTTTTTAAAAAGATGTTAAAATACAATTAATTCGGGGAAACCTGGTAATATCTTGCGTGATTTAGATCTAGATCTAGCCGCCGCCACTAAGAAGTTTGCCATACAAAATGTGATACGAATATCACACAGTGATTGAAGATAAAACAAGGGTGGTCTCACCTGGGAGAAGCTAGCCTCCCTTAAAACAGGTAACAAATGTCTTTTCCTATAATCTGAAAAGAAACCACAAAACTTAACAAAATGCAAGGTATCTTGAACAGAAAGATTATCACAAGTACAGGGCGGGGCTGTCTCTGGTTTAACCCATGTATTAAAACTGCCTAGATAAAAATGTATGAGGTTAAATCTGAACTTAGTCAGAAGAAACCTGTGAAATGGTCTAGTGACAAAACTTAGATAGGGTTCCAGTGCAATGGAATTCACTAGCAAATAATGTCGTCTCACTGCTGGCTTCTGCAGTTCCCTTTCCTCACGTCCCACTCTTGCCCTTGTCATGAACTGCTTTTTAACAATGTCTACGTCCTGTTTTCTGATCCCAGAAGGGTCTGTAAAGAGTTCCGGGCGGCATAATTCCGTAAAAGACTTCTTAAGATAGGCCATCCATGGCACCCTACTACGGTGATCCAAAGACATGACATCATTCATTATCCTGTGATTAAGAGTTAGTTCTTTATTGAGCTATGTCTTTAGCCAATATATTAAAGGTGCCAAGTTTTTCCTATCACAAACGTGATCCAGGTCCACCTCTGCATGTATGGAAAAGGTTGGTGTGGACTGGGGGACAGACAAAAGGGAACGTAAAAATCTGTTTTGTGCCTTTTGTATTGGTTCAAGGCATACATAACCCCATAGTGGTGCGCCGTACATTGCCAGTGAAATACATTTACTGTTATAAACCTTTAAAAGGGCTTCCATTTGTCTAGCACCCAGCCTTTTTGCAAAGCCCATGAGAGCCGCTGATGACCTGGTCACCGTCAGGCTTTTTGCCCTAACCTGGGGACCCCCGGAACCCCTGTCATCAAAGAACACCCCCAGGTAGGGAAAGGCTGAGACACTAGTAACGACTTCGCCCTTGCATTTAAAAGTTTTAGCCAAACCCTTTTTTCTGTGGTGCCCGACAACCATGGTATGTGACTTGTTCGAGTTAACCTTCAAGTCTAGTTGGTCCATGAAGGTACCAAAGGCATTCAGGAGCCGTTGGAGACAGACGCCAGTGCGGGCTATTAGCACTGCGTCGTCCGCGTATAGGAGAGCAGGGATCTTAACTTCTCCTACACGCAGAACGTCTCCGTCCACTGCTCTCAGGTAGTTACCCAGACCATTGATGTAAATTGTAAAAAGCAGGGGGGCCAGTATGCAACCCTGCCTAACCCCTCGCATGGAATTAAAACGGGGCGTGCACCTTCCCTCTTTGGTGACCCGCACAACTGCAAATAACTCTTGATGGAGTGAGGCCATGAACCTGACCAGTGCCTCATCGATCCCGATCCTCAGAAGGATATCCCACAACTTAAACCTCTTCACCAAGTCGAAGGCCGAGGAGAGGTCCATAAATGAAAGGTATAGTGACTCCTCCTTGGCCACCGTATACTTCGAGATCAACAGATGTAAGTTGGAACACTGCTCTATTGTTCCTCTCTTCTCTCTGAATCTGTACTGGATGTCAGCCAAACCCCCACAACTCTCCAAACTGTCCCTTAACCTGGCCAAAAGGACTCTGCCTAAGATCTTAATTGCAGAGTCCAAAAGGGATATGGGCCTATAGCACCCTGGGTCGTCCCGGGACCCTTCTTGAATATGGGAACGATGGTAGAAGTTACCCAGGTAGTTGGTAAAGAGTTGCCATTGGCGGCGGTGAATACATTGGCTAGAACGCCCGCCCATAGCTTTGGAGAGTGTATGTAAAAGTCAGCTGGCACCCCGTCTGGCCCAGGGGCTTTATTCTTAGTAGTGGCCAGTATTGCTTTCTCGACCTCGACCCTATTAAAGCATATGGGGGGGCCTCAGGGACAGTCATGTTGCTCACTTGGCCAGCCGTATCAGTATCTCCATAAACTGATCTAAAGTGGGCCAACCATTTGTCATCCAGGATGACACAATCTATAACGGAATTGGTCGAGTCAGAGAAGACGGGCTGGTTAATTATGGCCCAAAATTGCCTGCTATCCCGAAGGATATCTGTACAGAGTAAATTCTCCCAAGCATCGTTCTTGATTTTGTCCTGCCTAACCTTAATAGCTCGCTTATATTCCTTTCTTAATATAGCAATGTCCGCACTCACCCTTGGTTGTGCTTTGAGAGCAGCCATTAAAGATTTGTGGGCTTTCGAGCATGATGCGTCGAACCAGCGACACTGGAACTGGCGCCCTGCCTCAGTTTGACCGTGAGGTTCAGAGAAATTTGGCTACAAATAGTTTGAAAGGCACCCATTATCTCGTAATCTGGGGCGCCTGGGTTCTGGCAGGTCACCACCTGGTCCTCGATTTTCGGGAGAATTTCAGCGTAGAAATTGTCCGGGACCACGTTTGCCCACTTGAGCCTTCTACCCTGGTCCACTGGGCGTAAAGTGTGCCCTGTTTTTACTTGCCCCGGCATTGGCCCCACAAAGTCCCCCCAGGCGACCTCAAGAGGTACGGGGTTATGGTCACTGTGAGGAGAGGGAACTGTACAGTAAGAATTAGCCCTGTTTAAGATAGCAGGGGTCACAAATATGTAATCGATGATTGTACCGGGGACTGTCCCCTTAAAAGTAGGTGTTCTAGTCCCCCCCTTCCACCGACATTGGTTCTGAGAAGTTGAAATTGGCCAGTAAATCTTCCAACTCCTCGCCCGGTGTGGTATGCTCAAAGTGGGGTCCCTCAAGGTAAATTGAGCTACACATGAATTTGCAGGGGTGAATATTAAAATCGCCCAATTGCACGCATTCAAAATTAGTATGTGTATTATAACTGACTGGAGTTAAAAAGGAGTCTCGGGCGGCAATGTTATTATCACAAAAATCCCTATTCCCTGAATTACAAAAGTTTATGAATAATGTACTCCTTGTGGGACTAATTTCCCTTTCAACAATTAGGATATTTGGGGAATCGTTTTTGATCTGCCTTAGGGGCCCTTTGAGATCTAGTGAGAATAGGGTTAAAAGACCTCCCCTAGCCCTGCCTGCAATACTGGGGGTGGCAGCCACAGCAAAACTGGTGAACCCATCCAGAAAAAAGCTGGAGGAGGTATCCCATGTTTCTTGTAGGGCAATAACGTTATGCTCAGAGACAAATCTAGACCATTCATTGTCACCACTCTTGGAGCTAATTCCTGCCACATTCCAACTAAGCATTTTACACACTGCGACCTCATTTGAGTTACCACCCCGCTCTGCCGATGGCAAAGTCTCGTTTGTTAGTCAGTCTGTGTCCTCCAGACCTGACAAGGGGGCAAAATGGTTACTCGTAACCAACCCACAACCCTCATCTGCACCCTGGGGAGCCCGGGGAGGGGGTAGTGGCAGGGCAATTGGTCGCCTTGAAGATTGTAAATTTGTGGATCCATGAGCATTACCCACCCCCTGTGGTGGCCTCCATCCCTGCCATCTTACTGGGTAGTGATTTGTTAGGTTAATACAGGCTAAGGGTTGATAGAAGAAGCCCAGAGGGACAGGTCTCAGATGGTCCCTTGTTGATATCGCAGAACCGTCCCATGCTAAAATTTATTACGACACAGTCCCCCTGTGTGGTTTTTGGTTGTTTACCAATCCAACCCACGTTCCTTGCGTGGATAATCATGTCCGCAATGTTCTCCCCACAGCATTTCTCTGAGCACCACCTATTCGCCTTGACCATAAGGTCTGAGGTTGATTCCATCTCACCCTCCATAAGTGGGGGTACCCATATAAACATGGCAACTAGTGGGGACAAGTTAAGTTTGTATTCGCTGGGGGTAGCCTTCCTGTGGGCAGGTGGACTAGGCTGATTCAGAGAGGGTGTCTGGTCCGCCATATTAGGAGCGCTGGCCTTTATACAAAGAAGTGGTGCTTTGGTAACCTGTGAACTATCACCCAAATGCAATACCCTACTTGATGTCTGTGCAATTTGCCTATTACCAGGTACCTCCTTACTCCCTACTCCATACATGGACGGCCCCCTGTCAAGTGAGTCAATATGGGGGGGTATGGAGTTTACGAGTCTTTCTGTTAGGAAACATTTCTTTAGAAGTCCTTCCAGACAGGTGTTTAACGTGTCCACAATGTCCTTCACGATACCAACTAGTAGAGGTTCAATCCTGGCTACGAAAAGTGCCTCCAGTTTATCTCCCAGAAGATCAGGTGGTGTACTAGTTACCGACTGGGGGTTCTGTATGGTACAATTGATGGTCGATGTTGGGGCAATGTCCTTGGTTATTGGGCAAGGGGGGGATTTATAATAGTGGTTCCAAGGGTAAGGATGGAATATCAGTTGGACGTAAGTCAGCAAGCTCCAAAGGATGAGGTGTTAAAGTGTTATTAGGAGAAAGGGATGACAAACCCAGTTCATGCTCAGCATTAGCAATCTCCTTAGTAAGGGCCCCCACGGCTGAGGAGAGATAAGTCATGATGGAGTTGGAGTGTCTAGGAACTTTAGCATTTTTTCCACCCTCCTCCATGGTCAGTGCTTTCTTTCGCATACCCATTTGTGGCTCCAGGTGTTAAGGGTATGGCCCTGCCCTGCCTAGTCCTGCCCCGGACGGCCACAGACGGCCCGCCCTCTGCCCGGGCTCAGCCCGGCACCGCCCGCGCGCGTCCCACGGTGCTGGAGGGGTTCCTTCCTCTTAAGGCACCTCCGGGCGCGTCGTGGGCATCAGGAAAGCGACAGTCCCCGGGGCAGCTGGGAGTTGTAGTGTCCCGCTGCTGCCAGGACCGGCGAGTGTGATGCCTCTAGCCGTTGCCCTCACGGCGTGGATTGCTGCACAGGTAAGAGCGCTGTTGCCGTTCCCCTCACGGCATGCTTGCTCTGTAGCCCTGACCCCCAGGAGCGTTCGGCGCTCCTTCCTCTTAAGGCGCCTCCGTGCACGTCGTGGGCGTCAGGAAAGCGCCAGTCCCTGGGGCAGCTGGGAGTTGTAGTGTCCCGCTGCTGCCGGGACCGGCGAGTGTGATGCCTCTAGCCGTTGCCCTCACGGCGTGGATTGCTGTAAATGTCGGCTTTTTTGTCAAAAGCGCAAACAAGCACTGGTACCTGTAATGTTTATACATTTTTCAAAAGTTTGAGAGATTTGTGTTAGGCTAATCCAGCCTGGACCAGGCAACCAATTCACACAGGGAGCAGGTTGGGGGGGGGGGGGCAAAAAGGAGACAGTTACCTGGTTGACAAAGCAGTTTTGAGACCAGTCCAACATATACATTTCTGATGTAGCCTTTGTTGGCCTACTCCTGATGCCGGGGAAGCAGGATGCTGATGATGCTGAAAGCTAATCAGGGTGCTGTGAAGATGATAAGGACCTTCCTGGCGTTATTCCTTGGACCATGGGTAATGTGGAGCAACTTTGGAAACAGGGGTTGGAGTACCTCAAAGTCCTCTTTCAGCCAGTAGAACCCGGCTGAGGCTGGGCTACCATCAATGTTTGCACTATCTCTGACCATGGCCAATTTGGTTGACCCTTAGCTTGGCGACCGCACAATGCTCAGTTTCTCAGTAATGGATCCTTAATGTTGCACTGAGGCACTCAGCCCTTCGTGATCGTATTAAAGGCACATTGAACATTATTTTACTGAAATTGACACAGGGGATGTGGCACCTGTGGGCCTCTGTCACGCAGTGAAAGCTGTTTGAGACCTTATCTATCATACCACAGCCTTTGAACAGGTGCATACACTCCAGCAACAAGAATTAGAGACTCGGATATGACAATCGGAGGCACACCACAGAGAAGGGGAGCCCCACAAGACATTGTAGGATTTGCACCAGCTGCGGTTGTGAGCTTGAATAACCCCTAATGAAATCCGCTGCAAAAAACCTGCTTTATATTAACCCAACATATTATGAAAAAAGGGACAAAGTGGACAGACTCTTAGCGCATAAATTACGCATCCACTATACCCGCAATCATATCAGGGAACTTGCAGACAAGGAGGTTTTGCCATCACCCTAAGATGGAGGAGAACCTATCGATTTTAGTGACTATTTCCATACTCTCTACTAAGCCCAACAGCGTGATGCTCAGCGACAAGATGACTACCTGAGCACCTGTAGCCCTCCGGATTGATCATAAGAGTTGTGCCTTCTGGAGGAAGACATCACTCAAGATGAGGCTTGTGAGGCAATTAGCAGTATTACCTCATGGAAGGCACCTGACCCTGATGGCTACACCACTGCATTTTATAAAGCCTATACCTCTCTTTTGATCAAGCCAATAGTGTGCATTTGTTATTCATTTTTAACATTTGGGGTGGTTGCAGATACTATGATGGAATCACACATAACTCTTCTGCTGAAAGCTGGTAAACCTGGCACACAATGTTCTTCCTATTGGCACATTGCTGCCCTCAAATGTGAAAAGAAGCTGTTTGCTTCCATTTTTGTTGCTCGTCTTTGCCATGTCAGGCTTTATACTCGATAGACAAGAAAACGACAATACCTGGCTGGCGGTAGCAGAGAAGCACAATCAACCTATAGCCCTTTCTTTCTCAATGCCAAGAAGGTGTTTGATATGGTGGATTGGAGCTATCTCACCAAAGTCCTGGACAATATCCACCTAAAATGACATTTTTTATTCTGCCTAATTTTCTGAAACCTACCTCCAAACTCAAAATTAATGGTTCCTTCTCAACACCAATTTGGCTTATGTGAGGCACCCATCAGGGAGGCCTGCTTTCTCCTTCCATATTGGTTTCCTACATGATGGACCCATAGGTTGCAAAGTTAGATGCCAACCCCCAGATCTCAGGTGTGGCAGTTGATGGCGTTGAACATAAGCTTGCCTTAATTGCCAATGACATCCTCTGCTTTATTACGAACCCAGGTACCACACACCCGCCCCTAATAGAGGAGATTAATGCCTTCTCTCAGGTGTCGGGCTTCAAAGTTACCCTCACTAAATCACGGGTATGGGGGTTGCTGATTGCCAAAAGGATTTAGAGTGCCCATTAGACATGGAGGCTTTCTTTGGGAGACATTGTCAATCCCCTATTTTGGGATCCATTAAACACCTCTAACAAAGGACCTATACACTTGCAATGAACCCCCCCAAGCCACGGCTCTTCGTAGGGAATTGTATCTTTGGGGGAAACTCAGATTCACATGGTTGGGCAGACTCTCAACAGCATGAAAATGAATTTTAAGTCTAGACTGTTATATGTTCTCTAAACTCTCCTTTCATTATGTTAGTATATCCAGGCAAAAATTGGTGCTTTTCTATGAGGAGGTAAGTCACCCAGAGTGGCAGGTGAAGCACTGAGCAAGTTGGTATCAGAGGGTGGTTTAAGATTCCCCTACGTTTCCGCTTATGATCTGGTATAACAACGCCGCCCCTCTTTGGACGGAATCATGACCCACACAAGAAGCCCTGGATTTAGGTGGAGCAGGCCTTCTTTCCTTCCCCATTGGCGGGATGTGATGGCTACTGATGTCTTTTAAGGCACGATTCCCACTTGCTGCCTTTGACATTGTTGCTCCTGTCCTACTGGAGAGAGATACGCAGATGTCGAGCATCCCCAACTTACCCCTTCCATCTGACCCCTCTAGTGAATAATCCAGATTTCATCCTCGATGCGACTCATCCCAGTTCCTTTGGCTAAAATCAGGGGAGTTACCCCATTCTGGAGGATTTCTTTGACAATGGTGATATGTGATAGAGGGATGACTTGATTGCCACAGACGACAGGGCTTCAAATTGACTCAGGAACTTCATTGGGCAAGTAGACCCTTCGCACTTATAGCATGCCAATATGACACTGCACCTATAGAGTCCCTTTACTTGAATAAATTGTGCTGCAAAGGCATCTTGTGGCTCTATTGATATATACTGCAAATGACTCCCTCCAAACAACATGCCTATGTGTTACGGTAGGAAAAAGGATCTGGCTATAGAACTATCTGATGACACTTTGGGGGACATATAGCAGAGAGTGGATTGATTGCCGATCTGTATCCACTATAAAGAAAATGCCTATACAGTAATGACCTGGGATGTTTAGGGGTTCTGCTCTGTGTTGTAAGTGCTACTGTGAGAAGGGAACAAACCTTTTAACATACATGGTGGTCATGCCCCATGATCCTGTCTTTCTGGGAGGAGATACAGAGCACAGTGCAGACCATAAACAATGTCCACCTCCCACTCAAACCCCAAACAATTCTGTTGGGTGATCCAGGGGCTGATGGAATTTTTTCCTCGACAACATCCCAGGGTTGCCTTATATCCCAGCTACTCCTGGCAGCACAACTCTGAAACAGCCACTTTCTCATTCTATAAATATTTGGTGTTGGAAGGTTTGGGCTATTTGTTGACATGGAAATTTGACTGCTCTAATCCGTGATAGGGTGGCTAAATTCTGTGTTACTTGGCAACCCTTCAGCACCTGTGTGGCTGCAAAGGACACAAGGCCTACATATGTCGATGTCTAAAACACTGCACGCATCCGACATCCACATCATGACTTCCTCTGTGCGAGGGACTGGGGTGGCTGTTGTTATAGCTAATGGTTCCTTTTGTATACAATTATATATGATTTTTTCTTCCCATTATCTATTAATTATTTTTATTTTATTTAAAACGTTTTCCATAGCATGAACTTGATGCAGCAGGGATCCGAGCGCTTTACACATGTTCAGAGAACAAAGACATACGGAAACAAATAAGGTCCCAAGATATGCGAGAGAGCAGCACAAAATATGAATAAATGGATGCAGTAGTACAAAAGCAATAACCATAAGAAAAATAATCATCAAAACAATGACAGCAAGCCAAAGTCATGGGAGTAATTGATGAATCAAGGAGGGAAGTAGATCCTCTGATCTAGGGCATACATTTGTTCATGAGTAATACTTTAACTTCTTTCTTGAAAGAAACAGTTGGGGGATTCAGTCTGATTTCAGGGGGCAGGGAGCTTCAGATTCTCGATGCGATCCCTGAGAAAGCTTGGATGTAGGTTTTCTCTATGAGGGTCATTACGATGGCGGGTGGACTTTGCCCGCCCTCCATTCTTGTTATAATGGGGACCACCCGCCATAAGGGCGGAGGTCCCGTGGGGGGTATTAGGATGTGCCCGCCACAGTGGCGGGCACATCCTGTATTTTTAGCATTGTGGCGGGCGGTGCTCTCTGCGCCGCCCGCCACAATGCTAAAAATGCATTTCAGCATTTGCATTTACAAAGCGTCAGGCACCGCGCGGTGCCTGCCACTTTCTAAATGCAAATGTGGTACCCCACGTGTTCACCCCCCTACCCTCCTTCACTCTGGGGGCCCGCACGGGGCCCCCAGAGTGAAGTTCGCCTGCCTTAATGCCACCACGGAAAAGCAACTGCAGACGCCCATCCAAATATGTAGACACCGCCACCATATGAACCCTTTTCCGCCCCGGCTGCAAGGTGACCGGGGAGAAAAAGTGGCGGGCGGTGTTTGCCTCCACTGCAGTCCCCCCGCTATTGTAATGTGGCGGGGGGAAAAGGGTGGCGGGCTTTCATTTATGTCGGGTGGATCGCCACCGCCACCATGGCGGTGGCGATCCGCCCGACATCGTAATGGGCCCCTATGTGTTTCCAGCAGTAAGGTGTTGGAGCTTCTGAAAGATCACTCTCCACCAGAGAGTTCAAACCTCTGAAAAAGGTATCTCGGGTAATGAAGTGTAGGGCTTTATGGGTCATGCAGGTGATTTTCAATTGCATTCTTGCTTCATAAGGGAGCCAGTTTAGAGCTCATAAGTCAGGGGAGATGTGGCTGTTTCTTTATGGTTCTGCAATGAGTCTAGCAACAGGATGAAGGAAGACCCTTAGAGGAGCCGTTGAGGATCAGGGCAGGCCGCAAAGGGGTGCACTTCCATAGTCTAACTTAGGAATTACTAGGGCTTGCAATGCTGATTTTAAGTCATTGCGGGAAGGAAGGGTTTCAATTTACTCAAGGTGCTCATTCGGAGGTTCACTCCTTTGGTGGATGCACTGACGTGCTTCTGCATGTTAAGGTTCTTGTTAAGAGATATTCCCAGTGTTCTCTTTGAATCGATAACTTGGGGCAGGAAGTTGAGGGCTGCTAGTTGTTTCAGCCCTTCCTCAATGAATGGTGATTGGTTGAGTGGTGTGATTAGTAGGAATTCAGTTTTGAGGGTGTTTAGTTTGAGGTGGTTGTCTGCCAGCCTGCATTGTATTTTCTATAAAGTTAAATTGAGGAATCTGGTGTTTTCAGGGGACTAGACTTTCAGGTATACTTGGTTGTCATCAGCATACATGTGATAGTGGATGTTGTATGAACTCAGAATTTTGGTTAGTGGCTCCATGAACAAGTTAAAGAGAGTGGATGAGAGGGAGGAATCCTGTGGGGCTCCTAGTGTGACCGGAGTGGTCTTAGATAAGGACTGATTTACCTTGAATCTTTGTGTTCTGTTACGGAGAAACAAGGTGAACCAGTTTAGGATGGACTCTGATAAGTCCATTCTCTGTTCCATTAGTTCCAGTAAGTTGTCATGCTTAACTGAATTGAATGCCGAAGACAGGTCTAGGAGGACTAGGAGGCAAGAATCATTTTGATCCAACATTTTAAGTGCATCGTCCACTATGTGTGTAAGAACCGATTCTGTTGGAAGCCATATTGAAATTGGTCCAGAAGGCAGAATTGTTCAATGTGGTTACAGAGTTGGAAGTGAACACATTTTTCAAGGAGCTTTGCTAGAGTTGAAATTTTGGAGATCGGTCGGAAGTTGTTTAGATCAGTGTGGTCTGCTGATGTTTTTTTTAGGATTGGGACATCTGCCCAACTTTAGGAAGTCAGGAATAATGCTTTGTAGTAGAGAGGCATTAACAATCTTGGCCCAGAGTGGGAGTATTAACAATTTGATCTCATTGAAGAAGTTGGAGCTCAGAGGGTCTTTGAAGTGGTTTGCAGGTTTCAGTGCTGCTCGAATTTTGAGAATGAAGCTTTCTTTAATAGTTTTAAAGCAATTCCATGAGGCGTTGTTTTTGGGGTGTGCCCAGCTGGACATGTGAGTAAAGCTGTCAGGGAGGGGTATAGGGTGAAGCTAGGTAAGAGAGGACTCTGCTCCAAAGCCCTCTGCAAATCATTTTTCATGTTTTTCATCTGCTCAAGGAAGGAGGCAAATTTCTCGCAGTTAGATGCGAACTGGATACAGCTTGGGGATGGTTGGGTAGACCATTAGATTGTAGTTTAACAAGTTCAAATAGTTTTTTTTGTCGGTTTCTAGCTTGGTCAAGTTGGTTTCTAAAAAGTTAGCCTTCGACCTTCTGATGCATTTGTAGTATGAGTTCCTCATTGTTCTCAAATGCTTGAAGTGTTCAAGGGACAGAGAGAATCTCCATCTTCGTACAGCTAGTCTCAGGTTCTGTCTTTCTGTATTGAGACTACCATTGTACCATGGTCTTGAGTCTTTGGTGGACAGTCTTTTTAGTTGCAGCAGTGCAATAGAATCTCCTTCATGGAACTAGTGTAGTGGTTTGTAAGATTCTGTATGTCTGACATGTGTCCGAGAGGAGGAAAGATGTTGCCACTGAGAGAGGTAAATTCTTCGATGTTAATGTCTCTCATGCTCCATTTCTAGATTCTGGGTTTCTTTGGTGGAGCTATATTTCTTCTCACTACTTCATTGATGAGTCTGATTTATTACCTCTGGCGACTCTCCACAATGTGTCATGTTTACCTGTTTTCATCTGAACATCTTATATACATGTGTTTTTAAAAATTGCTCTTCCAGGATGCAGTTGCAGGCTGGGAGCCAATTGTAGGTCGAGCCTAGCGCAGAGCGCATACGCTGCTCTAGGAGATGACCTTAAGAAATTGATCTGCTCTTTTCCGCACACTCTTGCATGTGGCGGCATCACCTTGCAGGAGCGAGCAGCGGCGCGCATGGTCCATCTATTTCCAATTAGCATGGCCGCATGCTCTCTACTCTTGCTCCCCTGCCTGTGTGCCTTTCCTTGTGCTGTCATGCACATTCATTTTACTGCGCATATTCCCTAATCCCACTCTCACAACCAGGAGATGCATTTCATTTGGGCAAAGTGTCAGAACAGACGTAGAAATACTAGAACTGTTTTTGCAAGTGCGGGATATTTGGCGATCCCCTAGTTCAGCTGCAGAGTGTTATTAAATGCCTTCAGTATGCAGATGTTACCTTCTGGTATTTTAAGTTTTCCCAGAGGAATCGCTTTATTGGAGCGTGGGGTGGGCAATGGGTCCAGTGGGTCTGGTCTGGACCGGGAGTGCGGTCACTACTAGCGGCAATGTGTGTGTTTCTCTCAGTGGGTTCGTGTGCAGCATCCCAGTATTGTCCTCCCTTCCACAACATTTGCTCCGGTGTCCAAGTTTATTGTGACCGAAGTACTGTGTCAGCATTGTGCTGGTCACAAAGGTGTGATGCTTTGTGGTGTTGAACTTAACTACAAGATTTGGTTGTGCCACATCCACCTCAATTACTGTGCTCCTGGATTTTCCACCCCCCCCCCACACACACACACACAGAAATTAGTGTATTGTATGGTTCAGCTTAAATGTGTTTTTTTTGCCCTATAGTAAGTTTAACTCTGCTTCATATCAGTATTTCTTTAGATGTTCGCCCTCTGCTAATGGCAATGTATTCCCTGCATAAGGGTACCCGCTGTCCTAGTACAGATGTCTACCTGTCCCAATGTCAGTACAGACCCTGGCATAGTGAGTGTGGTTCCCGTTCTCATGCGCCATTGTCTAAGTGATCCTGATCCAAGTTTTTTTTTAGTGTCATCCCATCAGTGTGTGTACCTATTCACAATGCTCCCTGTGTCAGACTGTTCCCAGTGTCAATGTGCTCTTGGTACTAGCGTAGGGTTCATGACCTATGGCTCGAGTCTCCCAGGTCAGTGTTTTTCTTTCAGCAGGGTTTCAGGCCAACGTGCTCCCTTTCTCAGTGTCTTACTTGTTGTTAAGAGTACTACCATTAGTACTACCAGCCTATTTCAGTCATTTTGTGAGTGTATTCACTGCCCAAGCATATCCGGGCAACACCAGATTGGCATCACTTCCCCAGTTGCCATTGCCAGGGGCTGAAATGTCTGTCTTGCCCCCCCTTGCAATGGAATTGTAGCGTTGTCGTAGCGTTTGTGTATTTGTCTGTATTGGTGTGTTTTCTTCCTCAGAACCAGTATCCGACTCCTTGTATTCACTGTCCCGGTGTAAATGTTCCTACAGGAATGTCTCCTGACCCCTACTAAGTGTATTTTCTGACTTGGTCTGAGCGTGTTTGGCATCTTGCTGAGTTTTTCTGTAACAGTTTTGGCTCAAGGGGAATAGTGGTGTTTCTGTGTGCATGGATGATATTCCCATTGTCAGTGTGTTGCCTGTCTCAGTGTTGCTTTATTCCATGCCCTGTTGTAGTTCTTTTTTTAACATTGTGTCAGTAAAATAGCAGAGTCACGATATTTGTGTTTATCTACTGAAGACTCAAAATAATCACTTTGCTATTCAATTTTAAGGTATCACTACATACAACATATAGAATACATACCCCGAATTACACTGCAAACCACATTTTTTTTAAAGAAATGAAAAAGGAATAGACTTGCCTTTATTGGCCACGAAATTGTAATTTTATCAAGATTAATAATGAATCTTACTTGGTGGTTTATCGACTTTTACAATTTAGGGTTGACAATTGAGGCTATTGTAAGCTGCTAGCTCTGGCTGAACACTTATAAGGACACAAAGGCGAGACCTATTTGCTATGCAAATGCTTGTTTACTTTGTTACACGCAAAGTGGCGCAATTATTGCTGCAGCCCTGGCTTCTCACTCTAACTTACATGCCCTGAGTATATTTGGTACCTCATACAAGGGACTAATAAGTCAGGTAGCTTATGTCAATTGTGGTTAGCCCATTCAACATACATTTAGTAAGAAACTTTGGTGTTGATCATGCAAAATGTGGCATTTTCTTAAAATGATATTACCCTGAACAGGGCTTTCCTAAGTATAGACAGTACTTAATATATTGATGCAAAACTGTAGCTGCAGTGATCAGTCCAACTGGCATATAGCAAACAGTATGCTCCATGCATTGTAACATGTGATTGCAAGGCTATGGATTTGCAATATTGATTCACTAGATGCCATGCCTTGGGCAAATCCACTAAGCTGAATTCACTCACAGCTTAGAGTGGAACTAGCAATGGATGCCAATCTGCCCAAGTTCTACCAAACATATCCAAAGACTGCCAAGCAGTTTACTTCTAAGTACCATACCATATTTAGAAGACTCCATCACCACATTTCTCATTTGCTACTCCAAATCTTCTCTCAGCAGTTCCTCATCAAATATAGCACAAGCCTCGGTCTGCCACTATAGTGTCACCCCATAGTATTACAATTTTATGTTCAAACTAAGGGGGTCATTAGGATGGAGGATTTTCCGCATCCTCCGGGCCGGCGGAAGCCACCGCCGGCCCGGAGGATGCGGAAAATCCTCTGCGGACCCACCAGGACCCACCGCCACATTAGGATGGCTGGTCATGGTTTAGGTCCGCAGCTTTTCCGCCGCGGCTGGCTTACAACCGTAGCGGAAAAGCACTAAAATGGTGAAGGTGTCTCTTAGACACCTTCAGCCAGATTAGGATGTGCATGGAAACATGCTTTTCCGCGGCGGCTTTTCCGCCGTGGAAAAGCATGTGTAACTGCACTGCAGGGGCCCATTGCGGGCCCCCTAGGTGTAGTGGGGGGTGGGGGGTGCACATGGGGGGTACCTATGGTACCCCCCTGCATTTGCGTGCACAATGCAGCAGGCACCGCGCGGTGCCTGCCGCTTTGTGCACGCAAATGCTGTGCATGCATTTTTAACATTGCTGCGGGTGCAGCTTGAAGCTCCACCCGCAGCAATGTTAAAAATAGAGGATGTGACCACCACCCTGGCGGTCACATCCTAATCTGCACAGAGGGAA
This sequence comes from Lissotriton vulgaris, assembly GCF_964263255.1. Lineage (NCBI taxonomy): Eukaryota > Metazoa > Chordata > Amphibia > Caudata > Salamandridae > Lissotriton > Lissotriton vulgaris. Next base: position 905,327,390 of record NC_141699.1, read on the forward strand.
CGCCGCAGCCCATGCGGACGTTCCCTCATGCTCTGGGGTCGCGGACGGACTCAAGTCCGTCCGCGATCCTAATGACCCCCTATATGTACTAACACCAAACTAACAACAGCAGGTCAGATGGTACAGATATTTCTCCTTCAAGGGTCTTCTCGGTTAACATTGTGGGCTGTACAGCTTTTGGGCCCGGGTTCAGTTACCTCAGGTGTCTTGTACCATGCATTCAGCCCTACCCTCGTAACATAAAGTGTACCTTCTATCATATGATCGTAGTAACATACATTCTCTGGACCGTGTTACCAAGTTCATGAACTATTGCTCACGCACACATAATCTGAAAGCAATTAACCCAATGAAGCATTCTGTTGGCAATAGCGATCTCCCCCATACAATAATAACGATACACATATAAATGCTATCTCTAAATGGAGTAAATGATGTTACTGTTATCCAAATTATATTAATCAAGTTACTTACCTACGAAGGACGGTAAGCTAAGTCTGCCTTATCAAGAATCATGCTCTTGACCTTTACAATATTACAGGGCATATTATCAAGAAACACCGTTAAAATTATTGCCACTTTAGCAGCAGGAAACTGCTGCTAAAGCAGCGATAATGGGCTTGATAGTATGCCCTTGTGAATTCCCATAGAAGCCCATGTTCTGGTGTGAACATGGGCTTCTATTGGAATTCTAAAGGGCATATTATCAAGCCCATTATCGCCTCTTTAGCGACAGTTTCCTGATAATTTTAACGCCGTTCTTGATAATATGCCCCCACATTTGTTTGTAAAAATGTTTATAGCTCGCAGAGGCAACCTACCCCAGGTGTACATCTGCCGTTCATTTCACCACCAATTCGAAAGTACTCAACATATTTTTTAATTCCATTTTCATGATCAAGGTTCACAGAAAACCTGCCCCAACCAAATCTTCACTGGAATGTATCACCCCTGACGTGCACCACTGAGTCCCACACATTAACCTTCCCTGTGGTAACTTGTTCAAGGCTTATTTCTTTGCACACCTTGACATAAACAATGTGTGCCCTTTTCTTAAGAATTAATTCCTGAGGAACCTTCCGAGAGTTCCTATTAACTTCTATTTCCTATTTTTACTTCTAAGAATCTATTCAACTTTCTCGCTAAATTTTTCTCAAATTATCAAAACATCTCGTCCCTGCTTCATCACAACGGTTACTCTGTTTATTAAAACTCCCCCGTGTTTTCTTTAATTTACAGCTCCCAAGTCTGCAATGCATCCAATTATCTGTTACTCCCAACACATGATTCTCGGGACTGTTGTTTGAATTGATATCTGAAGGGGGCCAGCTCCTAAATAGCTCAATGAAATGATCAAAGTAAAACGCAAAAACATGCTCAAACTATAATCATGACTTGTCTTTTTTTCTAGTTTCGAAAGGTCTTGTGCCAGTGTCTGGTAACAGCGTTGGAATTCGGTTGACACGGCATAGATTTGTCTCGAAGTCAGCAATCTGTATTCCTAAACTCTAAGTCCTATCCAGCACGCGAGTGTTACCACAATAACCAGGCACGAAATAATATTTATTTTCCTGTTCCTGCAAGATCTTTGTCAGACAACTTCTGCAGTGAAGAATGCCGGGAGCTGTCCAGTGCTGAAATTCCTTTGCCAACCTCAGAAATCTTCTGCATTGTTCTACTTGAGAGCGACGTACAGAGCTCACTCATTCTCAGGTGGAGGTGGTGAATACAAAACTATACAATTAAAATAGAAACCTATGACCTGCTCCTTCTGTTCTTTAGAATTTGTCTTTGTATATATAATTCCCACTACTAAATGGAGTGCCGGATCACTGTCTTTTAAAATTATTGTTCTGTGGTATTGCTCCATAGGATACGGAAGGGTATTGCGTCTCAGGTCCTGGGCACCCGAACTCATAACTATACCCAATTCAAAGGGATAGGTGCAGTCGCTTGTGCCCCATACCCTGTGTGCATCTGTTGATTACAGACACCAACCACTTTACAGTCCATTCATGCAGCTTTAACCTGCCACATGCAAGGCCATATATACCATCAGCCACCAGTACAACATAACACAACAGTAACATCAATAATTTCTCCAAGACACAGTACTTACATGCAGCATAGTAGGGCACAAACGTCTGGTCCTGCATGTGAATCACACCCTTGTATCTGTTGCAGTCAAGAATGCAATTAGGCTTCTGAAATTCAGTCATCTGAGCATGCCTTGAGACTGAGATGTTGCCTTGTAAGAGATAGTGGTCAAAAGATACGTTTGCCTGCAATCCTGAAATTTGTGAGCTTGCATTTCCTCAGAATGTAAAGCACTGCACTATCCATATTATGTTGTTCGAAATTGTACCACAAGCAAGTTTAACCATGGAAAACACTCTCTGAATAATGCAATTCCAGTGCAGAAATTGTTTAGATATAATTGTTGCCTCTTTTGCAATAGAAGAGTCATAAGATCCTAAACATTTTTTAATTGGTAGCAAATGACCTAGAACAACCAGGTGCTGAAATGCTGATTTCCTTCAGTTAGACCTGTCAGCTATAGAAAGGTCTTCCCTCCAACTGTTTTCCTTCCTCCTTCATTTTTTTCTGATCTTGATTTTGCTGGTTTTAGGACTATGTGCCCTTTTTCACTGCTAACCAGTCCTAAAGTTCACGTGTTCTCTCCTCTAAACAAGGTATTATTGGCTCATACACAATTGGCATATTTAATTCACTTATAGGTCCCTAGTCAGTGGACTACATGTGCACAGGGCCCGTAAATTAAATGCTACTTGTGAGTCTGCATTTTTTGGTAAACAGTGGTTCTTATTAGTGATACAGTTAGTTTTAGAATAACAAAAAGCAACAATGTTTGAATGTGGACGTATTGTTCACAACATGATTAATAGAGAGAGAGTAGTCAAAAGGTATACCTCAATTATTATTCTTTATGTTACTCCTGTGCATAGTGTCCCATGCGAGAAGGGCGAACCAAACAAAACTACAATAATGATACACAATACATACCTATAACAAAAAAGCAACATAAACCATAGAACAACATACATCCATTGTTGCTTTGTGTTACCCTAAAACAAACTGTATCACTAATAAGAGCCATAGTTTCCCTAAAAATATTTGACCACCTTGTTCTTGTTGAGAAAGGGCTGCCCTTGTGTTTCTAAAGTACCACTAGTGGGCCTGCAGCACTGATTGTGCCTCCTGCAAAAGAAACTCTGTAAAAATTGTCTCAGGCCTGAAATTGCATAAAACACTTTGCCAGGGTCAACCCATCCTTTTTAATACACATAAGTCACCCTTAGGGTTGGCCCTGGACAGCCCAGAGGGCAGGGTGCAATGTATTTAAAAAGCAGCACATGTACTTTTGAGTTTTGCAAATCCTGGTAGAAAAAAACTCTTACATTCATTTTTCACTAGTGCAAGGCTTATCTCTCCAGTAGGATAAGATTGGAGTTGCCTTATAACATTTGATAAATGTGATTTTCAAATGGCAAGAGATAATCTCTTCAGGGTTGGTGTCTCTGGAATCACAATTTAAAATCCTAACTTATAGCCCACCATCATGGTGAAGCCAAAGTTTAAATTGTAATTCTAACAATGCCTCTTTTTCATTTTCTTGCCTTAGCCACATGTGTTTTCAGCTTCGCTGTAGTCTCATGACTGGGTGTAGTTGGCAGTTGGGCTTTGTGTATTCCTCCTAGACAGCCACACACAATAGGAGCTTAGGCTTGATTGAGTGAACCGTCACTGGCAGGATGGGAGATAGGAACTGGGCCCAGCCTCACTAGCATCTGAATGGGCTGTGTACTGTCTCCATACAAAGGGCTGCATACCCCTCTGTAGTTGGTCTGGAGCCAGGGCATGGACGGCAGGAAATTTGTGTACTTCAAAGGCATGCTTCCCGAAGCTTCTCCTCACTTTAAGGGCAGAATTGTGCAGAAAAGAAGTCCCTCTGATACCACCACTCCAGTACACTTCTAGACCTGTTGATACTCTGCTAGCAAGAAGGACTGCTGTGCTGCTGAAGGACCGCCACTCTGCTGGACTACTGCTCTGAAGGAACTGCTGCCCTGCTGTGTTCACCTGCTGCCCTCTTGCCTGGGTGGAAAAGACTGGACCTACATCTCTTGAACCCAAAACCCAGACTGACTCTAGGAGTTAGTTGGCGGACCTCCTGATACAAAGCCTCAAGCACATATCAGACTTCCAAGCACCTTGCACCTGCTCCTGGACTCTGCCATCTGTGAGTCTTCCCTGTCAAGTGGTGGCACCCAAATCCTGGACCCTTAGAAGTGAGCCAAAGGTGCTTGCCAGAGAAACTGATGCATCTTCTTTGCTGAGCGATGCATCCCTAAGCATAAGTAATGCATCTCCTCTGCTGAGTGGAGAATCTCAGAGGAGAACCGACATATCACCACTGCTGCGTGCATTACACCTATCGCAAAGACCCGAATTGCCTCCACAGTTCTCGGAACCAATGCATTGCCCCATTGGCACAGTGTATCCACAGGCCAGGTCCTCACATCTCATGTCAACGGCAGCCTCAACGACAAAGCTAGAATCCACATCATGGCCACATAGCTCTTTTGAGCCAATAAATCTTGTGCTGCACTCGCCGCTTCCCCCACATCTGACTTTGCATTGCAAGCCCTGTTGAAGGTTTCCCTTATGACGATACAACAGGACCTTGAACAGCAGCCTCTTCTCATCTCGGCACCGACACATCGCTTCAGCTGTGCACCGCAACTTTGATGTGGTTCGATGCAATGATCCCATTCAGGAATTAAGGTACCCTCTTCAGCCTGCCTAACTGGGTCCCTGTAGCCGGCCCGCACTCCATCGCGATTGGCCTGAACTTGTGACTCTGTCCTCGTCCAGCGCAGCCAGATATTCCCAGGTGGCGCTTAGTGTTTTTGCACTGTGAGACGAAGACTTTGATGCTGGGGCCTTGTGCCGGACAGCATAAGTGGGTTCCCTAAGGGATGAAGGGCATGCGTGGGTGAAGATACTGACCTCCCCTCTCCAGCCGGCGTGGAATTGGTCGGGCCTTGCCCCTGGCGGTGTTGGCAAGACACTGCAGTCTTTGGAGGGGCCATGCAATTCTCCACAAGAAGAACATTGAGGGCTTCTCTCTCCCCCTCCCTCCTCTTGCTTCCAATGGCCGCTGTAGTGCCCACAGGTGCCTGGATGATGAAACGGCCAGCCATTGCTTTACCCTCATGAGTAACTAGTGCTGCCGGCCTTCTCCCTACTCCCGACCAGGTGTCATAGGCCGGAGCTGGCTGCGTGATGTACAGTCAGCCGAGGGGGTGCCTTGGGCCTGTCACACCACCCTCCCTGAGTAAGAGGTGTGGTGCCTAGTTATCTGCAGCCCTGTGAGATCGAGTGGGAGAACAAGCCACCTGAGTTCCGCTGAGTGACGCCCAGTTTGTTTGATCCCTGTTCTGGACCCTGAGATCCTGAAAAGGAAGAGTGGTTCGTGGTTTGGGCTCAGCCTAAATCTTCAGCAGTGACTAGAGGTGGAATCAGGTTTGGAGGCAGTAGCTGCAGGCCAACATACAGAAACATCAGGGGCATACATTGCAGTAGTTTGATTCGATAAACAACTGGGACTTGGATAAGCCTCACTGCAAAAGAGACTGCTCGTGAGCCTGTGGTGTGAGACAGCGGGCGTGCCCCTTAGTACTGAATTGGTGCAGTGCCCCTCCGAGATCCTGGGGCAATGGTAAGGGATCGCAGACCTCAATTGCTACAAACCAATAACCTTGACAGACACATGGTGGTGATGGCTGCAGTGGGTGGCACAGAGAGAAACAGCTAGACCCCTGGGCACACTGATGAGCCAGACACTGTACCTTAACCATCGCTGAGCAAGATAATGATGGCTATATAGGTGCTCAGTGGCACCCTTGAACCAAAGTTGGACTCCTGCTCCAAAGACATCAAATCTTTGCGGGCAGACGTTTGCAACATAACCAAGAAAGTTACAGTAGCTGAAACGCAAATAAACAGACTGCCTTCCGGAACAAAATGACTTGAGGAACAAGTTGAAACCCTTACCAACCAGAATGTAACCACCACGGGCTGTTTGGAAGATCAGGTGTAATAACATTTACATGGCGAGGATCCCTGAAGGGATGGAGGGACCAGGTGCCAGCCTCTTTTAAGAAGACTTTACCTTCAAAACAATACGCCCAAAGAGACAATCGAAGCATTTCTCAATAAAAAGGGTGAATAGGATGATTGGTTCCCCGCCAAATTATGGCGCTCCCCCATGCAAGATTATTGCAACAGTATTTAACTACAGAGACTGGGATGCAGTCCTGCAGGTTGCATGAACACACAGAGATCTACACTTTCAAAATTCAACCGTTCATTTTTTCTCTGACTTCACCCACCATATGCAGAGACATGGGGAGCAGCTTTGAGACAGACAAGAAATCATTAAGAGACAAGATTTTGAAATACTTGATGATGTACCGGCCATGCTCCGAGTAGTGGCAGATGGCAAAACACTACACTTCACTTCCTTGGCTGAGACATGGGACCGGCTGGAAGGATGGAGAGTGGTCGACCACAGGAGGGGTAAGGAATGAAAAACCCCTCCCTCAGACACAGAACCAACGGGGCATGACTCGACCAGTTCTGAAGACCGATAACCCTGAGATCCGTGAACAAGTAATGCAGTGCTGTCTCACACGAGCAAGAGAACCCAGTATTGAAACATAATTATGGGGGAGGGAGTGGTGTTAAGATGGATGCTGTATTGAGTGTTACGATGACACAAGACACATGGGAGTGGCCACTCAAATTATGAATGGACATCCGGGCATGCGAAAACCTCAGTCGTTGCCCGCAGGTTTGTCCGCACAACTTAGGGGGATGCAGTATTAAATGTTATAACGCCAGATAAGCTTGTATTGGCGGGTATACACTCCCTCGAAGATAGACGCAATTTCTGAGCTGACAAGACTCTGCAAGTTGGGGAAGTGGGGGGGGTCTAGACCTGGATTCAGGGACACAGGGAGGGGGGATTTGGGGGTTTAGAATGTTTAGTTTTACTTTTTACTTTGCAGGCTCATCTACACTAATGCCCTTTCATTGAGGGGGTTAGATAGTGGAGAAGCACAACAGGAGTCTAGGTTTCTGTCTGATACAATAGCCCATTTATCTATGGCCATATACTCATATACAACATAACAATTTTCCAATGCTAAGAAACCTGACAAAAGACTTAAACATTCGGTTGTGGAATGTTAACGGGTTAGGAAATAAAATTAAATATGCATCAGTGCTTCAGCATTTATGGCAACACTCTCCCAACTATCTATCAGAAAGGCAGTTGCAGAGGCAAGATGGCGCCTGCATCGCAGACGCGTTTGTGAGCGGCTCCGCTCGGCTTTCCCAAAACACTGTTGCGGAGGTCTTGGTCAGCTGATTCTGCTACTCGTTACCTGTTTGTGAGCTCCTTGTTCTTCGTCCCTCCAGCTCTGTCGGAGTTTGCTTTCTTTTCTGCAAGGCTTATGCTGGATTGTCCACTGCACTGCTAGGACGCCGAGTCCTCCTTGGATCTGTGACAGGACGCGGCTGGCGTGGCCGCGGAATGGCGGACGGCGGTTGGTGGATGCTGGCGGCCAGGAGCTGTACGCTGAGAAAGGGGCTGTTCTGTGCTTGCTGAGACGGAGAGACGGAGAGACAGAGAGATGGCGTATTAATCTTAGAAGCACTGCCTTGGTAGAAACTCCCCCCGCTGCACTTTCTCTTTACTAGTGGTGAAGACCGCGCGTGGCTGGGTGTTTGTGAGCATGGGGAGATTTGAAAGATCTTGAAAGACTCGCGAGCACAAGTGCAGTTGGTTTGTGATCCCCGGACTTGTGAGTAATCTTTTCTTTGTTGGGAATCGGAAAATCTTTTCAATCCTATATTGCCATATTCCAGCTACAATGGTGCCACATTTAACATTTAAAAACTTTCGGAGAAAGCCTGGTGATATATAATATCTACACTTTTGTCTGGACATTGTTTGCTAATTATGCTGCCAAAAACAGCGCGTGGGGGTAAAACTAGATCTATTGGAGAAAGTTTAATTGGCACTCGTGAAGCGCTAGCCGCTAAATTGGCTCAAGACCAAGACCCAACCAGTAAGGCTTCTGAAACTACAGGGCAGCCCACTCTAGAAATTCACAAATGTTTCAATCTAATATCGGAAAGAAAGCTGGCAATTCAGGAACTGCTTTACTTGATACTGGTATTACTGTTGATGATCATGATAGGGACAGTACAGCGGCTGCAATATCTGTGGACCCATCGTTGTCTGTGCAACCTTCCTCTGTATCTTTGGCGGTGATAATAGATAAAACTTTGGACCAGCGCAAGGGCTCACATTTGGTCAATGAAGACAATCTGGAAGATGCAATCGATACAATTGACCCGGCCAGTAGCAAGGATAGTGAGTTTTTTCCCTTTCGGAACACTCGGATGGCTCAGTCTTGGATGGGGAATTTGAGGACGATCTTTCACTCCATGAAGGAGGGCTGGGTGGCACTACACCCAACGCAATGGATTCAATGGATGCTAATTCAAGTAGCAATATATCTGGCACTATTGTGGAGTCAATAGCTACAGTTAGGAAGAAGGGTGTCAAAAGGGACGAGGCACTCACTGCTCGACTTCCTGACTGGGATCTCTCTGCTGAGGAACAATCATTGGAACAATTGAATCTATCCGATCAGGCAACTGGGGGTTTAAGTCTGGAACAAGCGGGTCCAGTGTCACTTGAAGAAATTCATAGAGCCATTACTGACCATAGGCTTGAGGCACGTGCGGATCATCTAAAAATACATACAGCTTGTCATAAGTTGCAAAACAACGTGCACCTGTTGGCCAAATCCTGTAATGAATTCACTGACCGTATGACCGGAGCTGAAGGGCGTATATTGACGCTTGAAGACCAAATGACAATTCAGAGGGAGGAAGTTGCTGCTATCAAGGCTAATAAGGATGATGTCCATAATAAGCTTGCTGATTTAGAGAACCGACTACGGCGCAATAATCTGCGTGTTCTTGGTATTCCCGAAGGTCTTGAAAGTCAGGACATTCGTAAATTCATAAAGTTTTTTTTTTTTAAACCTTTATTTCGATAAAAGCAATACAGTTGCAGACCCACAACCACAGGGGCCGGCCGTTGCTAAAACAAAATAAAAACCCAAAATTGCATCGTTACACAGCTCTTCAGCCGACAACCCGAGGGCCCAGCAGCGATTCCGCATATTATTCTGAGAAGTCCTGTGGTGGTAAGCAGGATAAATTAAAGGTTTCACATTTTACATATATATAAATAAACAATAAAAATTAACAGAAAAAATTAGCGAGGCAAGAAGAAACTATACGGTGAGTGTCTGTCTCAGGGGGGGAAGTCATATCAGAAAATGAAGTATGCAATGTATAGAGATGAAATCTCGGGAGAGTGGGGCCAGGGAGTGAGTGAACACAGCATAGGCAGAAGTATGTACCATATGAGGAATGTGCGGTCACGGGGACAGAGGTATTTCAGGGACGTCTACAAGAGGAGGAGTGCAGATCTCCCCATGGTATAGGTTCCATTGGCTCCATATTCTCCACCACTTCATGGGTCTACCATGAGCAACATATACAGTTTTTTCCCTAAACCTGCACCAATCCATGCTTTCTTTCCAGGCTGAAATCAGAGGTGCTCTTTGGGATCCCCATAGTTGGGCTATGTCCCTTTTAGCTACCATATTACCAAGGGTAGCCCATTGCATCTGCGCCACATTATAATCGTTTGGTTCCCATACATTCAGTAAACAGCGTCTGGCCTCCGGCAACAACGAAACACCTGTAACCTCTTCCATAACAGCATGCACACGATTCCAAAACACCAAAACATCCGGGCACTCCCATATGATATGAAGGAAGGTAGCAATCAAACCACACCCGCACTTGCACAACCCGTCCACTGAATAACACATACGCAGCAGCCGTGGACCCGTGATATAGATACGGTGTAGGATTTTTAATTGCACCGGCCGGAGACGGGCCGGAATCGCGACCTCTTTAGGAGAAGATATCGCAGCCTGCCAATCTTCATCGTCCAACTCCAGTCCATCGCCGGTCCAAGCACCCCGAAGCTGTGAAAGCAAATCCGATCGATCAATAATACGTTTTTTTGTATAATAGGGAGATACTGCTATCCGGGACGTGTCCGTCAAGCACTCTATCCTCAAGAGGAGAAGACTCCGGGATAGCGGTCCCGACCGGGAAAACCGAACCAAGCGCATGACGGATCTGCATGTAACGAAAGTGCTCCTTATCACTGAGTGCATTTTCTGATTTGAGCTCGTCAAAAGTCTTGACCCTGTTCTTAACCCAGAGATCCCCGACCCTACTAATGCCGATGAGGTCCCACTTCTCGAAGCCTTTTGTAGTCCAAAGATTGCCCAATCTCTCCGCCGCGTAGAGTGGGGTCGCTCTAGTCAATCTGTCAGACCACCCCATAGCTGAGGTTGCACTACACCACACACGTACCGTGACCCCGGTGGGCTCAGTCAATTTCTTTCCAGTCGATCTGGAGTATAGCGCCCTATTGTAGCTCCCTCCTGGCAGCTGCCATTTGTCCATTTCAAATGCGGGATTTTCAACGGGCCGTACATTGCATGATTAATTGCACTTAATTGGGATGCCCAATAGTAACGTTTAATGTCAGGCAACGCGATGCCCCCATCATACCAGGGCAAAGTCAGCTTTGCTAAGGCAATGCGAGGGCGCCCGCCCCATGTCAGCTTCCTCTGTAGGCTCTCAATCTCGCGAAAGTAACTGGCTGGTACAAGATCAAGCATATTTTGGACGGCATATAGGAATCGGGGCAGGGACATCATCTTAAAAAGAGCTGCCCTTCCAAGTGGGGACGGCTGCAGGCCGCACCAAGCCATCACGTCGGATTTAAGCCGGAGAAGTGGGGGAAGCAGGTTCCGATCATATCGAGCTGCGGGGTCTAGTGATATAAAGATCCCCAAATAATTAAAACCAACGTGTTAGATCGGTATCAGGCAGACGCGTGGCAAGGGGGATACTTCCCCGGTAAGTGAGTAAATACTAGATTTAGCCCAATTAATCACCAGACCAGAGTTCTTCCCGAACAAACTCAGTACATCAAACAGTACCCCCAGTAACTTCCGGGGGGAAGTGAGATATAGCAGAATGTCGTCCGCATATAGCGATATGCGGTCCTCAAAATCAGGGGACCACCTAATGCCTTTAAGCGACGGTTCCCATCGCAGCCACGCAGCAAGGGGTTCTAAGGCAAGCGCGAAGAGCAATGGAGATAGAGGGCACCCCTGTCGCGTACCCCTCCCAAGAACAAAGGATTCTGAGACTCTGCCGTTGACCACCACCTGAGCCAACGGTTCCTCATATAGGAGTTTAACCCAAACGATGAACCCGGGGCCAAAACCAAATTTCACAAGGGCCGCCCATAAATATGGCCATTCCACCGCGTCGAAGGCCATCGTGGCATCCAAGGAGACCAACATGGCCGGCTCGCGCAACGACTCCGCTCTTGCCAGGACGCCATGAAGACAACGCAGGTTGAGCGCGGTGTTGCGGTGGGGAATGAACCCGGACTGATCCGGGTGTATCAGGTCGCCGATCACGTTTATCAGCCGGTTTGCCAGAATTTTTGCCAAGATCTTGGGTTCGGCGTTCAAAAGTGTTATCGGTCTATACGATGCGCATAGATCTCGGGGTTTCCCTTCTTTATGAATAACAACAAGGGACGCTAGTCTCTGATCTCGGGGAAGGGATCTGACCTCTTGCGATTCTAGAAACATCTGACAAAGGTGTGGCGCCATTTTGTCGGGACACAACTTATACAGTTCGATGGGGATACCATTCGGGCCCGTTGCTTTCCCCGAGCGGATGGAGCGGATGGCGAGCGCTATTTCATCGTTAGAAAATTCCGCATCCATAAGCTCTTTGTCCGAATCAGACAAGCTAGGCAATGCGATATCTCTAAGCAACAAGTGCGAGTCCTCCTCCGGTCTGTCTGAGACCGGCGCATACACCTTTTGGAAGTGGTGTGCGAAGCCCTCCACTATCTCAACCGGATCCACAACCCGCACTCCATCCGCTCTCTCAACAACAGGCACAACACGATCCAGTCTATCCCTTTTATCCAACCAGGCAATCAGTTTCCCCGCTTTATCTCCAACGTCATACAGACGCCCCTGTTGCTCACGACTCATTGCCTTGGCCGCATCAGTCACCAGAGCTCTATAATCAAACTGTTTAAGGGCTAAAGCGTGTAACCCCTCCTGTGTAATCCCAGATTGCAGTTCTTCTTCCAAGTCAGTAATTTCGGCCTCCAGTCGTACCACCTCCTCATTCTTACTTTTCTTTGCACCAGCAATCAACGACAAAGTTTGGCCACGGATTACCGTCTTGAAAGCCTCCCATAGTGAAATGGAGGAAGACACCGACCCCACATTTTCAGCGAAATAGTAGTCCATAGACTGAGCCACACCAGCCCTGGTTATAGGATTGCGAAGGTGCCAGGGGTTAATCGGAGCCACTTGACCCTCCGCTCCCAGCTGTATATCAATAGAAAGCCAAAGTGGGGAGTGGTCCGAGATACCCCTGGCTAGGTGTCTAATTTCTCTCATCGAGACTGCCTGCACTGCCGGCACAAGGATATAATCAAGCCTTAAAAGGCTCCCGTGTGCACCCGAATGAAAAGTGTATTGTGCCTGTCCGGGGTGCAGCAGCCTCCAACAGTCCACCAGACCCAGTGTTTCCAGGAAGTCACCCAGCCAAGATTGCAATCTCGCGAGATCCCTGGGTGGGCTGCGGTCCTCTCTACCACAGACAACAGAATTGAAATCACCATCCACAACCAAAATACGTTTGGGGATCCCCAACACCACCTTTCCCAAATCAGAGAACGTCGTAGTTTGTAAACCTGGCGGTACATAGACAGAGAGTATGGAGATCGCCTTCCCCTCCCACCTGCCCGTGATAGCAGCATATCGTCCCCTATCGTCGAGTATAGTATTGTCTATTTCCAGGGGGAGGGAGTTCCTGACAAGAACGCCAGCCCCCCTCGACCCAGTAGTGAATCCAGAGTGCGCTACCAGACGATAGCCTCGCCTGTTCAGTGCATGGCATGTGTTCCCTATCAAATGTGTTTCTTGTAACAACACTAAATCAGGGGACAGACGTTTTAAATACTGCAATACCATCCCCCGCTTTATCCTGTCTCCCAGACCGTTAACATTCCAACTTAGCACCCTCAGCCCCCTACCCATCATCCCGGAAATGAAGACAGAGCCCCTCCCATAATGAAACAGACACCAAAGTCAAAATATGCAGTAGTACGTAGCCTCGGGATAAACAAATATAAAACAAAGTTACCCCCACCACCCCCAAAGAAATTCCCCGAACATCCCCCTCCACCCTGCACCCCTGCGTTAGACAAAAAAGCCACCCCAACTTGCAGTGTGCCTGTCGCCCCAATATAAAACTAATCTACAAAAAGAGAAAAGACCCCCTGAAGGAGGAAGAGTCCCGGTTCCCTACCGCCTCTGGGTATCAACAAATATACATACAAGCACAAAAAGTCATCGTACCACTGCTGCAAAGTCCATAGAGCACGCATGCCGGTCGGCACTCACTCCTCCTGCTCCGATGGGCCACCTTCTGCGCCCCCTGATTGCTACGGGCGGTCTCGAAGCGTTGGCAAAATATCAGCCAGTCACTGACGACCTCTGGCCGGTCAAAGAAGAGCGCACGTTCCATGTACTCAATACGTAGTCGGGCTGGGAAGAGCATAGCATATTTCAAGCCCATGTCCCTAAGTCTCCGTTTCACCCCCATGAATCCCATCCGTTGTTTTTGCACAGCCTGCGTGAAGTCAGGGTAGAAACCGATGGTCACATTCTCGAATTTCGTGGGGCCAATGGCCCGCGACGCCTGCAGGAAAGCGTCCCTGTCCCTGAAGTTGAAAATCCTGGCTATGATAGGCCGTGGAGGGGCGCCCGGTTTATGTTTCCCACCTGGAACTCTGTGTGCACGCTCCACTGCAAAAAAATTACTGAGGCCCTTGGAGGCCAGATAGTTCAGTATGAGGTCCTCTACAAGGAGATCCATTGTTAATTCAGTGGACTTCTCCGCAACCCCGATGATACGCACATTGTTGCGCCTAACTCGATTTTCGAAGTCATCCAGCCGACGGGCAAACAAATCATTAGAGGACCGCAGATTACGAACTTCTGTTTGAAGATAGGACACGTCGGTCATAAGGCTGGCGGTCTTAATATCCAAAGACTTGACCTGTTTATTGGTCTTCGCCAGATCAGTCCTGATCAAGTTGACATCGATAGCCACCGTGTCAATCTTTGAAGCCAATGTTTCGTATTGCTGGCCCATGGATGTCTTCATGCTTGCAATGGCGCCCATAACGTCTTGCAGTGTCAATTCTTCTGTCGCTGAGGAGCCATCCCCGGTCTCATCCAGAGCTTTACCGACACCACTAGGGGATCCTTTTGGACGGGTGTAGCGGTCCATAATGTTGGATTGGATGGCACCCCCACGGGTAGTACCCTTGGTAGTCCGCTTCTCGCTATCCGACTTGCTCGCCATCTTGAGCGGCGCGCCCCGGAGGGGCCTTTAGGACCTGGTTTGAATGGATCCTCACAAATCTGACTTGCAGAGTCTAGAGACGAGGGGCAGAGGGCAAGCGTTCAGCTGGTGGTAGACCATGGGCCAACAAAGTCAAATGGCGGCAGGTTACGAAGACAAAGACCAAAAACTAAACCAAAAGTACTTCAGGGGCACTGGCAGACCTCCACCGGCCGCTGTTGTTCAATTGCCACCTTGGTATCTCGGGGACTCGGTGTAGGCCGCAAAACTTCAAAGTGGAGTAAGTCCGGTTCCCGGCAGCCGATTCGATTTCTGAAAAGAGCTTCTATGTCAGCAGGGTGATATCCATTAGAACCCGCCGTCTATATCAGGGTCTGTGCCAGGATAGATGCGGGAGGCGGCGAGGGTCTCGGGAGCCCTGTGCTCACGCAACCATCTTGGATGCGCGCTAAGCTCCTCCCCCCATAAATTCATAATTGAGCTATTCGAGGAGGCATTTCCTGAGGTGAAATAATGGAATTGGGCTCAGGAAGTTCAGCGTGCACACCGATTTCCATTTCGTCAACAACTGTCGCGTAATGCGCAAGCTGAGCAGGTTGTGCACCCTCGTGCTATATTAATTTCATTGAATAATTTTTTGGCAAGACAAGTCCTGTACGATCTTGCGCGACCAGAAAAAAAGTGATCTGGTAAAGGGATCCAATTTTTTGTACGCCCAGACTATTGCCATTCAACGGTCAAGAAGCGCTGGCAGTTGCGCCAGCTAATTGCACCATCTCAATCCAAGGGTCGGCAGGCTTTCCTTTTGCAACCAGCAACTCTTAAGATAGTGAACAAGGGCCAAACTCGCTACTGTACATCCGAGGCCTCTGCTAAAGTGTATCTGCAGTCTTTGCCTTAAAGGCATGGTACATTGTTATGGATTAATTCACTGAAGTCACGGTTAATGTTTAGTTTATTTGAATATGGGATTTGCCGAGCATTTAGAAAGTTGCTCACATGCATCAAGGGGCCGTAGGCCCTATTGCCTTAGTTATGGGGGAGGGCATTGTTGAGGTGGGGGGTGGGTAGGGTGGGTGTGGGTCTTTGTTTTTTTGGGGGGGTAACAGGTTGGGTGGTCACTGGAGTCAGGGTGAAAAGGGAAAAAAAGTCAGTTCATAGTGGTTGCTGTAGGGATTCAAGAGTAATGTTATTTTGTGAACGTTGTGATGACCAGTGATTTGATGACGATAATGGCTAATAATAATTTACGGATCTGTACATTTAATGTATGCGGCCTGAATAATGCGTTGAAACGGAGACGGTGATGGAGGAGATACGGCCAATTAATACTGATATTATCTGCCTTCAGGAAACCCATATACCTTAGGGAAATCGTAAAATATTAACTGAACTGGGATTTTCACTGTTAGCCGCATCTAGACAAGCTACAATGAATCGTTGGGTGGCAATCCTGGGTCGCCAAGCGCTAGTATGGTTGGTAAAACCTAGGTGGATAATTTTGGTCTCTGGGCAATCGCAGAGTGTATAATAGGGGGTAATAAAATTACCGTCTGCACTGTGTAGGGCTCTAATCTTGACGATGTGCAGATTTTCAATTTTTTTAATGCTTTGTGGGATATCCCCCTGGTATTATTAGGGGACTTTAATATACACGGGGAGCCCTTTACTTGGGACCCTCAATTTACTAATTATACAGGTCGAAAACCAAAAGTGTTTTATGCACTCCATCAATTATTGGCCCAGCATGGTTTGGTTGATGGAAGGCCACTGGTTAACCCGGGGGATCCAGGATTTACTTTTTTTTCTTTTCCTTATAATAAGTTTGTTCGGTTAGATTATATTTATGTACCTAGATTTTTAACGGCTGGGTCCAAGATGCAGGTTACACCTCGTATAACGTCAGATCATGGCCCTGTAGTTATGGACCTCCCTTGTTTTAACTTTCTACGGACACACCACTCATTCACTTTCTCTAAAAAGCTGTTAATAGAGGAGGATTACATATGCCATATTCAATTATGGGCCAAACAATTTCTTGAATATAATAGGGGTACCGCTTCCCAAGCAATGGTCTGGGACTGTTTCAAGGCTGGCATAAGGAGAGAAACTTGTAGCTATGGCTGGACTCAACAGCGCAAACAGAAAGAATTAATTGAGAATTTGATTCTAGGTTTAAAAACGGCTGAGCAAGAATTAATTTCAGTAATAAGTACCAGTAGGGATAGTCAAACTGCTCAGACCAAAGTGGCTTGCTGAAGGGCAAAGATTAATGGGGTCTGGAGTGAGGAAATAGCAATCCAGTATAAAATCAATAGAACTAAGCGTTATGAGTATGGCGAAGCCGCCAGTAGATGCCTAGCTCAAAGACTCTGGGGTCGACAAGCGTCCCAGAGAATTGAGGGGTTGCTAGATACATACAACAAACAATTGAAAAGGGTCCAAGGGCAAGTTTACCGACCGACCAGATATGTGCCCCAAACACAATATACAACAACAATTAATACCTGGGGGTCTGAAAAACAAGTGAGTAGGTCAGACAGATCGGATCACTAAACCAAACTATGCAAAATAACACCGGTGAGAGAAAGTTGGTAACTACTGGTCTAGTCAAGGCCCAGGAGTATATGGAGAAAAATAGTTCCCATCAGAAGCCACACTGTACCGCCCTTGTTGTCATCATTTGGGTTCTCCTTACCCAGGAGACAAAACGGCCAGTAAGTTGTTACCGTGACCGAAATGTGGTATGCGGGGAGTACAGGAAAGGAAATGAGTGACTAATGAAAAAGCAGTGTATGGTGGTTAGAGTGAAAAAGTGAGGGGTAATAATAAAATTAGGTGAACTGGGTAGAAAAAGAAATGTATTAATATCTCCCAATCCCTAAGATTAAAAGGCAGGTGTGGGTGCAGGTTTTAAATAATAACCGCACTTTATGGTGGTCGACATGTTTCTGCATTCAAAAGAAAAAAGTTTCTAATGCATTCCTCAGGACCTAGATAGTAATACACTACTGCTTTGTGAATAATAAATAATGGAAAAATATCACCTGGGGATCCCAGGCGTACTCAACCGTATACTGTTTATGCATATTGGCATTGGATCCAAAACGAATGACAAACAAACAGATAAACAGAGAAACAAATGAGCATGAATAATCACTCAAATAGTGCTTGTTTCTAGACATACTGAAATATGTTCACTCATACCAGGACACAATCTCTGGTAAACACTCACCCATGTATGTTGGTTGAGAGGCTTCACCCCACCTGGCTGCAGCGCAGGTAAAAGGAGCACCGCTCTAAAGATAATTATAAAACAATTATAACGCGGTTTTATTAAGAGAAAAAGAAATAAAATAGAGTTTACTTGGAGACAGGAGGTAGTGTCAACCTCCAGTGCATCATTTGATGGTTAACTTGTAGGCACCCCGCTGTAGTCTAGCCAAGTCAGAGAGGGCAGGTACTAGATGTAAGCAGGTACTAGATGTAAACACATCTGGGGGCTGCCAATTTTCATAAAGACCACAACTTAGGGTTAATAAAAAACTGCGTGGCTTTGCGATGTAGCTCTTAAACGAGTATTCACTGTGATGAAATGCCACGATTGAATGTTAAAAGATGTAAAACGTCTCTGCTACCGCCAAATGATATGCAGCTCCTTTTATCTCACAAAAGCGGATCGCTTCTCTGTATGAGTATTGGGCTTGTCAGTAGGCGCCTCGTTGAGCGCTAAGTCTTATATCTCTAACCAGCGGAGAGCCCATTGAAAACAATGGCTTCTCCGTATGCGCGTTAGCAAGCCTGTCACTATGCGCAGCGAGGAGCGCGATGGCACGCTTACCTCTCCGTCGGTTGAAAACAATGGCTTCTCCGTGTGCGCGTTAGCAAGCCTGTCACTATGCGCAGCGAGAAGCGCGATGGCACGCTTACCTCTCCGTCGGTGTCTCCGGGCAGTCCTCAGTACTGCTTGGGGGGGCACCGGCGATGAGTCGTAAAGCTTCTTTGAAGACTCGTGTTTTGCTCCCGGGGCCTCACGTGACCAGGTGCGGTCACGTGGTACAGAGTGTTCTGGGATATGTAGTTCAGTGCGCAATAGCGCCTGATAGCAAACTGTAACCCGGGTTAGCGCCAGGGGGTACACTATCTAACTAATAAACGTTATGTCTGTGTGGTTAGGAGCAATCCCCTCTCTTGTATTTATTACTAATACTCATCAACATTAGGGAGATTTATTACAGGGCGGAAAAAATAATAAAGAAAGACAATAATTCAATATGTGGCTCAAAACTAAACTCGTTTGGATATATTTGAGTATCAGCAGAAGACACTATCAATCAGAGGGACATCCAGGGTATAGGCTCGTTGAGGCCCTCCTTGTCGCTATTCAGGCGGTATACCCATTTTTGTTCAATTTTAAACAGGAAACGACTGACATCTGCACATGAGTCAGGAATGTGCGGTTGTTCTAGGACAGTCCAACAAAAATCCTCAGGACTATGACCCTTCTCCAAGAAATGTGCTGTTAGGCGAGTGGCTTGTTTCCGACAGCGCACTGTACTTTTGTGTTCTTGGATGCGTGTTCGTATTTTCCTGGTCGTCATGCCGACGTATCGTAATGGACAAGGGCACGTTATCAAGTAGATAAGATTGCTGCTGTTGCAGTTCGTGAGCTTGTTTTGTTTCCATGGGCGGTTGGTTCCTATGTCGACCTCCGTAGACTTGCAGGTCTGGGGACAGACGGTGCAGATCCCGCACGGGTGGTGTCCAACCACAGGTGGTAAGTCCCATAGGGTGCCCACTTGCCTCACTTCCTTGTTGTGTGGGCGTGTGTGGAGGACCAGCTGGTCTTTTAGATTTGGTCCTCTCTTGTAAGCAAAAATAGGCAAGGCGATGTCATCACCTCCAGTTTTCAGGATCGACCAATGTTTTTTTACGATCTTTTGCATCTGGTTCGATCGACTATTGAAGGTGTTTACGAAAGCAATGCGATCGGTCTTTTCTTTGGGTGGAAGGATTTCCAATAGAGCATCCCTATTGTTATTGGACCCCCTTGTAAAAATCGCCCCCTACCATCCAATCACAGATACTCAGATGTCCTATTGAATGTATGTTGTGGTATTTCCCTGATTTCCTGCTGGGTCTGTTACTGCTGTCCCTGGGCCTATCCCTAGCTGCCCTGAGTGATCCTCCCATTGTGGAGAAACAGTAAGAATTCTTACGCCGTGAGTGACTACGCTTTCAAAGCCGTGATATACTCCCCAAACCAGTTCATCATATCAATTTTTCTAAAATATACATATGTATTGGGAACTATATCCCGCCTGTTAAAATGTGCCTATCTCAAGTTGTAATGTATGTATTGAATATGTATTCAGCTATATGATTGGCACATAACAGAACCCTTTTTTATTCACAGTGTGTATGTCCCCCTCCCTGGTCTGCCCTGCCCTGATGAAGATGCAGCCCAACCCGGCCTTGCATTGAAACGCGCGTTGGCGTGACCCACATGGATGGCCTCAAGTGTAGATCTCGATAATTTACTGCACCTCATTTTTCTTGCTTCCATGCTGTTTTTCTAGTCCTAGCAACTATTTGAATTTGTCTTTTGCAGGCCCCATGTCCCTTTATGACTGCATGTGTATGACTGTATTATTTCCATAGTGAGTGAGATTGAGAAGTGTATGCATGTTTAGTGAATGACCGTGGGAGTGTGTGGGACGCAAATAAACACTTTTTTCTGTCTGAATTTTAATTATGACATATATTAAGTCTCACATTTTTTCTGTATTTGCATATATGCTTTAAAGTCTCTCTATGGACTCCACTTATGAATTGTTATTTAATCAATAAATGATTTCCATTTTCACAATAAAATGTTTTGAATTTGTTTGATGTATCGTCAGCTCTGAAGCGTATAATTGTGTCACCCCCCCCTTACCCCCTGGAACTTTTGATGGGACAGTCTAATTAATCCTGGCAGGGTAGTTCTTGCTTTCTATTCTACTGTTCTTCCCCCTGTTTTCCTGCCAGCATCCTAAAAAAAGAACCCTTTGGGGAGCCCCCTTCTATTTTGTTATTTCTCTTAATAGAATCAACTAGTATACCCCATTTGATTCTACAGGATTATTTCCATTAATGTTCTGGCATGCTAAAATGAGGATATGGCGGGACAAAGGGATTCGAAGTATTGGTGATGTTTTTAATGGTGGTATCATGCTGTCATTTATGGAGCTAAGGGACAAATATGCAATTTTGCAGAACAACTTTTTTAAATATCTGCAGTTACAGGACTTTTTCTCTAAACACCCTGAAATAACCCCTATAGTTGCCAATGATTTATTCGAAGCTATGTTAAAACGTGCTCAGATTGGGACATTGTATAATATTTTGCTTGCCACACAACATGATGATGTTGTTGCACAGGACGCGAAATGAAGTACTAGGCTTGGTATTGCTGGCCCGTTTGTTCAAGAATCTATCGATCTGGCTTCTACAGTTACTTTGACTGCTAATTTACGGGCCCAGCATTATAAAACTTTGCTTAATTTGTATTATACACCTGCCCAGTTGATGAAGTGGGGTGATGTTCATGCAGCGCAATGCTTCCAGTGTCACAAATCGCACGCTGACAAAGTGCATATATTTTATGACTGTAGTGTATTAGCACCCTTTTTTTTATCAATTGAACAATTTTTGTCACATCCTACAAATGTCAATGTTATGGTATCTAGAGAGATGTTGTTGTTGGGGTTAAGTAAAAATTATAATATATGTCAGCAGTACTATCCATATAGATTTTTCTTGTTTATGGCTTTGTCAGTAGCTCGTTTACATATCGCTTCAATGTGGCTGAAACCTGAGGCACCCTCGTATGAAATGTGGCGAGCGAATTTTTATAATATTTTTCACATCGAATTTAATCTTTATCGTCTTAAGGCATTGAGGAAAAAGCAACTAGGGATTCAAATTTGGCAGCCTATGATACTGCATATGGAATGTGTTTGAGCTGACAAATGTTCTCCTTTTGTCTGGTTTAATAACCATGTCTTTATTTTGTACTATTTTTTTCCTAAGCCAATCAATTCTCAGTATGGTCTTGTTTTTGTTTTGTTTCTCCTACAGCACATTGAATATTGTATATTGATTTATTTTTGCAAGTCTTTAAATTTCCTTGTATATGCTATGTACTGAACAATAAAAAACAAAAAAAACAAAAAAATAAAAAACAATATCTATCAGAAAGGAGGGGAATGGCCCATAAAAGTTTCAGTGCCAGAGTCTCCAAACTCTTTATCTCAGAGACCCTCAATCACACATTCACAGACTGTGACGTATGTAATCTCCGCTTAGTATGGTTCGGTGGATAGCTTCATCATTGGCTCTTGTCACTTGAGTGTTCCATTCTGCAAGTGACACAAAACCTCCAGCAGGAGGGAGACTGTTGGGATGTTAACAGTGGTGAGTGTAATAAAATGATCTCCTATTTTTTAGGTGAGTCTTTACTGGGGAAAAAAGTAGAACATCTAAAAACAAAGCGGCTTATTGTCGTGGACCAGTGACTCATCCGCTAAAAACTGCTTTGTTTTTAGACTAATACCTATCCTACTCTTTCCCCCCAATACACATTCACCTAGAAGATAGGAGATCATTTTAATCCACTCACCACTGTCAACATTCAGCCTCCCTGGTAGAGGTTTTGATGTCACTTTTAGAACAGAACATTCAAGTGACAAGACCTAATGATGATGCTAACCATCGAATCACACTGAGCGGAGATTACATTCACCGCAGTCTATGAATGGGTGCTTGAGGGTCTATGAGACAAACATTTCTGAGACTCTGGCATTGAGACATATGTGGTTCATTCCCCTCTTTCTGATAGATAGCCAGGACCTCTTGGAAGCTGAATGAACCTCTTCTTCTTCCTCCCTTCACTTTTCTGATCTGTAGTAACACTCAGACCTCATATTCTTACAGGAAACACGTGTCCGAGGCAATCACTACAAGGTTCTTGACCACTTTGGCTATAAATTGCTGGCCCATTCCAGCTACACCACGGATTCCTGGGGTACCAGCATATTGGTTAAAAAATCACTGCCATTCATTCCCCTTCACACCTGGCATGATACTTAGGGCTGCTATGTGGCCCTCTCAGGAAGGAACGGGGCCTCACAATTAACCTTTGTTCCCTGTATGTACCACTGCAACCACATCCTGTGTTTTTCCTGAGGGTCAGTGCCCTCCTGCTCGAGTTCCCTCATAGCACACTCATCCTAGGGGGACATGAATGCTGTAATGAATCCAGGGTTTGGCAGATTCAGCACCACATCCAGTCAGACACAGGGCTGCTGCCTAGCTTTGTGTCTGAAATGGGCCTGACAGACATCTGGAGAGAACACAGTGCACATCAAAAACAATATACAGTTTCAGTTTTTATCGTCTTTATTTCGAAGTTTTTTCTTCATAAAAGACAAGCATATAAAATATTTACAGAAATACACAACAGGTATGTACAACCTTATACATGCGATATAAGCTATCATGAGTCTTGTTTAAAAAGTCAATTAAATAACATAGAAAGACGATTTATCAAAAATTAATACAGATATATAAAAAAAAAGAAATTCAAGAATACATTCCAAAAGGCATAGGTTTAATATGTCTCCTTTGGCATTCAGCTATTAGCACCTTGTAAACACCTTGCTCTAATTATCCAGGCCCATCCAAGATATTTTGCCACCCCTATGGACAGCCATTCTGCTGTATTAAATGTTAGGATTGTCAATGCTTCATCACATACCCGGGTGTTTATCCTTTTACATATGGGTTTTAGCCATTTCTGGCGTGGTGCACAATAAGCTGGGCAAGCAAACAGGAAATGCTCTAAGGATTCTTTTTGCTCACAACACCAGGGACAATACAAAGAAGTGTGGTTATGCCACTTGTTAGTGAATTCCCTTATTGGCAACGTCCCTACACGAAATTGATGATACAATTTCCTATCAGTACTTTTTAGGATAGTGTCCCAATAAGTCTCGGTGTGTGGAACCACTTTGTGGATTAAAAATGTACTTGTCAGGTTAGATTTCTGTGAGAGCACAACCTGTTCCTCTTTTACCGTGGCCCAGAATAATAGTTTAAAATCTTTTTTTGACGGAAAGATGTGATCTCCCGGCTCTGTCCATTGCATATGGAGACCCATTCTGAATAGAGTGGTCTTAATAGATTTGAACCAGGATATATTCCATGCCCCTTGAATTGATCTCACATCCAGGATCTCAGAATACACCCTACGCAGGCTACAGATTGTACAGAATTGCGCAGCACGCCTTCTGCTCAAAACTCCCCGTAGACACTCAGTGAGGGCCGGACTGACCAGCCTTCATTGGCTCCCGGTTCGGCAGAGAGTTTTGTTCAAGGCATTATGCATAGCCCATCAAGCCTTTTGGGACATGGGACCCAGCATCACTCGTGACCTTGTCACCCATCACACCCCAAACCGAAGTCTTCGTTCCAGCCAGACTTTCTCGGCAGTGGTGCCAAGAATAAAAAGATCCTGATCTGGCGGAAGGACGTTCGCATACAACGCGTCCAAGACTTGGAACTCTCTGCCACTCCACCTCAGAGCTAACCCTAACCTCACTGTATTCCGCAAGCAACTAAAGACCTTTTTGTTTGCATCCTCCTACTAACGGTATGTCTCCCCTCATCTGTTCTCCGGTAGGTTCTGGTTATCTTAGCGCTTGGACGCCTCCGGGCAACAATTCGCGCTCTACAAATCGGCAAGTTTACAAGTTTACAAGTTTGGCAAACATGGATAGTTCCGGAGTGGACCAGATACGTCTCCATAACGCAACCATCCTAAATTGGGCATGATGTTTGATAGATTGGAAGCCCATATCTAACATAAGTGGGTGTGATGGTGTCGATGGTGGAAGACTTACTAAACTACGAAAGAATTTGTTCTGGATTTTATCCAGAGCAGCCAGATCTACGTTCCCCCACAAGTCTGCGCCATAGAGTATGGCGGAACTAATTTTGGCCCTATAGATTTTGAGCGCCGGTAATACTCTTTTAGTCTGGGAACAACGCTGTTCTTTCACAAGACACCCTGATAATCGTGCAAATTTTAGACTGAGTGCCTCAATTTGTTCTTTCCAGCGTAACCTGTAATCGATCACTACTCCTAAGTATGTCATTACCTCTACTTGTTCCAAAATAGACCCGTTCATAGTTACATGACCCCTCTGGGGTTTATTCTTTGTCAGAACCATAAATTTAGTCTTTGAGACATTAATTTCGAGGTCATTTTGGCTACAGAAGTCCACAAACCTATTCATTGCTGTCTGAAGGCCCACCTGCGTTTTTTCCAAGATTAGGGTGTCATCGGCAAAAATTAAAAGGGGAAATTTAGTCCCACCCAAGGTTGGCGCATCTGTCGATGTTGCTGAGAGAAACTGGACAACTTGATTAATAAAGAGTAAGAATAGGGTAGGGGCCAGAACACAGCCCTGCCTCACTCCGCGGGTCACTGGGAAAGATTCAGTCACCTGTCCCTGGCTGCCCCACCTTACTCTGGCAAAGTTTTCCTCATGCAGCCTAATTGTAAACTCGAGGAGATCAGATGGTATACCCATTCTCCTTAATGCTGCCCACATCTTTCCTCTTGGGAGCAGATCAAATGCAGATTTAAGATCCACGAACGCTGCATATATTGTGCCACCTCTTAAAAACACAGTCTTCCAATAGATCATAACGAATCTAAGCACTTGGTCGACTGTGCTTATATTAGCCCTGAAGCCAGCCTGCAGTGGGGACAAAATGTTTTCTTCAGTCATCCAAGACTGTATCTTACCCAACAACATTCTGGCAATCACCTTCTGCAGGGGGTCAATAAGACTAATGGGGCGATAATTTCCCGCATTAGTCTTATCGCCTTTTTTATACACAGGTAGGATCTCCGCCCCTTTCCAGGAGTCTGGAATTCTGACACCTCTTGCTATAGCATTGGCCTGAGTAGTTATATAGGGGACCCAGTTTTCTAGATCATACTTAAAAAGGTCCGCTGGGACACAGTCCATACAGGGTGCTTTCCCATTCTGAACCAGTTTTAGGGCATTTGCTGCCTCTGATTCCTTAAAAACTATCTGATCACAGAGGGCAACTGGATTCGGAGGCCGGGTGCTATCTTCTGTGTTGTGGGAACCCAATTCTTTACTACTAAATTGCGCCGAGAAATGCCTAATCCATATCTCCGCCGGAACATGATTGACTGGGGCTTTCAGGTCCCCTGTCCCTCCCCATTTCACTACTTGCCAAAATGTTTGCTGGTTAGTGGAAAGGCTGGCCTCATATAAATCTAACCAACGTTGTTCGTCCCAGTTTATCTTTGCTTGTTTTATCACCTTCTTATAATTTGCCCTTTCTTTTTTGATATCCGTTGTTAGTCTGGTTTTGATTGCAGCTATCAAAGAACTATGGGCAAGACGGCAGGTCTTGTCATACCATTTAGCTCCTTGGTGAGACGAGCCAGTTATTCTCCCTCTACCTGGTTTAATAAAAAGAGTTTTGATTTTGTTAAAAAGGGATTCAGGGATTACACCAATTTGCTCGAGTGCCCCCAAATCATCTAGTAAAGGCGCAATCATCTTGGTCGCTGCCGATACTTCTACCGATATATTATCAATGATACCAGGATCTTCCAGAAACCTAACCCAGCGTACCCTTCGGCAGTCGTTTCGTAAGGACTGCCTCAGCTGTGATAAGATTTGTTGCACTGTTTCTAAGTAGGTCACCATTTACTAACAGATTTATTGCTAGAGGATTGTGGTCACTTTCCGGCCTTACGAGTATTTCCATGTCCTCTAATAAACTCCAAAACTCCATCTTGATTAAAAAGTAGTCTATACGGCTTGAGCTATAACAATTATCAAAAGTGACATTACCCACCAGGTCTGACTTTGTTCTTTCGTTCGCCGCTCGCAGATCCCATTCCAAACAAAAACCGAGCCACTGCATAACGGCCTCAGTAACCTTTTTAACAGGTGGGATGGCCAAGCTAGGAATATTCCATAGCTGATCAGCTTCGCCATAACACCCGTTATCCAAACTGGGGATAGGTTCAAATGTACAATTAAAATCCC
The DNA here is from genome assembly GCF_964263255.1 of Lissotriton vulgaris. NCBI lineage: Eukaryota > Metazoa > Chordata > Amphibia > Caudata > Salamandridae > Lissotriton > Lissotriton vulgaris. The sequence continues at coordinate 905,354,203 of NC_141699.1, forward strand.
CGGCCACCAGTACACATTTGTCTCTACCAATAGTAGTAGTTCACTACTCAACTTTAACCCCTGGATATCATTACTCAAGGTAGGTAGGTCAAGAATCTTATGGCCTAGAGATTGTCTGATCCAAATAACAAGACCCCCAGACGGACGACCTTTTGGTCCTTTGCAAGCTGGCTTATAGAAATTCAAATAGCCAACTCGATATATAGCATCGACTGACCAGCTTTCTTGAAATACAATTAAATCAAATTGTTCTATAAAGGTCCCCCAATCGGTTTCAGCCAATTTCCCCTTCAGCCCAGCAATATTCCAAGATAATATCTTAAGGGTAAATGCAGATCTCTCTAGTGGTATACCAGGTGAACTGACATTCCCCCCACTTCCCTCATATGTTGGAGAATTGCTTGAGTATTCAACCGTCCCTTTCATACCTTGGGGGACATTACCCAACTCAGACTTCAGCATATCCACAGAATTTACAGTTAGGTTTATTGTACATTTTTCTAAAACCCTAAGGTTTGGAGAGTGTGGGGGTATTTCCCCATGGGTCAAACTGGGCGATCTGGGGGCCAAAGGACCATTATTGATCCAATCAACTCCATCCAATCCCATTAATGGGGCGAATCGGTTTGAAAGATGGGGCAGAAACATTGGATAGATTGGTATTTCTGGATAATATCTATCTCTAGGTCTATACTTTTGAATAGAATGGATTTGATGTGTTTGGTCTCTTGTTAAGTTAAGTGTAGGATAAAAGTAATGCAGAGACAAGGTTTGAACATCACCCAGTCTTCCATATCTAGGTTCCCTGCTGATAAAATCAGCCACCCATGGCTCCCTAAAGCTAATTACCACACAATCCCCATCAAGATCTTTTTTACTGTATCCCACCCAATCCACCCTCCTAACATTCAGAATTTGTGTTTTGGACGTTGGGGGGAGAGGACAATTTTTGTTTAGCCAAAAGGTTACTTTATTGTGTAGATCTCTATGGGTTTCCCTCTTACCCTCTCCTAGTGGGGCCACTCCAGTTAAAATAATGGTATAGGGTAGTGACTCAGGGGGAAGGTTCACACATTGTTTCCTGGGTACAGGTTTTGTCCTAGTCCGTGTGCTTTGGTCAATATGCCGAATAGGTTTGGGTGATTTTCTATGGGGGGGCTGTGGATTAGAAGCAGTAACAACCTTTTTCGGTAAAGTACTCTCAGTCGTCTGTTTATTTTTAACAGGAACAGGTTTCTGCTGAAAGACTTTCGAGGTAAAAAGTCCCGTTTTGGCTCAATTCTCTTTGTCCCTATTGCTCACTGGGTTTTGCTGGGAGAGTGTCAAATCTATACCCATGGGGGCTGAAGGAATATGGGTTCTGTTCGTTGCAGCTATGTTCTCTCTAACTAATAAGTCCAAAGAATCCATCTTAGTATTTAATAACCTGGTCCGTTCAAATAACGGCAGGAGTAAAGATTTAATCAATAGTTCTATTTTAGCCAAAAGAATATTTTCTGCAATATTACCAGTAGCATTGTTTTCCTCTAGAGGGATGGCTACAGCTGGTGTAGTTATCAGTGTGGGAGATGCATTATTAGTTCTCTGCCCCTTTTTATGTCCCCTCTTATGGGTCGAATCTACCCTTTTCCTTTTGCCTGGATTTTGTGTAGGCGTACACTGGGGATTAGGAGATAAGATTTCTCGCTCCGGGCTTAGGATAATGTTAGGAGAATCAGAAAGACCAGTGTCATTATGAGATAAGTCTTGGTAAGAGGGACTGCTATCTGATGTAATATCTTGAGCGATATCTATACCACCCCCCCTGAATCCAAATTTTGGCTGATGGGTGCAGTTGCTCCTACTAGATCAATATTAACATTAGTAGAAATGTGGGGCAGTTGGATTATTGGAACCGGGAAGACAACCTCATGGATTTTCCCTAGTGAAGAACGCTTGCCCGTGACCAGGTCAAGTGATAAGTGTTTTTCAACTAGTGCTATTTCTTTTTCCAATACACAAGTGGTGCGTTTAAAAAACTGGTCTATGGTGCCTGTAAAGGTACCATTGGTAGTGGATACCTGGACTTGCCTTTCCCTGCCTGAACGTAGGGGCATTTTGATACTATACAACAAAGTACCCTTTCGCACCCCTCAGAATGCAAGACAGTATAGAGCACAGCCCGGGTTATAATCAGACTTTGACCAACCATATGTCAACGCCAAAAACCAGTGATAACAATGGATATACAAATAAGTACTAATAACAATATTCAGAAAGACAAATGAAGGGGGGGTGGCCCAACCCGACCTCTACCGGCCCCAGACGGCCACAGACGGTCCCGCCCTTGTCCTGGGCTTCTCCCGGCATGCTCCCGCGCGCTCCCACGCCGCGGGGAAGGGTCTTGTCTTAAATATGTGACCTGTTAAAGTGGCGGTGGGGCGTGGCGAGCAAGGAGAGCGGCCAGGTGGCGGGAGGCGCGGGTTACCGGGACTTCTGGGATGCGAAGTCCGGTCCCAAACGTTCGCAGCCCTGCGTGCACACTAATTACCCACAGCACAGTCCGTAGCTCCCAGAAGACTGATGAGGCGCTGCGGGACCCGCGAAGCAGGTACCGCACGTTGTAGCAAAAGAGTCAAGGTAAGCCCTCAGCGGCAACCAGCACGAACTGAAGAGTGTCCCAAAGCAATCCGGGTTCAGCGTCTTTTTCAAGGTGGCGGTGGGGCGTGGCGAGCAAGGAGAGCGGCCAGGTGGCGGGAGGCGTGGGTTACCGGGACTTCTGGGATGGGAAGTCCGGTCCCAAATGCTCGCAGCCCTGCGTGCACACTGATTACCCACAGCACGGTCCGTAGCTCCCAGAAGACTGATGAGACGCTGCGGGACCCGCGAAGCGGGTACCGCAAGTTGTAGCAAAAGAGTCAAGGTAAGCCCTCAGCGGCAACCAGCACGAACTGAAGAGAGTCCCAAAGCAATCCGGGTTCAGCGTCCTTTTCAAGGTGGCGGTGGGGCGTGGCGAGCAAGGAGAGCGGCCAGGTGGCGGGAGGCGCGGGTTACCGGGACTTCTGGGATGCGAAGTCCGGTCCCAAACGCTCGCAGCCCTGCGTGCACACTAATTACCCACAGCACAGTCCGTAGCTCCCAGAAGACTGATGAGGCAAAGCGGAACCCGTGAAGCGGGTACCGCAAGTTGTAGCAAAAGAGTCAAGGTAAGCCCTCAGCGGCAACCAGCACGAACTGAAGAGTGTCCCAAAGCAATCCGGGTTCAGCGTCCTTTTCAAGGTGGCGGTGGGGTGTGGCGAGCAAGGAGAGCGGCCAGGTGGCGGGAGGCGCGGGTTACCGGGACTTCTGGGATGCGAAGTCCGGTCCCAAACGCTCGCAGCCCTGCGTGCACACTAATTACCCACAGCACAGTCCGTAGCTCCCAGAAGACTGATGAGGCGCTGCGGGACCCGCGAAGCGGGTACCGCAAGTTGTAGCAAAAGAGTCAAGGTAAGCCCTCAGCAGCAACCAGCACGAACTGAAGAGTTTTCACTGCTACCCATGACAGTGCCTCTCGACTTGGCTACATCCTCACCCATTAAACTCAAGCAGGGGTTTTCACACACTTCGCAAGAGGGATCTCCGATCACTCCCCAATAGGAGTCGGGATGAGCAGACCCATTATAACACTGCTGTATACCCGAGATTAGACCCATTGTTCATCAGAGACTGGGACATTAAAGATAACCTAAGTGATACCACCGACCATTACTTAGAAGATAATCAGGGATCTGTGCAGTCTGCCTATGTTCTATGGGAGGCATATAAGATGGTCATTAGGGGGCAAGCTTAAGCCCTTATCAGAGGTAAGTGAAAGGAAGCAAAATTGGATGTGAAGCCATTGAAAGAGACATAGCGCTCCTGGAAAACAGGACATTGACAGACAGAGGGGCCCCCTTAGCCACCAACTACATCTTCCCAAATAGACCTACAGGCCTTGGTAGAAAATGAGGCTAGAAGTTACACCTTGGCTTTTCAGCATCGACTATATGACATTGGTGACAACGCCAGCAAATTATTTGCTTTGCTTGATGGGAGAGACAGGGAACAATCCTGGGTACTGGGAGTCCTAGATGAGTGAGGCACAGACCATGATTCAGACCACTGCGGACACATTTGCCGCTTACTATGAGAAACTTTGCACTTCCAAGGTGACTCAAAGAGGTGAAGATAGAAGGGAGCTTTAAAAGGGCCTAGCAATGCCATTACTTTTGGGTGATGCTAGGGAGGCCCTGGAGGCTGACTTGAGGGTGGAGGAACTTGTGACTGCTGTCCGAGACCTCCATTCTAGGGAGGTGGTGGGGCTTAATGGCCCACCCACAGGCCTCGTAGTTAAGATAACTGCACCCGTGCTCTGAATGTTCAAGGAGGTGTGTAAACTTGACCATTATCCATTAGATCAGCGTATGACTACTATTGTAGTCATCCACAAGAAAGAGAAGCCCACGACAGAATGCTCCTTTTATCATCCCATATCCATGTTAAATGTGGAGCCAAAAGTGATGGCAATAAGGTTGAGTAAAGTCATCACTACCAGTGTGCACCCAGATCAGTCCGTTTTTTTGCCAGACCGGAGTACTCTTCTTAATCTAAGGAGTCTAAATAGAGTACTCCATGCGACGGGTAGGCCTGGGGAAGGCCAAGCGGTATTAATAGCCCTAGATGAAAAAATGACATTTGACAGCATCGAATGGCCTTATCTCTTCACCACTCTGATCAAGTTTGGATTTGGGCCAGAATTCTGTATCGGGCCCCAATGGCTAAGGAACAGGTTAAAGGGACTCTTTCCCATGCCTTTGCCTTACAGATGGGAACTCAACATTGATGCCCTCTTTCCCCCATAATCTTCGCCTTGTCACTTGAACAGCTCATGGCCTGGATCCACTCATTTAGGAAATTAAGATAGACAAAGACTGAGAGGAAAGCGTCTCTCTTTATAGCAATGACATCCTCCTATATGCCCCAAACCCTACTTCCCCAGAAGCAAAGTCCCATCCTCGACAGAGGTGTCACAGTTCCTCCCTCAGGATGAGCACAGTGCGCAAGAGAGAAGTTTCAAAGGGCTTGCCATCTTTGTAAGGCGACCCAAGCCTCTACTGCTAGCAGCAGATGGAAGCACCCGGTTCAAACGCCCACTTTTCGTGGGAGAACCGGTAGGAAAACCTAAGTGGGAACAGGAGGTATGCCCCCCTTCACCAACTCCATCCCTCAGGTGCAGGAGGCAATGTGAAGCACATTTTTCAGAGCCTACCATCTTGAAGATGGTGGGACTTATCCAATCTGTTCTAGGGCTATGTCCCCTCCCACAGGAAGGAGGCAGAATAGTGGTTGCAGACACCGCAGGTGAGAGACCCATTGGTCCCTACCTGTCACCCTCCTGTAACACCCCTAAATCTGGTATTTAGATGGCAACCCCAGATCCTGAAATCAGATTCCTGACAACCTCAGAAGAGATGGACAATACAGTGTCACACGAGCAGGGAAGACTACAGACACCAACATATTGCCCCCAGCGCTAAAGGCCTGTCTGCAGCCCTCAACAACCACTGACCTCCAAAGCCTTGGGAGGACGACCTGCCTTTGACATAGATCAATATCTACCATCAGGCGCATTCAGAATCACGGGGCATTCTAGAAAGCAATAAAGACCTGGCTATTCCCGGCATATCCCATACGCCTCAGACTTCTCCCTTGTCGTCACAATCTGAAATCAGCGCTGGGATGCCCCGTAGCTGGGGCAGCCATGCGCTTTATAAATCAGGTACCATAACATCTCCCATGGACAGTGGACCTGTCCAGAAGAAACCAGCTTTACATAACAGAACTCTACACTGAGGAACCACAAAACCACAGCCAGACACACCCTTGCACCCGACGCTCACCGCCTGAGTTCAAGTGGCCAACCAGTTGTTTTGATGCCATCACTCTGGCCCTTACAATGTCAATTGACAACAGACGTACCATGAAACAAGACATATACACACACAAGGGAAAAAAAAACGATCACCTCTTCACTGACGTTCTGCATCTGAAAATGAAAATGTGAGGAAACAAACCAAACTTATTAAAGCGCATATATACAAAATAACACTTTTGTTTGTCTATCTTTAAATGATCTTTAACCCGTTCGCTGTGCATGTCCGTTGGCTGACGCGGCCCCGCCCGTGCAAGAAATCACCCGCATTGCGGCATAATTTACGCCGCGGTTAATGGGTTAAACAGACTATAAGTTGTAACGATATTTAATCCTATTTGATTAATATACATTTAAATATTTCTATTTCTTACAATTCTCCACCACGAAGAATACGTTTTTAAACCGACTGTGTGTTCTAGTTCCATTCCGAATTACAGGAAACTGTTGCAGTGTGTGGTTTGGTCTTGAAGCAATGCCCAGAGTCTGTGACCAGCTAGGATCATTATATCAAAGGAGGCCCAGAATTTTGTCTTTTAGCCCTTCAACATATCATAATATCAAAAGACCTTACTGGACAGAACATTCCTCTGTAATTAACCGTAAAGTCTTCTATTTACTTTTTGTGAGTACTGGGCATGCAGTTACATCTGATGTGCCCACATGCATCAAGCATTTTTGGAGTCGCAAACGGTGCGGTTCCTTAAAATCGGCCGTTTGCGATTCCAAAAATGTTTTTTCAGATGCATCATTATTTTTTGATGAAAATCGCTAATTTTACGACTTTCCAGAATGCGATTGCATTTAAGGAATCGAAATTTGCGATTCCTTAAATGCAATGCATCATACTTAAAACAAATTGCGAATTGAAAGACTGCAAGTGCAAATTACCACGAGGTTGAACCTCGTGGTAATTTGCGAAAAATGTTTAAAATGTTCTAATTTGCATTTTAAACAATGTCATGTTACAGACACACATATCCTTAGGACATGTGTGTGTGAAACATTCATTTAAAATTTCCATTGATTCCTATGGGCCTTTTGGCCCATAGGAATCAATGGGAATTGCGAATTCGCAATTTTGAATTTGCATAATATTTGCGATTCGGTAAAAATTGCGATTTTTACAGAATCGCAAATATTAAGCACTTTCAATGATGCATCCCGTTTTGCGATTCCTTATTTGCGATTCGGTAAAAATCGCAAATTTGGAAACGCAAAACGGGAGTTTGATGCATGTGGGCATAAGTCCTTTGGTACGTCTAGAAGTTTTAGTGAAGCCCGAAGGTCCCTCCTCTGGCATAATTTGTTAATCGCATATCTCAAAACTTTTTTTATTTTTTAATCTTCCCAAGCTGGTAGGTCTGAATCTAAACCCCCCAAATTTGTCATGTCCCAGTCATATTCTTGTGGTAGCAGTGGTGTCACCATTGGCACTGTACTGTTTGTGTCTGCGCTCTTTGCGTGCTGCGTATAATCACGGCACATGGAGGTCAGCTCAAGCAGTAATTTTGTACGTGCTGGGGACAATACAGTTTATTGATATTCTCTAGTGTTGTTGTCTAGGAATTGTTCCATTGTTCATTTTTCCTCAACTAATTTTCCTAATAATCTTTGACATTTGTCACTGTGGCTTTTTAGGAATCTTTTACTTGGTGTATATTTTAGTGGTGTCATAATTCGGGCCTGCATCGCGGAGGGTTCCGGACTAAGGGGCTCATTAGGATGGCGGACGGAAGTGCCTCCGCAGCCCCGGAGCATGCGGTACATGCCTATTCTCCGTCCGCCCGTCGCGGACACTCCGTCCGCCAAATCAGGATAGGAAATATGGGCCAAAATCCGTCCGCGGCGGTAGATCACGGTCCGCCGCACTACCACACCCAACCACGCGGCGGACGTAACCTATCCAGAGACTCCGCCGTACGGACAGACGTCTAGGACCGTCCTCCAAATCAATATGGCGGAAAATACACATAAAAGCGCTGCGGAAAAACAACCTGCCTGAACACTGCGGATGCCCCACATCGACCATACCCACCACGAGCCGCTCGCCGACATGGACCCTGCACTACACGCTTACCCGATACTCTAAGCGATCCACCACGTCCTAGTCTTGGCCCACCATCGAGGACGACGCAGGTAGGCTACAAACCATTCGCTGTCTGGAGAGGAGTACCTGCAAGGTCCGTGACGTAGGGAGGGGGGAGTGACATGTCCCGGAAACCACAGATTCGTGTGTAGGGCAGCGCCTCCAAGCGTCGTGACCCAGGTAGGGGGGAGTGACATGTATTTGAACCCACTGCCTTGAAGTAAATACAAATACACACCACCATCACACACGCAAGAATGACTCCGACAACCCACGACACATGATTGTCAATTTTATTTACGCATAATCGGAGTAACATCACAGTCTAGGCTCGAGCATGGGCAGTGTGGACACCAGAGCAGGTACATCAGAGGGCATACATCAGAGGGCATACATCAGTATGAGAATAGCAACAGGGCAGTGTGGACACCAGAGCAGGTACATCAGATGCAGTACATCAGTATGAGAATAGCAACAGGGCAGTGTGGACACCAGAGCAGGTACATCAGATGCAGTACATCAGTATGAGAATAGCAACAGGGCAGTGTGGACACCAGAGCAGGTACATCAGATGCAGTACATCAGTGTGAGAATAGCAACAGGACAGTGTGGACACCAGAGCAGGTACATCAGATGCAGTACATCAGTATGAGAATAGCAACAGGCAGTGTGGACACCAGAGCAGGTACATCAGATGCAGTACATCAGTATGAGAATAGCAACAGGGCAGTGTGGACACCAGAGCAGGTACATCAGATGCAGTACATCAGTATGAGAATAGCAACAGGGCAGTGTGGACACCAGAGCAGGTACATCAGATGCCATACATCAGTATGAGAACAGCAACAGGGCAGTGTGGACACCAGAGCAGGTACATCAGAGGCCATACATCAGTATGAGAACAGCAACGGGGCAGTGTGGACACCAGAGCAGGTACATCAGATGCAGTACATCAGTATGAGAATAGCAACAGGGCAGTGTGGACACCAGAGCAGGTACATCAGATGCAGTACATCAGTATGAGAATAGCAACAGGGCAGTGTGGACACCAGAGCAGGTACATCAGAGGCCATACATCAGTATGAGAACAGCAACAGGGCAGTGTGGACACCAGAGCAGGTACATCAGATGCAGTACATCAGTATGAGAATAGCAACAGGGCAGTGTGGACACCAGAGCAGGTACATCAGATGCAGTACATCAGTATGAGAATAGCAACAGGGTAGTGTGGACACCAGAGCAGGTACATCAGAGGCCATACATCAGTATGAGAACAGCAACAGGGCAGTGTGGACACCAGAGCAGGTACATCAGATGCAGTACATCAGTATGAGAATAGCAACAGGGCAGTGTGGACACCAGAGCAGGTACATCAGATGCAGTACATCAGTATGAGAATAGCAACAGGGCAGTGTGGACACCAGAGCAGGTACATCAGATGCAGTACATCAGTATGAGAATAGCAACAGGGCAGTGTGGACACCAGAGCAGGTACATCAGAGGCCATACATCAGTATGAGAACAGCAACAGGGCAGTGTGGACACCAGAGCAGGTACATCAGATGCAGTACATCAGTATGAGAATAGCAACAGGGTAGTGTGGACACCAGAGCAGGTACATCAGAGGCCATACATCAGTATGAGAACAGCAACAGAGCAGTGTGGACACCAGAGCAGGTACATCAGATGCAGTACATCAGTATGAGAATAGCAACAGGGCAGTGTGGACACCAGAGCAGGTACATCAGAGGGCATACAACAGCAACTTACATCACACTATCAGGTGGATTGCGTGAAGTACCCGCATCGGACAGACTGGCAGCACCAGAAACCGGAGTGTGACACACAGCCACAGATGTAGTGACTGACACGTGAGCCACAGACCCAGATACACTGCCAGCACCTGATACATGAGTGTGAGACACAGCCACAGCCAGAGTGACTGACACATGGCCCATAGACCCAGTTACACTGCCAGCACCTGATACAGGAGTGTGAGACACAGCCACAGCCCGAGTGAATGACACATGGCCCATAGACCCAGATACACTGCCAGCACCTGATACAGAAGTGTGAGACACAGCCACAGCCCGAGTGACTGACACATGGCCCATAGACCCAGATACACTGCCAGCACCTGATACAGGAGTGTGAGACACAGCCACAGCCCGAGTGAATGACACATGGCCCATAGACCCAGATCCACTGCCAGCACCTGATACAGGAGTGTGAGACACAGCCACAGCCCGAGTGAATAACACATGGCCCATAGACCCAGATACACTGCCAGCACATGATACAGGAGTGTGAGACACAGCCACAGCCCGAGTGAATGACACATGGCCCATAGACCCAGATACACTGCCAGCACCTGATACAGGAGTGTGAGACACAGCCACAGCCCGAGTGAATGACACATGGCCCATAGACCCAGATACACTGCCAGCACCTGATACAGGATAGGGCTCAACTGATACAGTGCCACTACCTGACACATGCGAGTCAACTGCAGCGGCGCCACTGGGACCACTGAAATGATGAGCCACATGGCTGTATGGTCCAGGAGGCAGGGTGGCTCTGGGAGCGGGGGATAGTTGCAATTGGCCGACATCGGATTGGGCATGTGTCAATGCTGTGTGTCTACGTTTCTTGTGGACATGTGACTGCACCCTGGACAGGACAGGACTGGCAAGTGGGCCGGACTGAGAAGAAATATCACCCACAATGGGAGGTGCATCTGCTGGCGGGGGAATGCTCTCTGGGGACGTGCTGGAGCCTGCTTGTCGTTTGCTGTGTGGCTGCCTTCTGGCCTCTGCAACATGTGTCATGGGGGATGCTACTACAGGGTCCACCTGCATCCGTTCCAGACGGGCCCTGATGGGAGTGGAGGTAAGGGGTGACTCCACTGCGGAGACATCTGTATTCCGTTTCCCAGAAAACAGCAGCCTCAGTGCATCAATGGGTGATGTATGCCTGTCCTTGACAGCGCCACTGTCCATGGGAGATGCCTTGGCCCTTGGATGTTCCATTTCTGTAGGAGGAATGTTGTCTGTGGACTTTCCCTGTTTCCTGGATGGTGCCCTGTTACAGGCAGCAGACTTGTCGTCTGTGGTGTACCTATCCCCAGGACACACCTTCTCCTTGTGTGTGTCCCTGGCCCTGGGAGTGTCCGTGCTCTTCTTAGGTGCATTTGTCTTGGGACTGTCCTTGTCCCAGCCCTTGGTAGAAGCTCCTTCCTTCCTAGTCTCCCTGCCCTTGGGAGTGGCTCCTTCCTTCCTAGTCTCCTTGCCCTTGGGAGTGTCTCCTTCCTTCCTAGTCTCCCTGCCCTTGGCAGTGTCTCCTTCCTTCCTAGTCTCCCTGCCCTTGGTAGAAGCTCCTTCCTTCCTAGTCTCCCTGCCCTTGGGAGTGGCTCCTTCCTTCCTAGTCTCCCGGCCCTTGGGAGTGTCTCCTTCCTTCCTAGTCTCCCTGCCCTTGGCAGTGCCTCCTTCCTTTCTAGTCTCCCTGCCCTTGGTAGAAGCTCCTTCCTTCCTAGTCTCCCTGACCTTGGGAGTGGCTCCTTCCTTCCTAGTCTCCCTGCCCTTGGTAGAAGCTCCTTCCTTCCTAGTCTCCCTGCCCTTGGTAGAAGCTCCTTCCTTCCTAGTCTCCCTGCCCTTGGTAGAAGCTCCTTCCTTCTTAGTCTCCCTGGCCCTAGGAGTGTCCGAGCTCTCAAGAGATGCCTTCATCTTCTGAATGTCCTTGTCCAAGGTAGTGTCAATGGAACTGGGAGTAAGGCTTGCCTTGGGAGTACCTTGTGTGTGGGATGCCTGTGCAGCATGTGTAGCCATTACACCCAACCCCTCTTTTGGTTCACGTGTGTGTACTACACTGTATCTCACGTTGTCTTTGTGAACAAATTTAGCTGACCTAGGGGATGGGGTCTGAGGCCTCCGTGCCTTGACGTGCTGGCTGACGCTGCTTCTAGTGCAATAACCTGTATTAGAGTCCTGGTCAGAATATTCACTCCCCCCTGAGACATCCAGTGTTGTAGATGGTGGAACAGAAGTACCACCCAGTCCATGCGACTGTACAATGGCAGACGACACACTGTTAGCCAATGACTGCACTGTCCTGTGTACACCAGCCAGATCACCATGCATACCTTCCATGAAAGCAACCACCTGCCCCAACTTCCTATCGTGGTCTTGGAAAGCATTTATCATATTGGTCTGCCCCACACACAGCTGTCGCAGCAGATCAACAGCCTCTGCACAAAGAGCATTTTGGCTCACCGAGGCTGGGGCAGCGGTGTCGACACCGAACGCCACTCTGCTCCCCCTACTCCTGCGTGCACGAACAGTACATGGTGCAGTTGGCGGCAGGGTGGGCCCTGTGTGCTGTGTCCCGACCGAAGGTGTTGATTGCCCACTCCCAGTCTGTGACAACAGTGCTGACTCACCAACACTGTCGGAAGATGATGACGATGTTGTCTCCACATGCGAGTCCTCCGGGACGGTCCTGTCCCCCCCTGCGGCGCTGGCCCCTTCTGTGTCAGTCTGCGTGTGCGCGACGTCTGATACTGATGCATTGCCTTCTATCATCTCCTCCGTCTGTGGCTGAGTGCCCTCTGCCAAAGCTGAAATGCACAGGAAATGGTTGTAAGTCATGGGCACACTCACGTACAGTACTGCTACGGAATCCCTAAAGCCACTGATGACAATGTCCATCGATCCCCCAACGTGCACACGGCCCACCCCAATGAGTCATCCTCACAGGAATTAAGTGGCGTTGGCCGTACTACATGTACAGCATGCAGACTGGGCATGAGCAACTACATCTGCACACCAGTCTTGCCAAGGGGTGACGGAGCACCACAGCATGTGCATGAACACTCAACTGCTTAGCGAGTGGCGTCTCAACATGCCGCACCGGGAAGTGACATTTAACTGCGCCAATGTCACCAACATGCCATTGGAACGAGCCACATGATACACGGAAGTCACTAATGTGTCTGGGCAACAATACATGCATTGCACTCACAAGCAACATACACTGACAGTATGCCTACCGCCACGTTGCTGTTCATCCACACGCAACCGCTCGGACAGGTCAGGATGCGTCACAGCTATGATACGGTGCATGAGAGGGGTCATTGAGCGTCGGGCCAGACGTGCCGTTCTTGGAATCATCCCTAGTGTCACTTCCGCTACATTCTTGCTCAGCCTGGAAATGTCGTCCCAGCGTTTGTGGCAGTGTGTATGTCGTCTATTGGACACCCCCACTGCTCGTACATCACGTGCAATGCTCCTCCACACGTCCTTGCGAAGGTGCAGCTTGACCTACCATGATGGGAGACAAAAGGGTGCAAGTCAGTGGACAGTTGGCCAGTCACACAGATAGGGGCAACCCATTTCTCTCTGCAGCCATGCACATTTCGACTCATTTGTTGGTCCCACATCACACCGCCAAGATTCCAGAGCCCAGGTGTCATGGAACACCTCATGCACAACAACTTATCCCCCACTGCACTTACCACCTGTCCGGGTGCGCCGTACAGGCGTCCGTAGTTGCGGAGCACACCGTCCACGAGGACATCCAGCTCCGCGGCGGTGAAGGGACGAGACCGGATCTCTTTGACTCTCGACATGCCACGGTCACGGAGTATGGCACTAGAGCGGCAGTAGGGGGTCAGCTCCGCAGCAGCAGGTGGAGGTGATGGTCACAGGCAGCAGTCGGTGGTCAGCTCCGCAGCAGCAGGTGGAGGTGATGGTCACAGGCAGCAGTCGGTGGTCAGCTCCGCAGCAGCAGGTGGAGGTGATGGTCACAGGCAGCAGTCGGTGGTTAGCTCCACAGCAGCAGGTGGAGGTGATGGTCACAGGCAGCAGTCGGTGGTCAGCTCCGCAGCAGCAGGTGGAGGTGATGGTCACAGGCAGCAGTCGATGGTCAGCTCCGCAGCAGCAGGTGGAGGTGATGGTCACAGGCAGCAGTCGGTGGTCAGCTCCGCAGCAGCAGGTGGAGGTGATGGTCACAGGCAGCAGTCGGTGGTCATCGTAGAATGTATGCTTTTGCACATCACACATATATAGGGCCCTGTGGCCATGTCAGTGGCATACGGCGCCAGCCATTGGTCAGCCCTGGAAGCGTGTTTGGAAAAGGGCCAATGATTGGCCCTGGTGTTGCGGTGCACAGCATACAGTACTTTCTATTGGGCACACGTGGCCCATGTTCACACCTCCCATTGGCTGCACGTGCACAGACCGTCACGCTCACACACTGGCAAGTGCATGTGCTAGACTCCGGGACGGATGCTTCATTTGCAACAAAGTTCGATCACTGGCGCCACCATGGCGGGGCACGTATTCGGCGGGGGAGGTGCAGGCCAACACATCCATAAGCTGATGTCAATGCACATGGCAGGTCATGACCCCCCTTACAGTGACATTGCATCAGCCAGCCTACACCGGCCGGCCCAGCCCTGCCCAGGACCACCGTGCCGGCCATGTCAACTACCGCCGTTTCAGGCCCCGTCCACTACCGCCGTGCCAGGCCCTGCCCAGGACCGCCGTGCCGGCCATGTCAACTACCACCGTTTCAGGCCCCACCAGGGCACGGCGGTAGTGGACGGGGCCTGAAACGGCGGTAGTTGACATGGCCGGCACGGCGGTCCTGGGCAGGGCCTGGCACGGCGGTAGTGGACGGGGCCTGAAATGGCTCAGGTACTGTAAAAGTCATTGTCGGCTCCTCTTGGAGCGTGTGAAAGGAGCTTCAACACTGCTCTCGCCCACTTCCAGCCTCGGACGGCCCCTCCGTCTTTGTGTCGGGACGGAGTCAGCTAGGGGCGCAGGCTGATCAGGTACCACATCCGCCGCCAGTGGCGCAGGTGGCGGTGGCGGTGGCGGTGGCGTTGTTTGAGGGGGTGTGGGGAGGGTGGTGTTGGCGGATATCCATGGCATCCACATGGTATTAGACATGGTGAATATGTCCACTAGTTGGCGAAGCCGCCTCTCGATGGCCCCCAACATTGCAGTGTTCTCAACAAAGTCCTGGTGGGCCCGGTCTGCCTGTGCCTGGCCACGTAGATAGTTTTCCTCCACCCTGGCTAGTGCTTCTAGAGACTGTTGCACGGCATTGGGTGTAGTTGTTTCATCATGCCGTCTTTGTGCTGTGCTCCTGCCTGCCGGATCTGGCCTTGCATCTCTGCTTTGCCGCACACTCTCCCTGCGTGGCTGGGATGGCGCTGGCCCGGCGTTGGGCGGTGGGTTGGGCAGGGTGGCAGGGGCAGAAGTGGTGGTAGTAGTGGTGGGGGAGGTGGTGCTGGAGATGGCTGTGCAGGTCACAGTGGCCGGTGTTGTGGAAATGGCAGAGGCCGTAGTAGTTGGTGCAGGTGTGACCTGGGAGCCAGATGTCCCTGGCTGCCTGCTTGAGCCGGCACCATCCTCAGCCCCGGAGGTGGCTGGCCAATCGTCCCCTGAGACTTCTGAGTGTGTCGAGGCTGTAGGCCGGGTGTTTATTCCAGCTGTCAGATTAGGATCCCCTGCAAAACCAAAATGTGAGGATGAGTCATGTGGCTATTACGTGTCATTTTATTTTTGTTTAGGCAATTCAGTCGGCACTGGCACACACCCCACCCACCACCACCACCCTCCCTATGGACATGTGGGCCTGTTGGGAGTTGTAATTCCGTCCCCTCACACACCCCACCCACCACCACCACCCTCCCTATGGACATGTGGGCCTGTTGGGAGTTGTAGTTCCGTCCCCTCACACACCCCACCCACCACCACCACCACCACCCTCCCTATGGACATGTGGGCCTGTTGGGAGTTGGACTAGTGACCTCTCACACACCCCACCCACCACCACCACCCTCCCTATGGACATGTGGGCCTGTTGGAAGTTGTAGTTCCGTCCCCTCACACACCCCACCCACCACCACCACCCTCCCTATGGACATCTGGGCCTGTTGGGAGTTGTAGTTCCGTCCCCTCACACACCCCACCCACCACCCTCCCTATGGACATGTGGGCCTGTTGGGAGTTGTAGTTCCGTCCCCTCACACACCCCACCCACTACCACCACCCTCCCTATGGACATGTGGGCCTGTTTGGAGTTGTTCTAGTGACCTCTCACACACCCCACCCACCACCACCACCCTCCCTATGCACATGTGGGCCTGTTGGGAGTTGGTCTAGTGACCTCTCACACACCCCACCCACCACCACCACCCTCCCTATGCACATGTGGGCCTGTTGGGAGTTGGTCTAGTGACCTCTCACACACCCCACCCACCACCACCACCCTCCCTATGGACATGTGGGCCTGTTGGGAGTTAGACTAGTGACCTCTCACACACCCCACCCACCACCACCACCCTCCCTATGCACATGTGGGCCTGTTTGGAGTTGTAGGTCCGTCCCCTCACACACCCCACCCTCCACCACCACCCTCCCTATGGACATGTGGGCCTGTTGGGAGTTGGTCTAGTGACCTCTCACACACCCCACCCACCACCACCACCCTCCCTATGGACATGTGGGCCTGTTGGGAGTTGGTCTAGTGACCTCTCACACACCCCACACACCACCACCACCCTCCCTATGCACATGTGGGCCTATTTGGAGTTGTAGTTCCGTCCCCTCACACACCCCACCCACCACCACCACCCTCCCTATGGACATGTGGGCCTGTTGGGAGTTGGTCTAGTGACCTCTCACACACCCCACCCACCACCACCACCCTCCCTATGGACATGTGGGCCTGTTGGGAGTTGGTCTAGTGACCCCTCACACACCCCACCCACCACCACCACCCTCCCTATGCACATGTGGGCCTGTTTGGAGTTGTAGTTCCGTCCCCTCACACACCCCACCCACCACCACCACCCTCCCTATGGACATGTGGGCCTGTTGGGAGTTGGTCTAGTGACCTCTCACACACCCCACCCACCACCACCACCCTCCCTATGCACATGTGGGCCTGTTGGGAGTTGGTCTAGTGACCTCTCACACACCCCACACACCACCACCACCCTCCCTATGCACATGTGGGCCTATTTGGAGTTGTAGTTCCGTCCCCTCACACACCCCACCCACCACCACCACCCTCCCTATGGACATGTGGGCCTGTTGGGAGTTGGTCTAGTGACCTCTCACACACCCCACCCACCACCACCACCCTCCCTATGGACATGTGGGCCTGTTGGGAGTTGGTCTAGTGACCCCTCACACACCCCACCCACCACCACCACCCTCCCTATGCACATGTGGGCCTGTTTGGAGTTGTAGTTCCGTCCCCTCACACACCCCACCCACCACCACCACCCTCCCTATGGACATGTGGGCCTGTTGGGAGTTGGTCTAGTGACCTCTCACACACCGCACCCACCACCACCACCCTCCCTATGCACATGTGGGCCTGTTTGGAGTTGTAGTTCTGTCCCCTCACACACCCCACCCACCACCACCACCCTCCCTATGGACATGTGGGCCTGTTGGGAGTTGTAGTTCCGTCCCCTCACACACCCCACCCACCACCACCACCCTCCCTATGGACATGTGGGCCTGTTGGGAGTTGTAGTTCCGTCCCCTCACACACCCCACCCACCACCACCACCCTCCCTATGGACATGTGGGCCTTTTGGGAGTTGGTCTAGTGACCTCTCACACACCCCACCCACCACCACCACCCTCCCTATGGACATGGGGGCCTGTTGGAGTGGTTTAGACGTTGGTGAGTATGTGGACTGCATGCATGGGTTGGGGTCTGGGAGATGTGTCTTCAGAGTTGTGTGAGGCACACCGTGTTGTTGTGCTTGTGGGGCTTGGTTGGTACTTACCAGCCTCTTCTCCCTCCTCAAGTCCATCAAGGCTCTCAGGGTGCAGGATGGTCAGCACCTTCTACTCCCACTCGGTGTACGGTAAGGGCTCCGGGGGGGTTCCACCGCCTGTGTGATTGGCCCGGAGAAAGTTCTTGGCTCTGATGGATTTCACTCGGGTCTTGAGGTCATGCCACCGCCTCTGAATTTCCTGCTTCGTCCTCGGGACGGTCCTGGAGGCATTGACCCTGGTGACAATCCGGTCCCACATGCTGTTTTTCCTAGCTATGCTGGTCTGCTGCACTAGGGCCCCAAATAAGTGGGGTTCTACACGCATTATCTCATCTACCATAACCTTTAACTCAGTGTCAGTGAATTTAGGGTTTTTTTTGGTGCCATGGTGCTCGGAATGTGTGTTTGTGTGAATTGGGAGGTGCTGGTGTGTGGTGTTTAGGGATGGTGTGGTGGGTCTTTGTGTAGTGGGTGTGTTTGTGTGTGGGTTATGTGTATGATAGCTGTGTTTGCTGTTGGCTAAGTGGTGTCTCCTGCTAGCAGCTATGCTGTGATGCAGAGGATTTCTGGAGTGGGTGGGAGTTAATTTATAGTCTGTGTCTTGGCCCTGTCTGAATGGTTATTGGCAGTCAGGTGATAGGTGGGTGTGTTGCCAGGTGTGCATTATGCGGATCTTGGGGGTGGGTCATTGTGTCTTGTGATTGGTTTAGATGTGTCAGGTGGGTGATCGTTCTTTTTCCTGTGTTTGGTGATAAATTCCCTCGCAATGTATGGCATTGGTTTGACTGTAGGGATGTTGTTCGTGTTGGACTTCCGCTGTGGAGCACGGTTTCTCGTAGCATTGGTACCGCCGCAGACGTGGATCGCGGCGGCTACCGGGGTACTTGCGGAGATATCCTAATTGCGGACACGGACACTACGCAGGTATCGCGGGGGAAGTGGTTGTTTTCCTGGTCATGTGCGTACGCGGCGGTTGGTGTTCTTTCGGTTCCGTCCGCCTGCCGCGGCCTCAGGTGTACTTCGACCGCCGCGGACGGAGATTGGTGTGCTCCGACTGCCGTGATCAGCGTTTCAATCAAATTTGATCCTAATCGCTATTGCGGTTTTTCCGCGGACAGGTCCGGAGTATCTTGCCACCTTCCTCGGCGGAGGGAACACGTTTCCGTCCGTGATCCTAATCGACCCCTAGGTGTGTTGTATTTACTGGTGATGTTATAGGCATTTTGGCGTGCTGCAATGTCTTGCTTTGTCTGAGAAACACAAACTACCATGTCCCATATTAGTAGTTTGCATTTGGGCCATGCAACGTGTATCATCAGCGGCGTGCTCACCATATTGAGGCTTGTGCTGTTTAGGGAATTTTATTTTTAGTCTCATGCACTCAGCTGCTAATTTCTGTGTTCTTCTTTTAACATTTTTGCCCGTTCATTTATTTCGTTTTTCAATGCAGCCAGGGGGCGAGTATTTGTGACTTTGTTGAGGCAGTCTTTCGAAACGTCCCCTTTTAGAAGTTTCGTTGCCACATCGCTGCTGGCTGCCTGTTGTCTGTCTATTAACGGTTTGTTTTTTGTTAGCTCGGTGTGTTTGCCCCCTGGTGTGGAGTACTGAGTAACACCTTTCTTGTTCCATATCCTCGCTGTTATTATATCTTCTAACACCTGGTACTCTTCTTGGCCCTCCTCCTGTGACTACGCGCTTGCCACTGTAAGGCAAGGAAAGGCTCCAACAACATCCAATTGATGTTGTCTTTGAACTTGTGCAGCCTTATGTACCCAAAACCCTTATTTTAAATTTAGCAATTCTGTCAACAATGGTACATCGCCATCCCCTTCACGCAGATGTGAGAATCGTGTCAATGTGATAGCCTTCTTGATGGCAATGGAAACAAGTGGCACTACCCCACGTTCTTTCCACTGTTGGCTGGTCCATTCTTTTCTTTTAACCTGTCTGTAGTTTTATGCAATGCTATTCATCCCTGACTATCCTCCTCCCACATTTTGGCTGGAACTGTCATGACCTTGTCTAGAATTTTCTTGCAGGTACTCTTGCTAGCGGGCCAATAGTGGTCTCGCCTTAGCACAGAGACCAAGTGCAAAACTGATGGTGCCCTGTATGAGAGATGGTTTTATTTATACTGTTGGTATAATCTTATATACTTTCCTCTGTTAAGCCTTTTGATCTAGCATCTATGGGATGCATCTTTGATGTAGCATCTCCACTTTCATCCTCGACTCCCTGGCAGTGTTGGACTAGTGGTCTAAATACTGGCCATAGGATGGATCATGGTGTATCTACTGATCCTCCCTCATATATTGTTAGCCCATTATCACAGCCCACTGCTGTGTTCAGTACTCGGCGCATCAGTCCCTTATTTTTATGCTGCCGCTGATAGCTCTTTTTGTTTTGATACTAATGTGAAGTATTGACCATCCCCAGGCGACGAGGGATGTATTGGTGCGCTGTCCAGACTACCTTCCATGGTGTATTGTACAGTGTTACCTCCCCTTTTTATTGAGTTGCCAAAATCCTCAGTCCTAAACTTATTTAATTAATACTTCTAAGAAAAAAATCACGGTAACAATAAAGATATTGTAATACATAAAATGAACTAGTCAGTCAGTCAAAAAAACTTTATTTGGTTTGTTACAACCATAAAAGTACAATTTGCCTCTTCTCTTACTAAAACAGGGAAAATAAAAATAACAAAAAATTACATAACACGGCGGTATCGATAGACATATTACATCTTAATATACGTATACTTAACTATCATTTTTAAAATCGAAATGTTATCACAATTAATTTAAAAAACACTTAATTCATATCTATACAACATCTTCTTAGTCATACAGCGCTATTTTAAACACTAAATGTTTCACTTTTATTTGATGTCAAGGACCTATCTTATTAGATCTTACTCTGTGCAGCTGAGGAATACCTTAACTTTTTTCATATATTTCCCCAAGGCACAGGCTATGTCTAAGTTCTCCATTTCCAACAACAGGCAGAGGGTCATCTGTCCAATATAAAGTAAACCTCAGAAAGTCTGTTAGTCAAATTGACAGTCTGTATCAACATTACAGAGCATCAACATAGCTTTGTGACATTTCAAAGGAACATTTGCAGAAAGGCGGCTGGTAATCAGCCATTTGACATCTAACAGCATATGAAAGGTCAGTCGCAAAATACTTAGGGGCCCATTATGATGGCGGGCGGATTGCCCCCGCTAGGCTGGCGGTGGCCACCGCCAGCCTGGCAGGGCAATCCGCCCGCCATCATCTCTCGTTTTCCCCCGCCATATTAGTATAGCGGGGGGGGACCACGGCGGACGGAAAGACCGCCTGCTGCTTTTCCGCCCCGGTTGCCCCGGTCGCCTTGCGGCCGGGGCGAAAAAGGAATAATATGGTGGCGGTGTCTATCAGACACCGCCAGTCATATTATCATGGGCATTTTTCAATGCCTTGCCGCCACGGAAAGGCAGGCGGACTTCACTCTGGGGGCCCCGTGCGGGCCCCCAGAGTGAATGTTAGTAGGGGGTGAGCACGGGGGGCACCTGCTTTCATTTGTAACAGTTCCGCCCCCAATGGTCGTTCTTTAAGCAAATGCATTGTGGTACCTGCAGTGCCGCAATCCATCATTTAAGCCCCAGTGGGTGTTGGCGTGACTTCACTGATTTTAAAACATATATTCCCAAGTGGGGTGAAGACAAAAGTCCAGCTTGTTGCCTCATTGTCCATATCCAAGCCCTCACACCGGGCCCACCTGTTCCAAGGGCTCAACCAACGACAAGGTGCGCCGGATCCGCTGTGTCTCTTCGGCGGCGGTGCATTCTCGCGACCTGGCATGGCCGCTAGAATGTGGAAAGAAAAAGTTGCCCTTTGCAATGAAAACGCACACCCAGGTAGGTATTCCACACTTTACTGAGATCTGCAATGCGACCAGCAAGCGGCTTCGCTACAAATGTTCCAATGGGCTGACCGGTATATATATGTGAAAACAGGATCCCAACCGCTTCTTGCAGCGGTTTAAGCAGGCGCAGACCTCCTCTCCATCAGTAAATTAGATGTCAGATGTTTGAATCATCAAGAAGCCATCACACTAGTCAAAGTGCCAGCAGTGCATATTTATTTAAGAATGTGTCAGAGCAAGTGCCCTCCCTGACGCGTTTCTCTCCGTGGACGGAGCTTGGTCACAACATATATATATATATATATATTTTTTTTTTTTCATCCCTCTCGATGGGAGGGATTCTGCGGGGGGATGCATTAATTCTCGACAGCAACCTTCCCAGCTTGGAAGCATCACAGAGTTCCCACAGAGAGAAGGAGGGAGCGTCCTACCTCGTGCCTTCTCCCTGCTCTCCATAGCTCTTTGCTCTCTATTACTGTTCGATATTTCAGGAATTTGTATTCCTGGAACTTAATACACCTGGCACTGTAATCAACTATCGTACACAACTAAGCCTCGATGAGGACTTTGTGTGTGAGGGCTATGAATGCCGATGGGAAAAAGACTATGACATTTTCAATTAAAGTACTTCATCGCAGCACGTGCAGCGAAAAGACATGCAACAATCTAGGGAACACTAAAAATAATTAAAATGATAATTTCAGGAGAAATTCTGAGCTTTTAGCCATTTATTCCTACCGCCGTGGAAGTTTCTTAGCAGTGTTTCATGATGATGGATTCCTGGAACATTTTAACAGCTATAATGAAGAGAAATACAGCTTAACTTCAGTTTTTAGTTACAAAGTGAAGCTCTACTTCAGTTTTTCATCTTCAGAAGAAGCAGGCAGCTAGTACGGCTGTGCAGCGCCACATAGTAATGTGTGCGCGTACAAGAAGTAAAATGTCACAATTTTTTGGGGCTGTTGCTGGAGACCTTCTTTGGCTGCCAAATAGATGAATTTTGCAGTTATCCTGCTAGTCAGCTGATTTCCGGATTATTTCACACATTGTGAAATCCTGAAGGGTCTGACCAGGGTCGGATTGGAAAAGCGGGCACTCGGGCAATGCCTGAGGGGCCGGTGTCCAGTTACAGCTGTGGGCTGCTTTTTTTTAGCAGACTGGGGCCGATTTGGGTGGTTTCTGCGTTGATTGGATGCTTCCAGAGGTCCAGTGGGTGCCCGAGTGGTCTTTCTGAGGGCAGATGGGCGTCCATTACCTCCCTTTTATCAATGGGCAGAGGTGTCACTCCCTTTCTCTCGCTGGGCCATCCCATTCGTGTATGCATAGTGAGCGGTGCAGGGGGCCTGAGCAGAAGTGGCCTCACTTGTTTTCAGGTGTGTTTCGCCAGTGTAAACTAATCCATGATTTTTTTTACCCCCCCCCCCCCCCTTTTTTTCATAAAATTTTGCGAAGCAGTGTTTTGGGGACAGGCAATATGCAAATGTGGGCCACTTTTTTTAGCAGGCACAGGCCGGTTTTGAATCCCAATCCAACCCTTGGTCTGACTACTGGGCATCGCAGTTATTGGAGAGCAACAACTGGGTCTTCGCATAGACAGAGACACGATGGGTCACGTGAATCATAAAGCAATCCTCCACTGCTGAAGGAGGGAAAATGGTTGCCATTCCATACCAGTACAGAGATGTGGGTGTGGCTGGAAGCTAACAGATTTTTAGGGTGATATAATAAACTTACCACCTTGACCCAATTGTGGCACAGCAACTCACTCAAAGAGGTTAGCACCCTGGAGGGGTTCTCTAAATGGGCAACAATTGGTATAGATTAGAACATCCAGGGGACGTGTGGAGGGATCCCTTCTTTATACAATTTGAGGTTTTTCCAACAAGAATTCGAGATGACCGAGACTGAATACTATTGCTATCTCCAACTGAGACTTGCACTGTGGTAACATATTGTTGAGGGTGAGCAGCTACCAGAGGCCTCTCCTCTGGAGGACCATCTACTTTATTGATCCACTACCTGACAAAGGGATCTCCACAATCTCTAGGAAATCGATGAAAATTCCCCTGACTCTTTATGCCCCCTGAGAAGGGACTGGAAAAAGTTCTGGGAGACATGGATCATGAAGAAGGATGGAGGCCCTTCAGAGCCCATGGGAAAAATCCATCAGAGCCAAGTTTAGACTGGTCCAGATTAAGATCCTAAACAAAGTATAAGTATCTCCTAGATATATATATTTTTTGTTTACAGAGTTTTATATAGGGTAAACTTGACCCGAATCGGGTATCAAAGTGCTTTACATAGCACCGGTTGCATTACATGAGGACACATTCATTATTAAAATTATTCTTTTTTTGCTAGGCACGGGGAGATTAAGTCATTTGCCCAGAATCATAAGATGTTCAGCGTCAATGCCAAGACTCGAACCCAGTTCCCCAGATTCGAGGTCCACCGATATGCCTCAAGGGATGCGATAAGAAGGTCACCTTTTGCCATGTACTCTGGGCCTACCGGTGGTATAGGGGTTTTGGAGTAGGGTGACGGAGGTCATGTCCAGAGTTATCTCCAGACCAGTGGCCCTTGATAAGAAGTGGCTACTACTGAGGATACAAGGAGAGGAAAACTGGCCCAAATACCACTAAATCTGTTTGCAGATGGCAGCTGGGATAGCTAACTTTCTTCACTGAAAAGATGAGGAAGATCTACAATTCCTTCACACATAACCCTCCAGAGTACAGCAACTCTCCCAACGCCCCTTTCGAGGGCTCCAGGCTCACCTGCCTGCCAGCTATCTCTCACGAGGAGCTAGCCAAATTTTGCAGGAAGGTGAAATCCGGTGCCCCTGCAGATCCTATGAGACCAGTCCATTTTCTGGGAGCTTTGGACTTCTTCCTCCCATCTTTGACCTCACTCCTCAACCTCTCCTTCGCCTCGGCCACAGTACCCATCTGCTGGAAACAGGCCTGGGTCACTCCCATTATAAAGAAACCCACCCTAGACCCCACCAAACCGGAGAACTACCGGCCCGTCTCACTGATCCCCTGGGTGGCCAAACTAGCAGAGGCCCACGCGAACAACGTACTAAATGACCACATGGCGGAAAATAACATCCTGGACCCCTCTCAACATGGGTTCAGGCCGGGCTATAGTACGGAGTCCGCTCTCCTTTCCTCCACGGAGCATTTGCGGAAAATCATGGACACCGGTCAAAGTGCTGCGCTGATACTGCTCGATCTCAGCGCGGCCTTTGATACTGTCTCCCATGACATCCTTCTAAAACGCCTGGAAAATATCGGGATCCAAGACTTGGCACTGGAATGGTTTCGATCGTTCCTCACGAATAGGTCCTTCCGGGTGTCAGCTCCCCCATTTATCTCCCAACCTCAAGCTATAGGACAAGGAGTCCCACAGGGCTCTGCCCTCAGTCCATCCCTTTTTAATTTATATATGCAGCCTCTGGCGGAAGTAGCCAAAAAGTGGGATCTCACAATGGTGTCGTACGCTGACGACACACAGTTGGTTATCACCCTCAACGAGGCGCCCTCCCCCGATGCCACTAGATTCAGGGATGGACTGGCCGCCGTCGCCAACTGGATGACTGCAAATTGCCTTCAACTTAATGCAGGAAAAACCGAGGTGCTGCTCCTGGGCAAGAACCCCAACATCTGGAGTGACCTCTGGTGGCCCCCCTCACTGGGCCCAGCCCCTTCCCCTAAAACTCTGGCAAAAAACCTAGGAGTATGGCTGGACTCTGCGCTAAATTTCCAGTCCCACACCAAAAAAGTAGCCGCGACTTGTATTGGACTGCTGAGAAGCCTCAATCCCATTCTAGGCTTCTTCGACCCCAAAACGCGGCAACTCATTGTACAATCGACCATCCTTGCCCGGCTGGACTACACGAGTGTCCTGTTGCTAGGCGCTAACAAGGCTGAAACCAAGAGATTTCAACGTATACAGAATTCTGCGGCCAGGGCAATAGTAGGCCTGCCTAGAAGGTGCTCCGCGAGAGTTACCATTCACAGACTTCACTGGCTGCCCGTGGAAGCCCTCATCCAATTCAAGGCCCTCACCATTGCCTTTAAAATTCTGAAAACTGAGGGCCCTGAGCTCCTACGCCCACTTTTAATGCCCTACAACCCCCAACGCAACCTCCGCTCTAGAGGGCAACACCTAGTCTTGGTCCCCCACACAAAGTTCTGTCGCATCGGAGGACGATCATTCAGACTGCTGGGGGCAAAGCTATGGAACTCCCTTCCCCTCCACATCCGCTGCCTCGACAACCTATCAGCTTTTCGTAAAGCTATTAAAACTCACCTCTTCCCCCCCTGTAGGCCTCCTTTTTTCCCCTTCTCAGTTGGTTATGATATGGTTCTTAGCGCCGGGACGCCCCGTCGCTGGGGCAGCTGTCGCGCTCTACAAATACATAACATAACATAACATAGCATAACATAAGCACAACATAGCAAGAAGATGGGGCTCAGACACCCCGCGAGCATTGACGACTGGTAATCCCACCTAGATTGGTGCCAGAGGCCAGAGGAGGTTATCTACCAAGGCTGAGGTTGCCCCAGAAAATGGGGAAAGGTGTTGGGGCCTGGAAGGAATTTAGAAGTAGTGATGGAGGCTCAGTTAACACAGACAGAACCAGACCAGGTATGTTGATGTGGTGACTAAACTGGAGTACATGTAGGAAGTATTTGGCCATAAAAGCTCCGACAATGATTAACATTGAAAGGTTACTGAACCATTGTATAGCCCTCTGCCAATAATCTCTACTTTGAGAGTTAAACGTGTTTATCTTAATTATGTAATGTATGATGAAAAATTTTCAATATAAAGATTTAAAAAAAATAATTTGGAGTGACATTGTCCATGTCCACTGAACAACCAACTCCAGTAAAAGGAGTATGAGCAGGTTGAACTGTATCCGGACCAACCCACATCAGTTCCTTTTATGCCATTGCACCAACAGGCACATAAGACTCCTCTAACAGCGTTAGTGGAAGAACGAGAATCATGATGCACAATGATAAGCACTCAATACAAATGTTATAAAAAGATAAATAACATCTACACAGAAGGAACAATGAAACAAGGTAACGTAACAAAATCCAATAGTTTAAGGTATTCTACCAACTACACAACCTACAAAAAAGCAACTATGTATGATATCAACACCAAAACTCATATTACTCCTCACTTTAAAAAATATGTATAGTAGCACTTACAGACATAAACACAATATTTGTAATAAGAATGTCAATAACATGAGCAACATTCTATACATTCAAGCTAAGTTGCAAGTAACTATTTCAAAAGTTGCATCTACCTTCAAACACTTTCACACAAAATGATAATACAAATTAGCACATATGCTACATATGCTACATTTGGGACATTTGTTCAGTGTGCTCTGCAGGGGGCCAAACATTAGATGAGCGCAGAGTCAAAAAACATTTATCGTACAGTGATAGACACAGTGAGAATCTCATGCCACTCTCAACCTCAACTCCACTGCCCTCAAATTGTGCCACATCATAAGGACCCAATGCCCATAGTTCACAGTTTCCACAATACATGGTTCAAGGGTGGCACAAAATGACACTGAACTCACCAATTAGCAGACACTTTTGTGAAACACTGGTTGACGTAAACCATAAAAGTTTGAGGCCCCATCATCAACAACCACCAACAACTTGACCACTGCAGACAACTCAGTTTGTAATATCCACAATTCAAGGGTCATACTAACATGTGCCACTCGGTAAAATCAAACATTTTTTTACGGGCGGCAGTACAATGCAAAGCATGAAATGCTGTGCCCCATCGTGCCCCGCCCACTAATAACCTGACCATTGCATGCAACTCACATCACAGTATGCACTATGCAGATGGTCAAATGGGACATGAAACGGTATTGAAACATACTTTTGGGAAAAAGCAAAAACCTTTTTGGAATGCTGATTAGTGTAAAGCACGAAGGGCCTCATTTATGAAAATGAGGCTTTGTTGCTGCACTGCCCTACGGCAAAAGAAAAGGGCAGGTATGCGCCGTATCTATCAGATACGATGCATTCCTGTCCTTTTCCCCTGCGCCTGCACACAAGGGATCCCGTGCGCCAACGTAGGTACCTTGACAACATGGTGCAAGGGTGCCTGTATTGTGGGGATGATTATTATTGTGCAGGAAGGGAAACCTTCTTGCTGTTATGTATCACTTTAAGACCCTATTGTAATTTCCCCGATTCATGCCCTTATATAGGTATAAATCACTATATCCTTATATAGGCATAGAAATCATAACCATATTGAGGCATAGCTCATGCAGTCCAAATACGGCAGGGCTACTTCCACTAGTTCCGAAAATCTACACCGATTTCTTGGAAAACTCAGCTTCAGCAGTTAGGGTCTTTCCCTTGCTTGAGAACTGACTTTTCCAAGAACTCATGGAGTTTTCAAAGAACTGAGACTCTTTGATGACGTTGTTCTGACCACCTTTACGTCAAACTCGGCAACTTCAAGGTATAAATATGCCCACACTTGCTTAAGCGAACACACAGTGGCTTGGAGCAGTTCGACTATCTACTTGCCCGACGCATCCTGCTACAGCAAGTGCCGAAGGAAGCCGACCCTCCAGCAGACACACTGAGAGAGACGCTGTCTTTTCTCCTGCCGAGAAATCCAGCTCCAGTGCTTCCAAGCTACCCTTGTGGGTTGTTGGGAAATCGAGTCCCGAGACTGACCTTCTCCATTCTAAACTAAGGTACGGAGCTGATTAGACCTTAAGACAAATCTTGGACAGATTCTTGGCAAAAGAATTCTACATTTATGCTATACCTCACTTACTTCTTCCCTCGTACTAAGCTTAAGTTAGGTACACCGGTGTAGGCGTATTTTAGAAGCACCAGTTGAGTACTTTTAGCCTCTGTTATTTAAGTATGTATTTTTCTATGGTTTAGGAACCATACAATGCTCCTACAGTATAATTTTGTTCTACTTTTTATCTTGTATGCGTTATATATTACAACCAGTTTTGCGATTGTAGCAGTTCATTTCTTATGCTTGAGAAAGAAGACTGTGCGATAAATCCTTTTATTGAAAACACCCATCTATCTATTCCTCTGCAACTCTGGTGAAACGAAGCATGCACGATTGACTGTGTGAAACATATATCTATTGTTTCCACAACTCTGATGATCAGTTTTATCTTGGGGAAACAAAGTTGCCATGTTTATGCAGTTGTCAGAAACTAATCCCTTCTTGTGAATTCAAGAAAGTTTCTAGTGACCTCTGAGCTAGCTGGCACTCACAATTAAGTCTAGTATATTCGATAGAGACCTAGTAGACCTCTGTCCTAAGTCTAATCTATAGGATATGTTATTCCAATGCACAAAGCCTATTGGGAATATAGGAACTACACTACATGGCGCCCAACGTTTGGTAAGGCACTAATTTAACGCTAGATACTAGAGTAACTCAGTCGTGCTTTTCACAGAGACACCTTTTTTCCCGTGAATACTCCAATAGACGTCTGGAATAAGTGTGAGCGGGAAATCCGTTACGCTCGCGGATTTTGCGGATTATTGGGAAATCCGCAATCCTCGAATTTTGCGGATTTCCCGCAAAATCCACAAAAAAAAATCCGCGAACGTAACGGGTTCAAAAGTTGAACCCCCACTCATGCAACTATTTTACAATGGCGCCAGCAAGCTGCCAGCGCCGTTGTAAAATAGTTACAAAGTTAGCTTGCACAGGAACCACTAGATGAAACGAAGCAGGTGCTGCTTTATTTTATCTAAGTGCTTCCTGTGCAACCTAACTTTGTAACTATTTTACAACGGCGCTTGCTCGAACTAGTTGATGCTCAAATTCAGTGACTCATTCATTAGCCCAAAAACAATCGAGCGTCGTCGAGGCTGTACAGGTGTGCCTTCTTCCCAAATCTACAGTGGAAAATCAGCTGTGATGCTGGATAGGCTTTGCATCCTTGACTTTCACGAGCGCAATACCCGTGCTGTTCCTGTGACCAGGAGCTTCTTTCTCTTCATCTGCTGAACTGATCTTTCTCTGACCTTTTATTTACACAAGAGGCACATACCCTACTGGGCACATTGTGTTCGCACGGGTTTCTGCAAGTTCGCACACGTTTTGTACAATTTCGCAATTTGCGAAATTGTACAAAACCGTCGCGAACTTGCAGAAACCCGTGCGAACATAAAAAAAAAAAATCTGCAAATTCGCGGGAATTCGCGGGTTTTGCGGATTGCGAGTTCGCAAATCCGCAAAATTCGCGAACGCGAGATTCGCAAAATTCGCCCATACTTAGTCTGGAATGGGTCAAAGGATAAAATATCCGCCACAACTGAGTAGGACGAAAATCCTATGTATTAGATTTTGTTTTGTTCAACGTTGAAGGATACAGTGTTCCAAAATATTGTGCACCTTATCTTTGTTTCCTTGAAACTTGCTCTGCATACTTTCATTAAACAATGTTGAATAACGACAACACTGAAGCCGGTGGATCTGGAACTCATCAACCAGGTTTAGACATCACAGGGTTTTATGAAAATGACCCCGATGCTATAGTCATCCCGGAAAACGTAGGAAAAGCCATAGCCGTAAAGCTTATAGAAAATGGCCTATCACCGAGAGGTGGTACGGTTATATTCGTCATAGAGGCCAATGAATATCGGCAGACAGAGGTATTATATTCATGGATTGTCTTTCCACAAGCAAATCCAATAACACATGTGTTCCACTTCTACAAGATGGAGGAACATCCAGCGGAATACGTTCCTTTCGAGGATGTTGAAATTCCACTAACTTACCAAGAGCATCAGCTCTGGTTTAAAGGCGCCCTACATCATCAAAACCACATTACCAGGCTCGGAGCCTCGGTCCACTAGGTAGACCAGGAGCAACATGGCCTGTACTAGCCAGCTATACACCACATCCTAACATTGAAAGAATGTCAGATGTAGAACAGTTATCTCAGCTAAAACAATTAATTAAAATTCATAGACAATTGGTACAATATGTCATGCGGACCGTAACGGTCCAACCTGCGATTAGAATTCCACAACACAACCCTCATCAGGGGAACACAAACAAAATGAAAACTCTGAAAAGAGGTATAACCTTAGAAATAGGGATAATTTAAGAAAACCTGATAGATATCAAAATACTGATACACGATCCTCTCGTACCTTTCAGACTTCCTCGCAGAAATCCAAAAGAAGAGGACGATCAGAACACAAAGAAGAACGCGTGAAGTCCAAAGATGATCAACACGTTCCAAAAAATAAGAAAACTCAATTCTCCAAAAAGAAGGTAGCAAGTATTAAAATCAGACATGCCGAGGATCTTGAGGACACAACTCAAGAACGGGGAGTGTGCCCAGACAATGCTGGACAGCGCAGCAGAGGTCACCATAGCTCGCAGGATCCTGAAAGATCATCTGGAAACAGTGGATCTGAATGAATACATTCAGGTTGAAACTGCTGACACCAGGGTTAGTGTACCCCATAAGATATATGAAGTAACACTCCGGATAGAGGGGGAATTAACTAGAAAAATAAAAGCACTCTTTTGGGAAAAACTATCTCAGGGTTATGACATCCTTCTGGCTGAAAAAGACTGGCCACCTGAATTTGTCAGGGAGTGCCCACATGGGAAGAAATAAGGAGGATCCTGCCAACTACAGGCCGATTAGCTTAATTGACGTAGTACAAAAGGTGGTTGGCAGGGTCCTCCCATCGAGAATAAGGTCTTTGATGGACCAAGCTAACGACCTTTCGCACTTCTAGTCGGGATTCAGGAAGAAAGTAGGGACGATAGATCAAGTGTTCAGATTCTGCACCCTACACTGGAAAGAGGTAACCATAGGGAGGGGTAGCTTATATCTGGCCTTTATCGATCTCAAGACCGCATTCGATCTGGTCCCCTGGGCCAAGCTATGGCAAGTACTGCATGACCTGGGGATTCCTCCCATGATCCTTGATTTCACTAAGCGTCTTCATGAGGGGAACTATGCGAGAATCAGCTGGGGCAATCAAGGCCAGTTAACGAGAAGGGTGGCAGTTAATAGGGGGGTGCGCCAGGGTTATGTTTTGGCCCTAACCTTGTTCTCTCTCTTTGCAAATGGGGTGGTAGACCATTTGAGAGAGGTTCCATCTGATGCCCCAACCCTGGCAGGGGAGAAAACCCCCACCCTCTATTCGCAGACGATACGCTACTGGTCTCAAAAACACCTTCCGGCCTACAGAAACAGTTAGATAGGTTTAGCCACTTCTGCAATCTACAGGGCCTAACGATCAGCGCCGACAAAACAAAATTGATGACAATCTCCCCTTCCAAACGCTTTAAGAACACTATTAACCTGAATGGCACCCCCTTGGAAACTGTAGTCTTTTGACTATTTGGGGATCAGGTTGAATAACCAAATGAAGTGGAATACCCATTTAGCCAAGATGCTCCTTAACCACAGAAGGGTAGCGGGAGCCATTTTAAGAGAACAACAGCTCTCAACCAGCAGACCAGTAGGCCCGGCTCTCGTGGTCTATGAGGGCAAGGCACTGCCTTTGGCACTTTACGGGTCGGAGTTATGGGGATTTGAGGATGTTTGTGACATAGAGAGATCAGAGAATACGTTTTTCAGGGGTTTGGTATCTCTCCCTCTTTCTACCCCTCTGACACCGCTCCGTAGAGACCTGGGCAGGCAGTCCTTTACAAATATTGTTAGACTACGACCTCTATTGTTCTGGGTACGCCTAAGAAAAACTCCCGAACTGGCCAACTAGGTGGCTGCACTGACCGAGAATATCCATCTTGACTCAGGGAATAAGATCAAGTGGATCGGTAAACTTAAGCAGTTGGTAATAGAGATTGGGTTCGGAGAGGCCTGGGCATCCCAGACTGTGCCAGCCAAGCAAATCATCAAGAAGGCATACTGGGAATGGGTGAAAGGGGTGGAGGCTCGTAAAACTAACTGGGGGACTCTCACTGAACAGTTCCTAGAGCATAAGCCGGTTGCTAAATTTGAGCATTACTTTGATTTTATTCAATCTCCCCGGGATAGATTGCTCTACACGAAATTTAGGTTAGGAACACTCCCACTTAATGATTTGGTAGCGGGTTGGAGGAATCACTGCTTGCCTTCTGTGAGCTGCCCAGGGTGCTACGCGCCATCAGAATCGCTTTCCCATTTCCTCTTTGCATGTCCCGCTTATAGAGCTCCCGGGAGGAAATGGTTGAAACCTATATGTAAAAACTTGGGGTTTACTGATTACAGGGCAGCACTACGTATGTTTAAATCAGACACCTCCTCCCTCAGCATGATCTGTGCGGTAGCAAAATACTTGGGTAATGCTTGCCTGATCCGCTTAAAACTCAGTAAAGACAAGAGTCTTTAGGGAGCAAATGCTGATTTTTATGTCAACTGTAAAGATCATCTGTTTTTCAATCAATCACGGCATTTGTATAGCGCACTACTCACCCAAAGGGTCTCAAGGCGCTAGGGAAGGGGGGTCCGCTACTGCTCGAACAGCCAGGTCTTGAGTTGCTTCCTGAAGGCGAGGTGGTCCTGGGTCAGGCGGAGGTGGGTCGGGAGGGAGTTCCATGTCTTGGCGGCGAGGTAGGAGAAGGACCGTCCTCCTTTGGTGGCTCTTCGGATGCGGGGGACGGTGGCGAGGGCGTGGCCGGTCGATCGAAGCTGGCGTTTGGGAGCGTAGAGGTTGAGGCGGCTGTTGAGGTATCCCGGGCCTTGGTTGTGTAGGGCTTTGTGTGCGTGGGTGAGAAGTCGGAAGGTGATTCTCTTGTTGACCGGGAGCCAGTGCAGGTCTCTCAGGTGTACGGAGATGTGGCTGCGACGGGGGATGTCTAGGATGAGACGTGCTGAGGCGTTCTGGATCCGCTGGAGTCTCTTCTGGAGCTTGGGGGTGGTTACGGCGTAGAGGGAGTTGCCGTAGTCCAGACGGCTGGTGACGAGGGCCTGGGTGACCGTCTTCCTGGTCTCGGTGGGGATCCACCGGAAGATCTTACGTAGCATGCGCAGGATGTTGAAGCACGACGAGGAGACGGCGTTGACTTGTCTGGTCATGGAGAGGGAGGAGTCCAGGATGAAGCCCAGGTTGCGTGCGTGGTCTGTTGGTTGGGGTGTGCTGCCCAGGGCGGGGGGCCACCAGGAATCGGGAATGGTGGAACAAAAACCATTTGATATCAAAGATCGTTTGGCTGTTTTACAGGACTTAAATGAAACAAGAAGAAGTCTAAGCAACACCAGTGAAAAGCCAACGACCACTGAAGAAAAACCACCTGTCCCAGCAAGAACTGTCTGGATTCCAAAGGTTGGGGATCTAGTCAGGGAGAAAATAGCGGACAAGAAGGAAGTTGGGCCTCCTTACAGAAAACCAGTACCTGTACTAGCAATCCACGGATCAAGAACAGTGCTACTGCCGCCCCTTGCTGGAAGAAAGG
Organism: Lissotriton vulgaris; assembly: GCF_964263255.1. Classification (NCBI taxonomy): domain Eukaryota; kingdom Metazoa; phylum Chordata; class Amphibia; order Caudata; family Salamandridae; genus Lissotriton; species Lissotriton vulgaris. Next base: position 905,388,409 of record NC_141699.1, read on the forward strand.
AGAACCGGTCTGTTTCAATTGACCTGGTAAAACCACACCATGTGGCTGATAATAAGTAGTAGGCCCAGTAGGCTCCCAAGATGTAGCATACGACGAAATCTTGCTACCATCCAAGAGGTTCAAACTGAAAGACTCATCACCTTTGGAGATTCTAAAGTGAGAAAAGAAGAACTATGCAACAAAGCCATGGAACATGTGCCTCTTGAAACACAACTAACAGTTCATCAAGAAACTTCCGTCTACAATGATGTAGCATCTGACTATACAAACATGTCAAGGGAACAAGCAACTCCAGCGATTTAAAAGAATCCGGATGCAATACCAACTATTGACAGAATTGCCTCTGGCTATTGAGTTGAGTCCAGAGACTGACCTTCTCCATTCTAAACTAAGGTACGGAGCGGATTAGACCCTAAAAGAAATCTTGGCAAGCGAATACTACATTTATGCTACACCTCATTTACTTCCTCCCTCGTACTAAGCTTAGGTTAGGTACACCAGGATAGGCGTATTGTAGAAGCACCAGTTGAGTACTTTTAGCCTCTGTTATTTATGTATGTATTTTTCTATGGTTTAGGAACCATACAATGCTCTTACAATATAAATTTGTTCTACTTTTTATACTGTATGCATTATATTTTACAACCAGTTTTACAATTGTAGCAGTTCATTTCTTATGCTTGAGAAAGAAGACTGTTCAATAAATCCTTTTACTGAAAACGCCTGTCTATCTATTTCTCTTCAACTCTGGTGAAACGAAGCATGCATGATTGATTGTGTGAAATATATATCTATTGTTTCCACAACTCTGATGATCAGTTTTATCTTGGGGAAATAAAGTTGTCATGTTTATGCGGTTGTCAGAAACTAATTCCTTCTTGTGAATTCAAGAACGTTTCTAGTGACCTCTGAGCTAGCTGGCACTCATAATTAAGTCTAGTATATTCAATAGAGACCTAGTAGACCTCAGTCCTACGTCTAATCTATAGGATATATTATTCTAATGCGCAGAGCCTATTGGGAATATAGGAACTACACTACATTGCAAAAAAACAATCACAAGCGTCTTTTTCCTTTTTTATGTGTGCAGCAGAATCACATTGAAAAAGGAAAACAAGGAAAAATTAAGATAGTTCTTCTCATTGTGTCTCCCTTACATCGCCCCTGGGGATGCGTAAGTTCTTGGCACTGCCTCTGATTTACGATTTCTCGTAAATCTGGGGCAGTGTCAAAAAACCATGCATGTTGCTGGGAACTCCACCAGGAACAACCATTGCATGCCTCTTTATCACCGAAAACTGTGTTAAAAGGAATTATATTAACGAGGCAGCATTAAGCCATAAAAAAATGTGCGTTTAGAGCTGCCTCGTAAATATGGAGTAGGTTCCTGCGCCATGGAAGGTCACAAAAAGTGACGTTCTGGCGGTGCAAGGGACATGATAAATGAGGTTAAGTGTAAAATGTAAATGTGGGTGTACTTGTAAAGCGCACTGCCACTCCATGGAGTATACTGGCGCTGAAGACCGCTGGGGAACCCATCCTGGTTTTCCCTGTGAGATGGTCCCTTTCTGGGTACCTCCAAGGTGAAACCAGGCATCCCCAGCGTGTGTGGGGGGCCATTGTAGAGATGAGGCAGCTTATTGCCCAGAGTTGCCGAGTGTGTTCCCTGGTTGGAGTAGGCACCGAGGCGAGAATTATGGAGTCCGTTTTGACCCTGGTCCACGACCTTGCCGCGTTGGGAATTGAACCCTGGTCCCGGGCCGTTCTCTGCTTACGGGTCTGCCACCTCTAACCAGTGAGCCACACCACTCCACGTTGAGCTATCATAATCACCCACCAATCACCTAATCGCTGCTGGTGACTCACTTCACAGTAGCCACTATGCAGGGGTCACAAGGGGCCTGAAACAGTACTGAAATGCACCGAAAAACCAAAACGTTTATGGAATGCAGGTTCACATAAAGCATTAAATGTTGAGCCCCATCATGAACACTCAAGAACAGCCTGACTACAACAGGCAACTCACTTCAGAGTATCCCATATCCTGGTACACATGTGGAGTGAAATTGACTTTAAACACGCCTTTGGGAAAAAGCAAACACTTATAGGAATACAGAATAACTCAAAGAATGAAATGTTGAGCCCCGTCATGAACACCCACAAACCACCTGAGCACCGTGATCAATTCATTTCACAGTATCCACTAAACAGGAGTCACAACCGGCATGAAACAGTACTTAAATGCACCCTTTGAAGAAAGCCAAAACCTATATGGAATGCATGGTGATATAAAATCATGAAATGTGGAGCACTGTCATGAACAACCACCACAAAAAGGACCACTACTGGCAACTCAGTTCACAGAACCCACTATGCAGGGATCATAGGTGGCATGAAACATCATTTATATCAATGACTCCCTTACTGGGACTGGCTACAAGAGGTTTTTTCAAGCAGAAAAATCACACCCACCTCTTTTACAGAAACTGGAAGAACATGGTGCACTCTTCAAATTGCTAGAACAAAGGTGTGGCTTCCCTTATTAACTCGTTTTTGTTGGTGGAGGCAAACTCTTTCATCATTTGACCTGCCAATCTACTCGGATATCATCCATGAAACTGACAGCCCCCACTTTCAGCTGCCTTGAAACTCAACTCTTGAACTAGGGAACAACAGAGAAGGATTTCTCATTGGGCCATATGCATGAGCACATTTTTCCATAGACAAAGAATGGGCAAACCCCTTTGATGCATCTAGCCCATTGTTTCTTCGTCCAGTCATCTGTCCACTCTACCCAACACCTCCAGCTGTGAATATGTATGTAAGATATGTGCTTGTACACATGGCACTGTTTCAGCTTTCATTCCACAGTTATCATACCTAAAATCCTCTTCATGTTATTCACCTAAAGTGTTAATGACCCCTTGCGTCCTGTTGTTGTGGTTTACAGGATTTCGCATCTCGTCGCAATGGGATGTATGACTTTACAATGCATACTTTTACCATGCATACCATTACAACGTGGTTTTTACAGCGCATACCATTACAACGCATAGCGCTTTGGGGTGCTGGATAGTGAATAGTTTAATTTACTATTCCAACTCCAGTCCCCGTGGACACTAGGGAAGGTGTTGGATAGTAAATTAAACGTATTCCCTATCCTAGAGCGCCCCCCAGTGCAATGCGCTGTAATGGTTTGCGTTGTAATGACTGCGTTGTAATGGTAGTGCGTGGTAAAAGATTCGTTGTAAGGGTTGTGTACCTGCTGCCACATTCATCCACCGCCCAGGAGACCAGAGTTGCTTGGGAAGCCAGAAGATGCCGGAGTGTTTCATGAGTGTCCGTCAGCACTGTATGTGGAACCCAAGGCAAGCCGTGTCTATGGACTCCCAGGGGTGTCTTGTACAACTTTATGCCTCGTGTCGGTGCCTGAGACAGGCAATTAATCTTCTTTGTCCAAAACAGTGCTTTAAACGGTGTAATAGGAGCAACAGTCCGGGCATGAATGTCAATTCCCCAAAAAGCCTGGGGTAGAGGAAGTGACATGACACGCAATTTGACCTCTACCTTTACCTTTACCTTTACCTTTACTCAGAAACACATTCTTACACAATCACACAGAATCACACACACATACTCTCTCTCACATTAACATACTCTCACCTGCACACATGCACACAACATACATTTTAAAAAGCCTGTTCTCCTTACCTCTGCTGCCAGGGCGGATCACATTACAGCTAATTGCACTGCATAATTTTTTTATTACAATAATAATGAATAATTTTGTTCACTTTTAGTGTAATAAAAAATGACAAAAAACAGGGAGATTGGCGCCCCAACCAATGTCCATAAGGACAAGATGTCCCTGTGTTCCTGGCTCTGATTTTGCTTCCCCTGAGGCCAGGGGTAGCAAATGCAGTTCTTGGGGTCGCAGGTGAGACCCCTGGTCAGTGGCGGCTCCACCGCTATGGCGGAGGAGCGTTGCCCCGCTGCTTTTAAGGAGGGTATACATAGTAGAAGCATAAAATGATAATAACTTTGCGCTATTATCATTTTATGGTCCGTGCTGCTTTACGGGCAGGGGAGGGAAGGAGTGGTTTGCCCACTTCTAAGTGCGCAATGACTGTTTGGTTATCCCTCTCGGGCCCCCCAAACCAGTCATGCGCACTTTCCCCATTCTCCATGCAGGCTGCATTACAGCCTGCACGGAGAATATGCCCCGGCCCCCATTCCCTGGTTGAGCGTTGAACCAGGATGTTCAAACCCAATCACAACGCTGCCTTGTTGTGTTGTGATTGGTCAGTGGGGCAAGGTACGTTTATTTGTTTTTTATATATTTTCCCCCGAGCAACCCCTCCATGATCCCCTCTTACTGCAACGCCCCCCCTACAGCTCCCACCACGCCACCTGCGAGCCATGCCACCCACCACTGCCCCTGGCGACCCCTAAATGACGTCCTTGAGTCCTGGGCCAACTAATGTGCGGCTCCGGGGCTCAAGACCCAGCAATACTTCTGCTGAGGTGCTCTTGGGAGTGCACCCAAGCCTGGGCTGTGAAAGGGAAAAGGCACCAGCAATTAAGCTTTCATTTTGTAAGTAACAACGTGTTCAGCAGCTGCTGCTGCTACTCACCGTGGCCACAGGAAGGTTTGGGTGCTGACGGCAGAGGGATCATACCCCATGGGGGCTCTGGTGGTGGGAAAGACAATTGTTAAAAAAACTCCATTCATGTAGGAGGGTGTGGATGTTTAGCCTTAAGCACTGGAGTGCTAACATCTGAATAAAAAATAGTGCCTTCCTTATTGTCACCACTTCATTTAACTGTTTCCACAAATGTAGCCCAAAAATCACAAACTGAAACTTGATTTTTGCATTTTTCACGTAGTTACCAAGTGGTCCATTGTTTATTGTGACCCGTCCACCCAACCTCAGCTTTTTGAGCACTACAATGTTGCATTTTGGGATTTGTAGTTTACTGAGTAAGTAGAAAGTGAAAATCCCAAGAGGTGTAAGAAAACTTGAACTCTATATGTTTTAAATTTTACAAACTCAATCTGGGCTATTTCCTATACTATTACTCCTAACCTGCATGTAACACCAAATTTAAACCTTTTGTGTTTACAGCATGCAAAAAACGAACACTGGTAATGTTTTTTTATTTGGCTTTCGAATTGTTTATAGAGAAAATGTTTTCACCAAGCTTCCTTAATGGGCAATATAGGTTTAGCAAGGGAAGCCACAGTGCAAGCTTTTTAAGCATTGAAGGATTCAAAAAATATTAGTGTGACTGAGAGAGTGCACGAGCGTGGGGGTGAGAGACTGCGTGAGAGAGCGTATGTGAGAATGTGGGAATTTTTGAGCATGTGAGAGTGTGTGTGTGAGAGAGTGAACGTGAGTGTAAGATTGTGAGAGGGAATGTTTGAGAATATAAGTGTGTGTGTAAGAGTGTCAGTGTGAGTGTGTGCCTTGTGCTTCTCAGCAGGGCACTAGTCCTAAAAAAAGAAGTGGGCGGACGCTGACGTCACGACAGGAAGTGACGTCACGAAAGGGGGCGTGCACCATCAGACTCATTGCCTCCCCTCGCTCTCCCCTTAGATGCGATTGCATCAGAGAAGCCAACGCATGAGCAGCGGTCTGAATGGGCTCCGATCTCGCCCCAGCGAGGCCAAAGAGTGAATGTTTGGCACCATTTGCTCCAGTTATCGAGCTCACGGTAAAATAAGTGGGGGGATCAGTGCTTTAAATGGGAAAAAATAAGTGCAGGTACTCATTAACATGAGCCAGCAGTGTAGTAAGTGGGCGGGGCCAGGGGCAGGGCTAAGGGCAAGACATGATGATACTTAACGACTTCTATAACAGTTGCGCCACACAACAAAACACATGATAAATGTGTGTATATAAACAAAGCAGGTTAATATTACACAAACTGAAAGAGAAATGCGATAATATGTTAACATTTCCTTTTTTTGCAATAGTTACACCTTCTTAATGCCATACTGTTAAATGCTGTTGTTTGGCACAACACTATATATTTTTGAGCATGTGAGTAGGAAGAAACTGAAAATACCTCCACTACGAACCAAATCTCTTATGGCACCAAGCAAATGAAGCAAATCATCATGACCCTCCCCAGAAGATATTTCTTGTCTCTTCCATCGATCTATCGATTCATCCTACCAAATCCTGCTGATGTCCACCATTTACCCTTTACATTCTGTCGTCTATTCAGTTTTTCATACATCATTCAGTTTTTCACCATTCTGTCTGTCCACCCTTCATATCCAAACCTATCCATCCATCTTTAAACCTATCCATTCATCCTTTCACTTATCCATCTCTTTATCCACCCTTTCGCTCATCCATCAATCCTTTCTCTCATCTATCCATCCACCCTTTCATTCCATCCACCCTTTCATTCCATCCACCCTTTCACTCCACCCTCTTTCACCCATCCATTCACTCATTCATCCATCCATTCATACATCCACCCTTGCTTATTCATCTATCCACTCACTCACTCACTCACTCACCCTCCAACCCTCCCTACTACAATATTTATGAACCTTTGTCACCGAGCAGACATGTACACACAAAGTTCCACCCATTTTTCTTACAAAAAACAAGCATACAAACGCAGGCAAATACACAAAAAAAGAAGACACACTAAAGACTCCGGTATGTTAAAAGTCATTTCATACTCTTCATCATAGCTTTTTTAATAGCCACTACCAGGGGACTGCCATGATTCCTATGTTTGTGCAAATGCAGAGGATAGTGTGAATGTGGTTGACAGCACAGGGCCTGAATGGACCCCGTAGCTGCCTAGGTTTCAGATTGCTATGTGTGACATTTTCATATTTTCATTGTAATTGTGAGTGCCATTTCAACGACTATGAGTGACACTTTCTTTCTCGCTAGCAAAATTAAGCAAGTAAGACGAGGGAATCATATAAATATCAGAAAAAACATCCATTTGAGTATAGCTGCTAATGTTTCAGATTGCTTTTGTGTGACATTTTCATAGATTCAGTGGATTTACGAGAGTCAGGCAACAACTAGATGTGCAACATTTAGAGTGGCACTTTCTTGCGAGCATAATCATGGTATGAAGTCAATAGAAATAGACAAATATCAGAAATCACACTCATTTAAGCAACAAGGAAGTCAAACTCTGCAGTAGGTGCTTTTGAAGCTATTCAAATTCTTTTTAAAAAAATCAGCACCCTCCACTCCAACCTCAGCTTCAGGTGTGGCCAAACCACATGTAACAAAGGGATCTCAGTGACAAAAGCAGCAACCCACTGAGCTATCCACATACAATCAAGTACAATACAATATGCTTTTTTTGAAGGAGGCATATTAACCCTCTACGCTACTTAATGGTCAGAGTGAAAAGTGCCAGTGGAGAAAACTCTGACCTCTCTCCAGCAGGAACAATAATCACCTGACTTAGCAAGTCTAACTATGCTGAGAAAATAAAGGGTGCTGCTTCGTAGTGTCACTGTCAAGCAGGGATGTTAAACGCTTGGCACTACTAATAAATCAGCAAAGCTGCTAGTTTAGAGAAAAGGTAGCACTGGGCTGGCGGTGAGTGTGGGGCAGAAGTTAGGCTCGGGCTGGGCACAGCAATAGCCCATCATGTGGAGGGCAGGAGGAGGTGAGCAGGTGATCGAGTCTCGAGCACCGGCTTTCTCCTTCAAGTCCATGTAGCAGGAGAATTCCTGTGTGCTCTGGGGCCCGGCTGGCAGGCAGAAAATGAAACACCCTGCCACAGCATGGGCGGCGACCACTGTGTGACAGAAATATTTACAACAAGGGGTGGTGAGGGACAGAGTCTCTGAATTAAACAGAATACTCTCACCCAGTCAAGAGATCAGGGCTAGATCCAACACCGTTTTTTTAGCTCACTGCACCATCCCAGTTTCAGAACCTGGCTGTATGCAAATTAGTCTGTTCCTGTCCCAGTGCATGATGGGAACAGGGCAAACCAAACTACAAAAGCCAATTCTTACACTGGGAAGGAAACAAGCTACCGGGGACTGGTTTCTGGCATTTCAGCCTCTTCGGCCCGGCTTGCTTGAATCCTGATGGTGCAATGAGCAAGGGACTCACATCTGAGTATACCCTTCCGCGCTTAGGGTGGACAAAAATATTTAAAACAAGGGGTGGTGAGGGACAGAGTCTCTGAATTAAACAGAATACTCTCACCCAGTCAAGAGATCAGGGCCAGATCCAACACCGTTTTTTAGCTCACTGCACCATCCCAGTTTCAGAACCTGGCTGTATGCAAATTAGTCTGTTCCTGTCCCAGTGCATGATGGGAACAGGGCAAACCAAACTACAAAAGCCAATTCTTACACTGGGAAGGAAACAAGCTACCGGGGACCGGTTTCTGGCATTTCAGCCTCTTCGGCCCGGCTTGCTTGAATCCTGATGGTGCAATGAGCAAGGGACTCACATCTGAGTATACCCTTCCACGCTTAGGGTGGACAAAAATATTTACAACAAGGGGTGGTGAGGGACAGAGTCTCTGAATTAAACAGAATACTCTCACCCAGTCAAGAGATCAGGGCTAGATCCAACACCGTTTTTTAGCTCACTGCACCATCCCAGTTTCAGAACCTGGCTGTATGCAAATTAGTCTGTTCCTGTCCCAGTGAATGATGGGAACAGGGCAAACCAAACTACAAAAGCCAATTCTTACACTGGGAAGGAAACAAGCTACCGGGGACCGGTTTCTGGCATTTCAGCCTCTTCGGCCCGGCTTGCTTGAATCCTGATGGTGCAATGAGCAAGGGACTCACATCTGAGTATACCCTTCCACGCTTAGGGTGGACAAAAATATTTACAACAAGGGGTGGGGAGGGACAGAGTCTCTGAATTAAACAGAATACTCTCACCCAGTCAAGAGATCAGGGCTAGATCCAACACCGTTTTTTAGCTCACTGCACCATCCCAGTTTCAGAACCTGGCTGTATGCAAATTAGTCTGTTCCTGTCCCAGTGCATGATGGCAACAGGGCAAACCAAACTACAAAAGCCAATTCTTACACTGGGAAGGAAACAAGCTACCGGGGACCGGTTTCTGGCATTTCAGCCTCTTCGGCCCGGCTTGCTTGAATCCTGATGGTGCAATGAGCAAGGGACTCACTTCTGAGTATACCCTTCCACGCTTAGGGTGGACAAAAATATTTACAACAAGGGGTGGTGAGGGACAGAGTCTCTGAATTAAACAGAATACTCTCACCCAGTCAAGGGATCAGGGCTAGATCCAACACCGTTTTTTAGCTCACTGCACCATCCCAGTTTCAGAACCTGGCTGTATGCAAATTAGTCTGTTCCTGTCCCAGTGCATGATGGGAACAGGGCAAACCAAACTACAAAAGCCAATTCTTACACTGGGAAGGAAACAAGCTACCGGGGACCGGTTTCTGGCATTTCAGCCTCTTCGGCCCGGCTTGCTTGAATCCTGATGGTGCAATGAGCAAGGGACTCACATCTGAGTATACCCTTCCATGCTTAGGGTGGACAAAAATATTTACAACAAGGGGTGGTGAGGGACAGAGTCTCTGAATTAAACAGAATACTCTCACCCAGTCAAGAGATCAGGGCTAGATCCAACACCGTTTTTTAGCTCACTGCACCATCCCAGTTTCAGAACCTGGCTGTATGCAAATTAGTCTGTTCCTGTCCCAGTGCATGATGGGAACAGGGCAAACCAAACTACAAAAGCCAATTCTTACACTGGGAAGGAAACAAGCTACCGGGGACCGGTTTCTGGCATTTCAGCCTCTTCGGCCCGGCTTGCTTGAATCCTGATGGTGCAATGAGCAAGGGACTCACATCTGAGTATACCCTTCCACGCTTAGGGTGGACAAAAATATTTACAACAAGGGGTGGTGAGGGACAGAGTCTCTGAATTAAACAGAATACTCTCACCCAGTCAAGAGATCAGGGCTAGATCCAACACCGTGTGACAGAGCAAGATGGCAGCCAGGCGCATCTAAAGGAGAGTGCTAGGAATGTGGAGAAACAATGGGCTGGCGGCGCAAGTTTTGAGCATATAAGAAAGCCTTCTATGCACAGACTGGGTAACTGAGGCATGTGGCGTTAGGAAAGTAGGTGCATCAGTGCGGAAAGCAGTTAGATTAGTGCTCCAGGGGCCACTTCAATCGCATCGTCTGGGCATTAACCCTCTGATCCAGAGACAGGTGTGAGAATCCGCTCCTGATAATATGTCTATCTATGTATAAAGTGTTACCCTGCACGGAATTTTCCCAACCTGAAGTGCTGCGCATTGAAAATCACAGCGCACACTGTAAAATGAATCTCGACCCTGCTCTGTCCAGCACAGCGTGACGCGAGCACCAGACATTATTCAGATGAGCCCTGCTGAATAGCTCAGCAGGGGCTCAGATCAGGAGACAGAAGCGGCGCCTTTGCTCCCAGAGACACGTCCCACTCCTGCTCGCCACTGCGCCGGCACTCACAGCCACTAAGCCTACCTTTTCATGAGTACCGGTACTCTCCTCGGGCAGTAGAGAAGTACCGGTACTCAGAGTGATACATTTAAGAAGTGCCGGTACTCAGTACCGGTGAGTACCGGCCCTGTTACTGCGATGGAGAACTAGTTTAGCATCCACCACATTGCATTTTGAGAACTACAATAAAATGGCTGTTCTTGGTGCATCAATCAAATGAGGGGGATGGAATGCCAGAAAATCCCATGATTAAAAGTAAATTAGTACCACCTGTTTTAATATGTACCCATAACTATTCTTACTCATTTTCTCATTCATCAGATGGTTTCTTTACCCCTTTTTCTCATTATCTCTGTATCAAATTGTTCCTTGCTATAATATCTTTTGATGATATAAGTTTTATCACTCTACTGTTTCATCTTATGTTTTTCTGTTAACTTTGGTATTTCATTATTATGCCAATAAAAATTATAAAAACATTTAAAAAAATAATTTAGTAGGGTTGCCAGCTTAATGCAATGAGAGATTTTCAGTTGAGGTCAGGTAAGGTGGGTTCATTGTGCAGATAGGGCTTTTGCAATGTCAGAGAATGAAGTTCACGGATTGGCAGATACATTAGAAGTGTGTGTGTGTGTGGTGTGTGTGTGGTGTGTGTGGTGTGTGTGTGTGTGTGTGTGTGTGTGCTCCCAGAGACACGTCCCACTCCTGCTCGCCACTGCGCCAGCACTCACAGCCATTAAGCCTACCTTTTCTTGAGTGCAGGTACTCTCCTCGGGCAGTAGAGAAGTGCTGGTACTCAGAGCGATAAATTTAAGAAGTGCCGGTACTCAGTACCGGTGAGTACCGGCCCATTTAAAGCACTGGGGGGGATGCTGTCCACCGCGTGGTACCCCGACTCGAGTCCTGCTTCTCAGTGTGCAGCTGGCACTATTGCACCAGAGATCATTGATGGCTTATGGGGAGAGAACGCATGGCATATCAGTGGGGGCATTATTTGAGGCAAAACTTTCCTCTTTAGATAATTCTTGACGTAGGTGGACATCGATGCAACATGCTGGTGCTGACATATTGAGGCATAAGAGAACAACTTCAAGCTATGGGGCACCATTGGCAAAATGTTGGTGCTTGCATACTGGAGGCATTTTATTACATAGTGGGGACTTCATTGATATATGGGTGGCACCCATGGTAACATTTCAGCACTAGTACATTGTATGTAACTCTTGGCATATGGGCAGCACACATAATAAAATGTTGGCCCTGACATATTGGAAGTAATTACTGAAATTCTGAAGGTTATTCCTGCCATATGGGGTGGACCTATGGCAAATTTTTTTATGGGGTCAGCTTATGGGGTTTAGAGGCTTTCTTGCCACAACAAAAAAATACAGGAGTATTTCACGAGTGCCCTTACTAATCACACGACCTTTTAGCAAAGGTATGTGACAATTGTGTTCTAAAATACACTATTTGACTATGTTTATTTTGTTTTTTTACCTTTTTTATGAGGTTGAAAGCTCCTCAAACAACCCCTAAATAAGTGGTTTGATCACTCGACTCATTCGCTGAAATTTGGGGAGAGCGTTATACACCCCTCTCCCCCCACACACACCTTCCCCCCTCACACACACACACACACACACACACATACACACACCTCAAAGACACACACACACTTTCAAAAATCACAAGCAACCACTGGTGGGCAGGTGTCACACAATTGCCGAAACATAAAATTGCTTACATTTCAGAAGTGGATACGCCCTCTGCAGCCCCATTCCTAGCTAAAATTCTTCCTCATCATGTTTAAATGTGAGTCCCGTGGGAGCGCAGCCCCAATACTGTTTTTAACCTTGCTCCCAATGACAACCACTGTTTTCAGATCACTGTTTTCTGACCTTGTGTAATGTAAACAGGTGCACACACAAAACGCTGCAATACCCTTGGGCCAAGTTCCCCCCTATAATACTGCAAAAATAAAAGAAAGAAAGAAATTAAAAGTGATACTTACAAAGTTTATTTATGGACATATGAGGCGGTGCCCTTAAAATATCTAAGGTAAACGAGATGCGCCTTACATTTCATACACCGAATATTACACTGCACCACTCCTGCAGATGCAAGGGTTACTTTTAAGATGTCTCTTCGTGAGATCAATGTACGAATAAACATCTCAAGGGTGCTCTTCATCTCCAGGTGTTAGCAAGTGCAACTTAAATTACTATGGCTTTTCCAGCCATTAATAGACGAGGTGGTTTGCAACAAGACAATAGACAGGCAACCCTGCCATCTTGTGGCTATTGAGAAAATTACATTTTCGATACAAAACGTGGAACATGTTTTTAGACACTATCAATCATATGGATTCTTTCTCACACGCTCAATAAAGAGATTTTAAATAGCATATTATTAGCCACATACAGCCTGAAGAGCAGTGCACAAAGAGGCAGACTGGTTACCGTAAGTTCTGAAAAATATATATTTCAAAGCGGAACACGTGAGCTCTCACTGCCCATCACCCTGGCAGTCTCTCCATTATAGCCAGTGAAAGCAGAGGGGGACACCGCGCGGCTGCCAATGCGCTATGAGGCCATATCAATGGCAGTTCTACGTTATTCATACGCTGTCAACTTAAAAAAAAGATAACGAGCTACTTATAGTGCTATCAGTAACGCAATATCTCTAAGCCAGATGCATTCAAACTGGGGGCAAGCCCCCCATAGCTGACCGGGGGGAGGGGGCTGGCTCTGGACAAAGGAAATGTCATGGTGATTGATATAAGTGCTATGCTTTTAGCTGAAATAATGAGTGGCAGTAAGCCACTCTGTAATGGGCCATCCCTTACATTTTTGGTCATTTATATCTGGCTGTCAGTATGTGTCAAAAGGGAAGAGAGTGAGAGTCCAAATACTGGAAAGACTAGTTGCCCCATTGGCTAACAAGTTACTGGCTGACCCCTTAGCCTGGCTAACTTATGAATGGGACTACCTAGCTGGGTACTGTAAGGTAACAAATTAATTGTGACATTAAACCCGACCTGGGGCCTCATTTATGAAAAGTGACGCATCGCTGCGTGAAAGCAGCGATGCGTCACTTTTCAGTGCGCACTCCTTGCGACACCATAGATGCGTCATATTTAATGTATGACGCATCATGTCGCAAGGACTTACAGATACGTCAGTATTTCTGACGCATCTGTAAGCGCAAAAGTGACGCATTGCTGGAGTGTGTCACAAAAGTGACGCATCTCCAGCAATGCGTCCTTTCACATGGGGAGAGCCTCATGTGAAAGGGCTTGCGTCAGTCTTACGCCTGCTGTGAGGCAGGCGCAAGATTTTGAGGCAACCGCATCCTAAAAGTGACGCAGTGAAATCTCATAGATTTCACTGCGTCACTATTACGAGGCTTTTTGTGGGGGAACGCCCCCTCTGCATACATTATACCTGACGCAGGTATAATGTGGCGCAGAGGTTTAAAAAGTGACGCATCTACCTAGATGCGTCACTTTTTAAATATGGCGCAACAAGGCGCATGTTTTACGCCGCAGATGCGTCACAAAAAGTGACGCATCCGCAGCGCAAAAATGACGCAAGGCCTCATAAATGAGGCCCCTGATGCCTAGGTCTAATTCACTACCATTATTAAAGAAATGCAACTTTTAGAATGCTGCCACTGAAGAAAACAAGAAACCTTCTCAGGGGTCCCACTGATACTTGGTCCTTTTAAACCAGAAAAGAAGAAATTGGTACAGAAGCTGTAATATAAAATACATATTTATTAAACCGCAGATGAGGGAGACTACGTCACATAGAAGCCTTAGCAAATGAATGAGGCAGTCTAAGGAGTACAGAAAACTGGGGCCTTATATATGTTTAGCAATACAGATTACAAGAGCAGTCAACACTGAGGGAGGACAGAGCACATGGCGAGCATGTGGCAGCACATGGCTAACTAAAATGACTGCCAGAAATACAAAATGGCTTTCAGCTCATGCTAACAAATCCGTCCAATATTTAACAGCCACTATGTGAACCAGTTGTCTAGTGCCTCGCATTGGCCAACAGACAGCATTCTGCCTGCCTGGGGAATGGTGTGAATGACTCCCAGGCGAGGTGTTACAGAAAGACACTCAGCATGTCAGCCCAACAAACAAGATTCAAAGGTGAAGCTTCCTTTGATGGGCATGTGGCATTCAAAGTCCTGAGGGGCTGTCCTTTGTTCAGGTAGACAGGCTGGAGACAGGGACAAAGAGGGAAACCTAGTTCTCAAAACTGGTTTTCCCATGATATCGTGTAGCACTCAGGTAGCCACACCTCTAGGGTGGCCTACCAAGCTCCTGACATCCAAGGAAGGGTCCCAGAATTTTGAGAGGGGACAGAATAGCGCACTCAGGGATTATTAGATGACACACATAGCTGTAAATTTGTCACCAAGACCCAGATGACCAGGTCGCCTATTGGCTAGTGACCGCATCGTCCACCGTGCACTTTCTGGGAATAAATATGGCACTCCTGACACCCTCCAACTCACATCATGTTGGACTGGAAGAAGGATTGAAGAAGGCCTGCCCTGGTGCTCTCTGAACTGCACAAAAGGAGGCTGGACTGTTTGGTGAACTGCACCTGCTGCACCTTGGGTTAGTGAAGAGAGGACTGTGCCTGTGGTTCCTGGCTTGGGAAACAGTCAAGCCCCGACCAAAGGAATAACTCAAAGAAACAGTGGACTGATCCTCTGCAACCTGCACCATAGTCAGCATAGCTGAAGTAGCCCACACAAACATGTTCTAGCCACCGCAAAAGGTTTGCTTGTAGTTGCCGTCCGGGGTCCCAAGAGAGCAATCCTTAATGACCAAAAGTTGCACCTAAGTCATTTGGGCCCAGGAGTGTCATCTGAGTCCAAAATTGGTTGCCCAAGAGGAACATCAGCCCACACCAAACGATTTTGCAAGGACCACTGCACACGGAGACCAGTAGCCCAGCTGTAGCTGGCCTGCGACAGCCTCATAGACGACTTCAAACGATCCCAATCTCTGTGGCCAAAGTCACCCCACCTGACCTGTAGACTGAGGAATAATTGCAAAAGTATCCCCGTCAACCGCATAGCACCTGAAGCATCCTTGAGCATCTTCATCTCCTGTATCATGTGCATCTTGACCACTTCACTGATGTTTATGGTGGTCATACTGAAAAGTGTGGAACTGGATAGCAAGTGCTCTAGTAGCCAAGTAACTGTCCAAATCTACCCCATTGTTCCTCCAGACCTTCTCCGTGTCAGATTTGGTCACCCAAACTGGGCCAGAGTAGTCAAACTAACCTTTAAGAACTTTTCAAAAGTTTTCAAACTTTACGTTTGCCACTGCTTGCTTGTTTTTGGATTAAAAATCAAGAATTCTTTTAAAATCTGGATCTTCGGAACTCCCTGGTGGATTACTTTATCTTGGACTCGAAAAATTCATAAAAATATAATCTATTTTTATGAATTAGTTTTGTGTTTCTTTCGTGTTGTGTGGCTTTCTTTTAACGTTGTTTAGTACTATTATATGTTTTACACTAGTTCCTTTATTCAAGCCTCGCTGCTCCAAGCCATAGCTATCCAGGGTTGAGCTTAAGGTCATACAAATTAACCTGACTGCACCCAAGACAGTTTTTGCAAATGTATTTTAAGGTAAGACTGCACAGCCATACTGATAGAGCTCGCAGGTCACCTAGCTAGGAAATTTTACTAATACTCACCTGGGCCCATAATTTTAAACCGCACACCTTAACATTATTTAGGTAACTCACGCTCAACTATCAGTATATTTGTGATTTTATCTCTAATTCCTATACCTAAAACCTAGCAATGAAGATACTAGGAACCTAAACACATTGGATCAGGGAGTTGAGTTTAAAGATAGGCACTCAAAAACATTTATAACATTTTGTAAAGATGAAATAACCACAGACTCTGAGTAGGTTTAAACTTTTATCTAATCATCATCATCATCATATGTCATGAGCAGAAGATTAAAAGCAATGAGACTATCTATAATCAAAATCATAAACAGCTTATAGCTATGAATAAGATAGAGTATGCTAATCATTTAGGAATTTGAAATAAAGGGATGGTGGAAACAAGGAACATGCTAATTTTAGAACACAGACTTTCACAACTGGATTAAAGGAGGGAAAAAAAAAAAGGAAGATACTAAACCCAAAGACTTTCTCCATTCAGATGGCAGTTTAAAGAAGAACTTATTGCAATTTGAGATTTAAATTTAGCTCAATACTATAGGGAAGGTAAGATTTGGAACATACTAGTAAATTCAGCTTATCCCCTAAAAGGGAGGGTGAGAAAAGGAACATATACCATATAGAAACGATTTAGCATTGACTATAGGTGGGTAAAAAAATGGGAACACACTAATAGACAGTAATACATGAAAATCTAATTTACCAAAGGACGGGGGAAAAAAAAGGAACATATGCAATTAAGCTTTGAAATATTCAAGAATTTAGAAAAGGAAATACAAATTCCTTTACAAACACTCACACATACTTTATTTTTACCTAGGATAGAGAGAAGACCAACCCTGGCCACAGGTCAGTTGGAAAAGACGGGAAGAACCCCAAGGACTTAAGTGCCAGTAGGCGAGCAGGTGCAGCTCATGGACAATCAGGACAGGATAACCCCAGAATTCGGATCAGGACCGGTTCACCAAAGGTTAAGACCAGCACCCGCAGCTTCGGTTGCAATGCCTGCGCTACTCCCTCTCTGCAAGGAATCTGCCCAAACCCCGATTGGGTTATAACTTTTATCAGCAAAGTGCTTTGCCAGCACTTTCACTTCCCAAAACCCCGATTGGGTTCTCGAACCTCCCAACAGAGTGCTCCGCAGCTTTCTGTTTCAGTCACCTATTGAGTGCGTTGGGTCAGTGACAGGTCAGCTATTCGGACAAGTCGGACAATTTCTCTAGCTAAACCTACACTAGTTATACTGTTTTTCAGGTCAGTGTACCACCCCCCAATGTTGCAAGTGTAAGGATCTCCAATTTCGATTGGACAAAAGAGGAGGACAAGTCATCACACCACCTACATTTTAGACTTTCCCAGACTCTTTATGTAAATTCCGTTAACGCCCATTGAAATCCAGGTTCTCATGACATATGCTTTCGGTTAACAATAGTGAATATAACGTTGAATACAATTATAACAACTTCTAGTACAGTTCAGCTCCGTCTTGCTGGGTCGCAGGTCGGGTTCCCAGGCGCATCTTGGCTGTGGCTGCCAGCTGGCTGGGTTCCACTGCTGCATAGTTCTTTTCCCTCCGCAAGGCGACTTGCGCAGAAAGGACTTCAAAAATGGAGTAGTAAGCACCTCCCAGGCCCAAAGAATACGATACATGAAAAGTAAGAGGAAACAAATTAGAACCCAAGAATAAGTGATTACACTATATACCATGAATCTCTATACTATACCGATTACTTCAATATAAACTATAGCATTAGGATTAAGCAGAACGAACAGCTTAGCGAAAGAAGCAATGCAAGCTTCAAGCATGTGAGAACACAGAGCAGCCATCCTAGCTCTATTGCGCAAGTGCAAACAGTTTCCCACCAAGACATCGAATATGTCACGTCACATGGGTATGACCGACGCATGCGCAGTCTAAATGCCCGCGTAGCAGCGGCCATTTTAAGTTGCAAGCATATTAATATTAATAGACACATAAGCAAGCTTCTCTCAGACACCCAACAATGTCGGGCGAGGGGCAGATTAATAAGACAAACAGGTTGATTGGTTAATTAACATTATTTCGAGGTTCATGAGTTCAAGCAAGTCGCCTCATGTGCGAATCTTTGCTCCATCAATACCATTTAGTACACCCAAATCCTCACATAAGGTGTAACAGAACTTTAACTGCAATGTTTGTTTTTTTAAATTCAAATTTAATGGAATAATTGCAAAAAATTCTGGGGGGCCCCAATTATTTTTTCCATTAACTGGGAAGCCTGGTATTAACATGTTTTAAGGCCACTGCTCTAGGGGCACAGTGCCTTGTTGAGCTGGGAGGGAAAACACCCACAGTGTCTCCTGCGGGTGAGTTCACGCTGACAAGGCATTGCTGCAGCATTAATGGACCACTGAAAACTTTAGGGTCACATTATTGGACAGGAAAAAAAACAAATAAAATGTATTGAAAACAAAAGTCCAAGGCAAAGTTGAAACGTGTCTTGGGCCGACACAAATCAGCGGCGCTGGTGAACGGAGAACCCCAATTTTTCTAAAAAGGACACCTCACTTTCTTAGCAGAAGACAATGGAGGATCCCCTGCTAGCATTCTTTTTTAACTCCTGCTTTTCAAATAGAACAAAGCATACAGCATCGGGGAAAGGGTCAAATCACTTCAGCCATTGGCTCTCTTTCACTGGGAATGACTGACGTTTTTTCTGTACACAATCGTCTAAAAATAAATGCCCTTTCAAGTCGGGCTGGTGGAGCAATACTTTACTTTCACAATCCTTCTCTCATTTTATTCAATGCAAAGCAAATCTAACTTTTCTTTTGCACATTTTACTGTCATATGCATTAAAACTAATCAGTGATGATTTCTTTTTTATTTACTTTTTTTGCTGCATACATAAAGTCAAAACGTTTGAAGTGAAGCATGTTTTTTTCTTCTTTATTGTGACAAATGGTTGCAATGTAAATTTTGTTTTTAATACACCAATTCCTAAACGTTCCAAAACCAGACCTATTGGCTTTGGTAGCACTTGTTATCTGTGCGAATGGTCCAGGAGTGTGTCATATTTGAAACTCTTAACTGTGACGAACTGAAAGAACAACATATGAACGCTCCCATCCAGCCGCGGTGCATCCATTGGGGCGTAGGGGCGTAGCCCCACTAAGCCTGGTGGACGCACCTGCGGCTGCAGCAGAGAGAGTCAGTCTAGTCTAGACAGTAGAGAGTAGAGCACTTAAATAAAATACAGCGGCGCGTGTTCCGACCGGGACAGACCCGATCAAATAGGGAGTGCGCAGGGGGTGGGGCTGGGTTACAACAACATCAGTGTGATGTCACTCACACAGTCTGACTCGACTGTGCATGAGTAAATCAGGAGGAAACTTGCCCGCGCATGCGCTTTAGCCTAAATTAGCCGTCAAGTTGACTGAGAGGGAGGGGGTGTGTCTTTGGCTGGGCCCCGTCCTTTAAGAAGGTGCCAGGGCGAGTAGACTGTGTGACCAGCCAATCCTGGCACTGCATAAGCGCCAGGATTGGCTGGTCCACCGCGCCGAAATACAGGCAATCCATTATTGGATGCCGGCGCGTGGGTGGGTGGACTGATTGGCCATGATCATTCGGGGACGTGCGCCAGTGCGCGCCGTGACGTTTCCTACTAGTTGCGCGGCTGACGGGGGCTCCCTCTCTGTCTCCTCGTGCGCGCAGGGCCAGGCAGCAGTAGCCAGCAGACCGTCACCCACTGACTCTCTTCTTCACTGGACTTGGACTCAGTCTCTACAGTACTCTACTGTCTCTAGTCTAGTAAGTAAGTCTCATGGTTAACTTATTGTCCGTCCGTCACTGACTCACTCAGACCGTCACTCGTCACGTCACTCGAGCTGGCCTGGTGGTTAGTAACGGTCCAGACATTGCTTCAGGTACTTTCTTAGTATCCGCTAACTCCTATTTATTCTTCAGCACTTAACTCTCTTTGAGCCTGTCCTATCCAGGAAATCACTTCAGAGGTTCGGTCTCCTCCGCACGAAAGGCATGTGGGGCCAGGGGCCTAGCTTAAAGTGAGGGAGGGCGGTGATGGGGTTGGGCTGTTGAGCCTGTAATTGACATTTAGTATGTCATTTTTGTAAAGTGTGCGCAGTCAGTATTTCACAGCAAAATGTCGCCTATATTTTTATCTGTTCATAGAATACCAAATTTGCTGGTAAATCTAGCCCTCAAATAACATCTCCAAAAGAAATAAAATTTAAGTGTAAGGCGGTAAAAGGTTAAGGACCCTTCTTTGAGAACTCAACTGGTGGTTCTTGGTGCATTAAGCATCAATCAAATGAGGGGGACGGAATGCCAGAAAATCCCATGGTTAAAAGTAAATTAGTACCACCTGTTTTAATATGTACCCATAACTATTCTTACTCATTTTCTCATTCATAAGATGGTTTCTTTACCCCTTTTTCTCATTATCTCTGTATCAAATTCTTCCTTGCTATAATATCTTTTGATGATATAAGTTTTATGAATCTACTGTTTCATCTTATGTTTTTCTGTTAACTTTGGTACTTTATTATTATACCAATAAAAATTATTTTTAAAAAAAAGTAATTTAGCAGGGTTGCCAGCTTAATGCAATGGGAGATTTTCAGTTGAGGTCAGGTAAGGTGGGTTGATTGTGCAGATAGGGCTTTTGCAATGTCAGAGAACGAAGTTCACGGATTGGCTGATACATTAGAAGTGTGTGTGTGTGTGTGTGCGTGCATGCATGGGTGTGTGTGTGTGTGTGTGTGTGTGTGAGAGACAGACCCTGAAGTAGTAATGCTATAGGTGATGATAATGGTAATTTCATTTTTTAATTAAAATCATTGCAATCTCATAAGTAAGAAAATGTAATTTAAAACATAGCCATGCATGCTGCTGTCACTTCCATAGTTTCAACCGATGAGTAACACAGATACCAAGTGCGATGCTTAGGAGTATATGCACATCCTATGCGGTTCCACTATGGTGCATACTGTCAACATCAAAAATCTCAGTTAGAAAGCAGCTAAAAATTAAAATAATAAATTAGCATTAAACAATTTTTAAAAATGCAAAAATCATGTGTCCAATACTGGCAGGTGAATAAAATAATTATAAATTACCACAGTACAATTACTTGTGTATGGACTAGTATATCTGGACATCTCTTAGCAGCAAGTTTCAATATTGATAACATAGAAATTTGTTAAAATTCATATAATCATATAATTCATAAGTCCACAGTACCAAGACCATTAAACATTTAACTTAGCATTATTCAGCAGCAAGAACAAATGAAACTGTGCAACTGTGCAAATAAGTCAAGGTGCATACTGTTTAGTAAAATGTTCTCAAACGACCCTGGGAAATCTCAAACATTCAGCTGGAGAAACAAAGGCATAATGGCCATAGGAAATAGTTAATTCAACAGACTGGTCATACCTGTTTGATCCTTCAGGTTGGATACCAGAGTGACATTTCTTGTGGATATGTATATCTGGTCCTAAATTAGCAGCAAGATTCAATATTGATGGGGCGCTAGAGGGCGCACACGCGGAATGGCTGCCTAACGTAGCAGCTCCCGCACCTTGGCCTCTAATCCTTTAATTATCCTCTGCCACAGGCGACCAACATCGCTTATAAGCCTGCCAGCTGAAGCGGATTACTATCTCCTACACTCGTTCAAAAGCCCGACCTTCTACCTGCATCGGTGACGGAGCTATCACCTGGTGAAGTCGGACCGGTGGTGACCCTTGTGACCGTTGATTGAGGAGGCCGGCTGCGAGACGCCACACACGGTCAGGGCTTGCCATGCGGCGGTAGGCCCGGCCTGCTCCTGAGCTTGCGATTTCCGTGCGGCGCCCACCCGGGCTCTCGGATCCAGTCCTTTCCTTGACCTTTTGCCCCCTACTGCGAGTGGGCGCCAGGAGTGCCCACACTGGATAGTCACGCCACTGCACACGCCGTGCAGCGGCGCGGCCGGGTGAAGTGACGACACACTGCTGGCGGCTGCCGGGGCTGCGTTGACGCTCGCTGAGGCTGTTGGCCTGAACCCTCCTGATCATACCCACGGCGGGACACGTGTGCTGCGCTGCCTTCCTGGACCGAGGCTGGGCACCCCAGTGAAAGAGTTCCTGGGGTGAGATCCTACTACTGTACGCTTCGACGTATTCTTTGACTGGGCCCAGTGGGTGCCACGCCAGTGAGGCTCAGGCGGACAGAAACGCCGGACTAGGAGGTCAAGATAGTGCGCCTTGAGAACCGCCAAACAAAAATCAGCTTCGACGGCGCCAAGAAGTCTACGAAAGCGGTCCCTGTTGACCCCAGTCCAGGTGCCGCTGCCACATCCACTGTTTCCTCTCCTGCCAAGGAACTTGACCTGCACCACCTGTTCCAGGAAATGCGGCAAGGTTTTGCCACCGTGGTGGAAAAGGTGGACGGCGTAACCGCCAGACTAGACGCTTTGGCCCACAAGGTAGACCGGCATGAGGAACGAATCACGGCCACAGAGCAGCGTATCTCTGATGCGGACGACGTCACTTCCACTCATACTACTCAATTGGCCCGTATGGACAATCTACTCGGAATCATAGCGGCAAAGAACGAGGATTTGGAAGCCCGTAGTCGGCGCAACAACATCCGCATCACGGGTATTCCGGAATCCACCAACACGGGCAGGATGGAACTTTATGTCGAGAAGCTCCTCAAGGGGTCCATAGTGAGGATGCCTTTTCTCCACAATTCATCATTGAGTGAGCGCACCGATCGCTAGCACCTGTCCCTAAACCTGGCCTGCCGCCTAGACCAATCATCGCTAAACTGTTGAATTATCGCGACCGGGATGTTGCGCTGAGAGCTGCTCGCACTCAACGATCCCTTCAATATGATGGCATCACTTTCTCCATCTATCCTGATTTCACCCCAATGGTACAGGGCAAATTTATCCTTGTGAAAAAGAAACTATGCGAAGCTCAACTGGACTAAGGGTGGGCATAAAATCCGTTTCGCGGGCGAATTTGCGGATTTTCCGCTATTTCGCGATCCGCGAATCTCGCGAAATTGTGGTAAAATCCGCGAATCAGCGGGGACGAATTTTCAGCCAAGCAAGAGTTACAGCAGCAGGTGCAAAAGTTGAACCTAATTTCTTTGTAACCTTTTACAAAAGGGTTACAAACAAATTAACTTCAACTTGGATACCTGCTGCTAATTGCTTCCTGGCGCCTCGTTGCCTACTTGCAACTATTCTCTGACCCTGCTCTGACCCTTGAAGCAGGGTCAGAGAATAGTTACAAGTAGGCAACGAGGCACCTGTCCAAGGAATTAATCCTCATCAGGAAGCACTTACAGATATAAAAAACAGGAAGAAGGGAGAGGATGGCAAATACACCCATTTTGAGTTGTCAGGAGGGGGTAAACTAAAAGAGACCTTTACAGCACAATTTGCATATGCATTTTGCTAAAAATAAAAAGCTGTATGTTCTGTAGGGGCAACTCAGGAATCTGGCCCTTCAGAGATCCTGCCTCTCTTTCTTTCTCTCGTTCTCTCTCTCCCTCTCTCTTTCCCTCTCTTTCTCTCTCTTTCTATCTATCTATCTATCTATCTATCTATCTATCTATCTATCTATCTATCCCTCTCCCATAAACGACTGCATGGGTAACTTCGCTATGCAAGTGGCTCGCGAAGACGCAAAAAGCCCCGCGAACACGCAAAAAAACCCCGCGAATACGCAAAAAAACCCACGAACACGCAAAAAACAAAAATCCGCAAATTCTCACAAATTTGCGAATTTTGCGGACGCGAATTCGCAAATCTGCAAATTTGCGAATTCGCAAAATTCGCCCATGCTTAAACTGGACTATGCCTTACTCTACCCAGCAAAGTTACGGATTACGCACCAGGGGAAGCAACGTTTTTTCACGAACCCCCAAAAAGCCGACGACTATCTGAAATCACTTCGCAGGGCCAGAGGAGGTGACCATGCTGCTGCGGCAGACCTGGGGGATAATGATCCGTCCACTGCGGAGAATGAACACTGACTATGTGCACTTAACTGAACTGGACCTTTGGCTGCCTGGCACTGGTGTATTCCCTGCTTGACCAGCGGGCTCCGAAGCTGCTACCTATTCAACACGAAGCCGCAGTGCCTGGTCGCTCCTGTGGTAATGTATACCAAGATCCGCTTGCCAAGCCCTGGCCTCCATCGAGGGCGGTACAGTTTCGGAGACCATTGGCGGGTAAAGTGGTTGTGCGCCCTTGATGTTGTTACCCTATCAGGTGTACCCCATGCTAACTGTTAACTTGTTGAAGTTGGATTTGAGGGAGGGGGTGGAGGGGAGGGACTGAGGGCGGGATTGGATGGCTGCAGACATGATTGGGATGCTGTAGTGGGTGGCGGGTGGGTTTTGGGAGGGCGAGGCCTACACGCCGAATGATGTTTTGGATTACGTCATGCTGTGTTGCTTTAATTGATTCGAGCGATATGAGAATTACTGACTCATTCTGCTCAGAGAGAGATGTACCACTGTTCTATTCTCAATGGCGGTCTTAGGGTCTGATGTACAGTCACATTGCATGTGTTGGAATGTTCGTGGGCTTAATAATGCCAAGAAATGTCGTGATGTTCTCGCATACCTTACCAGACAAAACGTACATGTTGCCATGCTCCAGGAAACACATCTGTCGCCACAAGTACAGACCACATTTGCATGTAAATGGGCTGGTACCCGCTTATTCTCATCCTATTCCACATATGCCAGGGGGGTTACCATCCTTCTTCGGCATACTGTACCGTTTCAGAAATGTGGGGAACTGGCAGATGGGGAAGGCCGTTACGCCCTACTATGGGGAGAATGGGTCGCGACACTATCACCTTCATTAACTGCTACGCACCTAACATAGACACGCCTACTTTCTTCACTACACTCTGGGGTAAAATCATGGACGTGGGTTCCCGCCATATAATCTGAGGTGGGGACTTCAATTTAGCGTTGGTGCCCAGCCTGGATAGAGCAGACGGGGCTTGTCATTACAAGCCCAGGGCCAGGGAGGCCCTGGAGGGCATTATCGCTGAGGGAGCCCTGGTAGACATATGGCGGTACCTGCGGCAGGCTAGACAGGAAGGCACTCACTTCACACCACAGACGGGCACATGGGCACGACTAGACTATTTCCTTGTCACCACTGGAATTGCATCGGAGGTATTGAAAGTCACCCACCTGCCGAGAACGTATTCTGACCACGGCCCTGTCCTGATGCATACTCGGCTACCGGGTGGGATTGCCCTAGGCCCCATTGGCGGCTACAGCCGGCGGCCTTATTGGATACCTTATTCCGGTCTGAGTTGGGGGAGGAAATAGCAGACTTCTTTCCAAGGAACAAAGGATCTGTTGACTCGGTGGAACATATTTGGGAAGCCTTCAAGGTCACTGTCAGAGGATATTGTATAGCTAAAGGTTTTGGGGTCCTGCGTGACATACAAGCCACTATCCATAGACTACATAGGGAGCTACGGGCATTGGAGATTCGGATGGTCGCAGAGGATAACCCTGCATTACATGCTGAGTTTCGGGACACACTGACCAAATATGAAGAGGAAGCTGACAGGGAGGCGAAATTCAAGGGAAAGCACTGGCAGGCTAGAAGATACTGCGAGGGGGATCGACCGGGAAGGGCTCTTGCAATGTTGACACGGGCTTCGCGTGATCGCAACACCGTCCTGGAACTTACTGATGACCAGGGACACAGGATCAGGGACTCAGATGCACTGCTTGCCACCTTTACCTCACACTACCATACCCTGTACACCACCAGTGCTCCGGCTGATGTGCCTTACGCTGACTTCCTGGGCGATGTGGCGCTCTGTTGGCTTAGCGATGGAGACAGGGCCTTCTTAGCGGCTCCGTTTGAATTGGACGAAATTCGTGAGGCCATTATGTCCCTTAAGAATGGCAAAGCGCCCGGGCTGGACGGTCTGCCGGTCGAGTTCTATAAAACATATATAGACATCATGGCCCCAGTCCTTCGCGAAGTCTATGAGGAATTGCTCGCAGATGGAATCCTTCCGGGCTCCATGCGAGAGGTAGTTATCACCTCCCTCCTTAAACCCGGTAAAGACCCCAGCTCCTGTGGTTCTTATCGCCCTCTGTCCCTCCTGAATTGCGACGTGAAAATACTAGCCAAAGTCCTGGCTACTAGGCTATCCCTACTCATGACCAGGATTGTGCTACCCGACCAGTCTGGGTTCGTCCCGGGTCGTTCCACCTCTCATAACCTGCGCACCTTATTTTCACTCCTTCG
The DNA here is from genome assembly GCF_964263255.1 of Lissotriton vulgaris. NCBI lineage: Eukaryota > Metazoa > Chordata > Amphibia > Caudata > Salamandridae > Lissotriton > Lissotriton vulgaris. Next base: position 905,414,915 of record NC_141699.1, read on the forward strand.
CACGGTTCATCCAGACCTCCCGGTGGCTGCTGTATTTTTGGACGCTACTAAAGCATTCGACTCGGTCGAATGGCCCTACTTGTTTTCAGTACTGACGAGCATGGGATTCCCCAGACTTTTTCTTTCCTGGGTACAGCTCCTCTATACACAGCCGACGGCGAGGGTCCTCATCAATGGTCGCCTTTCTCACTCAGTGGCCATCACAAGGGGCACGCGTCAGGGGTGTCCCTTATCCCCCCTCCTTTTCGCGATTGCGGTCGAGCCCCTAGCCTGTCGGCTCCGTCAGTTACACCGCGAGGGTGCCATACGATGCCTACAACGCCAAATAGATGTATCACTGTACGCTGACGATATTACGCTTTATGTTAATCACCCTCACCTTCACCTCAACCCTTTATTAAGAGAATTTGTGGCCTTCGGGGGTATGTCGGGGATACATATAAATTGGTCCAAATCGCAGTTCTTCCCCCTCACCGACTCAGTCGTCAACTTCCCCCTCGACTACCCACACCCACTAGAGTGGTGTCGATCAGATCTCCGATACCTAGGCATACAGATCTCGCGAGATTGAGAGGAGACAATCCGCTCCAATTACGGGGTGGCAATCACGACCCTTACAGCCTTGGTTGATCGCTGGATTGCATTGCCGCTATCCATGGCTGGTAGGGCTTCCCTTATCAAAATGGTGGTGTTGCCCCGCTTCCTCTACCTCTTTCTCAACATCCCGTATTATCCGGGTGCTTTTTTCTTCAAAACTCTGAAGTCGGAGCTCTGTCGCTTGTTCTGGGGGGGCAAGGCCCCATGGCTGAAATGGTCTACACTCATACTACCTTACGAATCTGGAGGCTTTGACGCACCCGACCTCGAGGCCTACTATCTGTGCGCGCAGGCCCACTATGCATTTCACTGGATGGTCCCCACGCCTTTTATGCCACAGCTTGCGGTGGAGGACTGGATCGTGCACCCCGTACCGCTCAATGGTCTACTCCATTGTCCGGAGTCGGTGATCCAGACACCGAACACATCTGTCTCCTGCACCCTGGACGCATGGCGCCGCTTGGCTAGGAGGCTTTCCTGCTCCTTCCCTTATTCCCCCCGTCTCCCCCTGACATACCACCCTACGCTTGCACTATTGCAGGAACGAGGCTTTCGGCTGCTTTGCGAACGGTTACATATTGTCTCCTGGGGTGATCTGTTCGTGAATAAAGTTTTCAAATCCATGGAGGTACTTTTTGCTACTCAAGACCGTTCCCCGCTTGACGTATTCTATTACCTTTGCCTCCGGCAGGGGATGAAAGATATCCTACCTGATTACCCTAACGAACCAGAGCTCCTTCGCCCGTTGCACTTTCTGCTCAGTTCGCAGGATGGGGCGCATTTGGTCTCTGGCCTGTACCGCCAACTTCGATCAGATATCGACCCTCCCGGGACGGGCGTAAGGGCGTCCTGGAGTACAGACCTGTCCTCTGCGCTCACTGATGAGCAGTGGCAGTACTGTTGCTCCCTCATGGCTAGGATATCAGCCAGTAGCAGACTTAAGATGATACACTATAAGTTCCTTCAACGGCTGTATTATACTCCGGTCAAAAAATTCTGGTTCCGTCTGGCTGATAATGACAGATGTGAGCGCTGCCGAGCTGACCATGCGGGCTTTCTGCACCTGGCCTGGGAATGCCCGGCTGTTCATGCGTACTGGCAGCAGGTGACCAATGCTCTTAAAGCAATGACCAAGGTCACCATTGAGGCGGAACCGCGTCTCACACTGCTAGGGCACACGCCGCACATTCCGAAATCCAGCAGGAAATTCATTGATACTGCACTGCTCTTGGCTAAGCGGCGTGTGGCATGGCGCTTGGGCCGAGGCAGGGCACCGAAGTTTAAGGACTGGCTTTCGGATATGACTTACTGTCAGGTCCAACACATCACTTATTCTGAATTGTTAACGCACCCTAACAGGCCAAAAGACATCTGGAGTCTGCTGGTTTCCTATCTGCTGGCTCAGGAGGATGACAACGTAACCCCGGAGCAACAGCAGGGGGGTGACTGACTAGGCTGCCGACCTCAGGGGCTGGGAGGCCTTTGTTCCTGACGCATGCATGTACTAACTCCCCGGTCTGACACACTTCCCCCGCAGGCTATACTACAGATATCGGCCTTACACTTGGCGCGAGCATGAGTTAGTCCACCATCCAGTACACGTCACAGTCCCTCATTTCTACATACTATAACTCCCCTGGGATACAGCACACAACCCTTATCCTATTTCTATACATGACCACCTGACACCACGACCGCTACTACAGTGCCATGTAGCATCCTATGACCATTATCTCATAAGCAACCCTATAGATCTGGAACTCTTCATTCAGACATGTGTATAAGGCCTTTTTGTATTGTTTACTGTTGGGGATTGACAAAAAATGGGAAAAAAATGAAAAACCTGTTCTGCTGCAGTAAATCCTGAAATATACATATTTCTTTTCCCTTTCTCCACCCCCCCTCCCCCCTTTTTCTTTTTTTTTTGTCTCCTACTTTGGTTCACTTCTTTGCTTTACTGTCTTCATATTCTTCTCCCTTCCTCTTTTAATACTCGCCACCAGGCATTCCTTCACTGATACGGTTTGTCGCCACCGGGCCTCCGGGATGCCGGTTTCAAGGCTGTGTAAATCTCTGTTTGCTTTCGCTTCATATCGATTTGGACATGACGCTGCCGGCCTCCGGGTTGTGGGCGAACACAGCAGTGTACTTTACTAATTATGCAATAAAGCAGTTTGAACACCAAAAAAAAAAAAAAGATTCAATATTGATAACATATACATTTGTTAAGATTCATATAAGATTCATATAATCAGGTAGGTTCCAAAACCACAGTTCAAAAGCCATGAAATATTTAATTGAACATTATATAGCAGCAAAAACAAATGACCTGTTCAAATGTGCAAATGTGCAAATACGCCAACAAGCATACTATTTAGTGAACAGACAATTTACCACCGTGGCTCTGAAACCATCAATTTTTTCTCGACCTCAGCTGAAAACTTTATAAATCGGCAAATAAGTGGAGTAGAGCTGCCAATTAAACATAAAATCAGACCTTGGCGGCACGTTCTTACTTACCCCTGCTTCCGAAAAAGTAGGGTCTCAGTGTGATTGGGTCTCAGCATGATTTTACGAAAGTTTAATAGAGCTGGGCAAATTCACACTAGGGCCCAGATGTAGGTAGGCAAACACCGGTCGGTAACGGCCGAAATTCGGTAATTTAGCCCATTACCGACCGGTATCTTGAAAATCAGATGTAGGAGTGAAAATTTTACCGAATCGGAAAATATGAGTCGGTATTTTCCCGAATCGGCATATACCGAATCCATAGTTACCGAATTCTTATTTACTGAATCAGTAAATACAAAATGGTTAAAAATGCCTATGGAGATGTAGGAAACCAGAAAAATACTGAATTCAAGGAAATTCGGTATTTAAGAGTCGGTATTGAAAGCAGGTGGTAACCAGGTGCAGGCTATAAAATAACACCCCAAAATAATGCAACAGTGTAACCAGAATGGCGGCATTCTACGTCATAGCAAGGCGGCAACGGCTACAGGCAGCAGGAGAGAAGGAATGGATAAGGGAGGAGCAAGTGTACAGGCAGAGGATAACTCTTTTCCAACTGACTGAGCCAGAGATACTGCAAAGGTACAGGCTACACCCCCAAACCATCCTGAACCTGATCAGGGACCTGCACCCACTCCTGGAGCACCCAACACCAAGGGCGCACGCCATCCCACCCCATGTAGCCTACACCTGCTTGCCTCTGGGAGTTACCAAAGTGTGATTGCTGCAGTAGGTGGTGTGTCCCAGAGCTGCCTGTCCCGTTTCTTTAGGAGGTTCCTTGAGGCCATGAAGCAGAGTATGCAGCATTATATTTCTTTCCCTGACACACCTCCGGAACTTGCAAAGACCAATACTGATTTGTATCAACTGGTACACTTCCCTCACGTGATAGGCTGCATAGATGGCACCCACATACCACTCTGCCCACCTGCAGCCACAGAGCACATATACAGGAACCAGAAGTCAACGCACTCCATCAATGTGCAGGTGATATGCAACGCTGGCAACCTCATTACAGACATCGTGGCTAAATTCCCTGGGAGTACCCATGACTCGTACATATTCCAGAATAGTGGGATATACACACGCCTAGTCGCTGGAGACTTTGGTGACGGATACCTGCTAGGTAAATGACTTTGACACACCCTGACAGTCATAGTAGTCATAGTAGATGAATGTATCATGATAATGCAACTAATGGCACTCTCTTTTCCCACTAGGCGATAGTGCATATGCCTTGCGGTCCTTTGTGCTCACCCCCTACCTCAACCCATCCACCAGGAGTGAGAGGCGTTACAATGTGGCTCACAGATCTGCTCGCAACGTTGTGGAGCGCAAATTTGGACTCCTCTAAAGCAGGTTTCGCTGCATTCACAAGAGCGGAGGCGCACGCCAGTATACTCCAATTCTGTGCTGCAAAATGATAGCGACCTGTGCCATGTTGCACAATCTTGCCACCAAGGAAGGCAAAGAGGTGGAGATCACACATCATGAGGACATTGATGATGACACAGAACAGGCAGAGCCCTATGCAACAGGACCAGCACCAGCAACAGATGGGAGACTTTGACGGGCGGAGATCACACGCCAATATTTCTAAGTAAGTAATGAGACACAGACAGGCTTACTATCTGAAGTACGTAGTTTAATTGTCACTACGGCATTCAAATCATACCACACCATGGTATTACAATGTCAATTATCATGACTGGGTGGTCACAGATAACCCTAACGTGACCTGTCCTGTGGGTTGAGGGCATTTTTAATGTTTACGTCCAGGCAGTACAGTGCGGGATGGACGGGGCTGGGTGTCACGGCTTTCGGTGGTGCCTGGCTCTGCAGTTTGTCGCCTGCTGCTCCTACGCATTTCAGGAACAGGTGTGCTCGAGCCACTCCTGCTGGTGGATTCATCCGTTTCCCCCACACCTGTGTCTCCAACAGTGGCTGCCTGTTGTGTGAGCATCAGCTCCATGGCATAGGTGACTCTACCCATCCCCCTAGACAAATCGGTCAACAGTGCACAATTGCATCCCGCACAGCAATAGAACGTCGGCACAGCAGGGAGGTTGCAGTGGCAAAGCGGTTCAATGCTTTGGTCTGTTGGCGCATACCCAGACATTCCCTTCGCCTCTCTAAATGGTCCCTATCTAATTTGTCGCACAGGACAGTCATGCACTGGGCCATGTCTGTCATCCCATTTGCCAGCGACTGCATGCTGTCCGAAATGTTCCCTATGCCCTAGTCGATGTTTACCATCTTGCTGTTCATACTGCGCACCTGCCTGTGAATTGCCATCATTGCCTTTGCCTGCAGGCGCTCACCTTCACCATGGTGGTCTCCAGACCGCAGAAGACCCCCTCGACATCCTGGCTTTCACCTCTCTCCCATGCCCTTCGGCCCCAGACACTGGCCCGCACAGCTCTTGGAGTGGGCTGCTGCACAGCATTGTCTGACACAGGTGGATTGGTTGGCATGTCACCCTCCTCATCTTCCTCCTCTGATGTTTGGAGAATCCGGAGAGGGGGCACATCAAGCTGCCTTGCCCTTCCCTGCACAGGTGACGGTGATGTTGGTGTGGGAGAAAGTGCTGCTGCTTCTGAGTCTTGAGTCCCAAACAACAGAGGTGACTGAGGCTGTGGTGTGCTTGTTCGCTCAGGTGTCTTGGCTGCCTGCGCTGTGGTTTTCCCTTGCTGAGCTGCCGGGACCTGTTCCTTCTCTTCTCTTCTCCCTCTTCTCTGTTGTCGGTGCCATCTCATCCCTCTCCTGTGCTGTGCTGCGCAATGACTCTCCTGTGGACAGACATGGACATTGTGTCAGTGGAGTAGTTCACCTGTGTGTCATGATTAAATCACATTACTATCACACATTTGCCTGGTCCTCATCTGCTTCTGGAAGTAGTGTGTTGCGTGCCTTGCTGTATTCTATGGTGACTGCATTGATGTATCTACCTAGGACTAAGTCTCCCATGATGAATTGCTGGACATTAGTAATACCTGTTCTGGAGTGTGATGCAGGCACACACAGTGGGGAAGGGGGACAGGGAAATGTTTAGAGATTATTGTCCATGCTTCTTACCTTGTTTCTTTGCAGCTCTGGCAGAGCTGTCAGTGTCCCCAATGCCATGGATGCTTTCCGGCTCCAGGGTGGATTCCACAAGCTCCTCAATGTCTGTGAGTTGTGGTGCTCTGTTTTTTCCTCCACCTGTTGCTGCAGCTTCTTTTCTGTGTGCAGCTATTTTTTTCTTCGTAATGATACGCTGATCGTAACACCTTTTTTTAAGGTCATCTATTTCCCTGTGGATGTCAAGCCAGGTAGTGCGTTTCACAGACTCTGCAACATGCAGAGACTGTTTTCCCCAAATTTTGCTGTGGTGTTTCACCACCTCCTCAACCAACACCTGCAGTTCTGCAGGGCTGAATTTGATTTTCCTCCTGCGCTCTGCTGCATCCTTCTGGCCATCCTGGGTCTCCGTTATGCTGCTCATGTATGCTCAGGGAAGCCTGCTCCTCTGTCTTTCATCCTGCTCGCCAAGCTGTTCAGTTGGTCTGCACCTGCATGGGTGTGGCCACTCCCAGGTACTGGGGAGGGGTGCTTGATTCTGATTGGTTGGTTCCTCTCTATCTTTGTTGTGGGGTGTGGTGAGTGTTCCTGATTGGTTCACAGGTTCACATGTTTGTTATTTTCAAAATCCCAATTCGGTATTTACCGAATCGGTATTTACAGATTCGGTAAATACCGATTCGGTAAAACCCATTCATTCCTATGGGCATGAGGACCATAGGAATTAATGTGTTTTACCGAATCAGTATTTACCGATTCGGAAAATACCGATTCGGTAAATACCGATTTTGAATTCCGAGTGATACCTAATCGGTAAATTTTACCGATTTTTTTACCTACATCCGGTTTTCCGATTCTGAAATACCGATTCGGTATGAGTCGGTATTTAAGAGTCTGAATTTTTTTTTCCTACATCTGGCCCTATGTGAAGTAGTGTTTCCTCCATGTATCCATAGAGCCTGCAATTTTTGACCATTCTTTTAACCATAGTGGGGTACCCTCCTTAGTCAGATAAGCGCCAAGTCTTAGTATAAAAAATGAGTTTAATATGTGGGATGGAAAGTGCGAGATAAAGTTTGGTTGGATACCTGGAACTTCACATGAGTTTATAAATGACCACGCGTGCTTTTTTACTGTGATTGCTTCCCTATCCATCTGAAATGGAATAAAATTCATTGATTGATTCACAGAATCCTGCCACCAAGGGCCAGTATGTGCAGAGTTGGTAATTGTTACCCAGCACTTGTTTGCAAGAGATCCAATTTCGTTTGAGACCTTATAGCGGGATTATTTAAAATATGCTGCATGGCACCCTAGGTCCTGCCATTGAAGGCCAAACTCTGGTCTGATTTATGCCTAGACAATATACGTCGGGATTTTAAAAAACTCAATTTTCTACTTTAACCTGCAGTAGATCCAGAAGCTTTGCGTCCTTTCCTCTGAAAAAAAATATGATCCATATGTTAAGGCAGAAATTAGTTTGGCTGACATAGCATTCAAGAGATGGCCATATGAAGGACATGGCAGTTTATCACGGAGTGCCTTGAAGGCAAAGATGTTAGTGACAGCTTTGGCCTTAATTGAATCAAATGGCTTCTGACAGATACTTTGTTGTAAACAAGATGCCAAGGTACTTATAGCTTTTAACTATTTCAATTTGTTTTCCTCTTGAGTACTGGGACTGTAATCTGAGTGGCGATACTCTAATCAACATAATCCTAGGTATTAAAAAAAATTAAGCTCTAGCTGGTTTGCCGACATATATTCATCAGAGGAATAATTAAAATTATGTTGATATACGGGTGTTTGGCTAAATAAAACTATATCATCGTAGTACTGAAAATATTTTAAGGGAATTTGGACAGTTTAAGTGGATGTGAATTCGAGAACTCCAAGTGTGGATTAAGATCTGCCATGGAAAAATTAAATAAACAGTGGGCAAGAACGCACCCTTGTTTTAGGCCATTTGATGTATCACTTCTTCAAGTAAGAGATGTTACAATCTGAACCCAAGGATTTGTATAAAAGCATATTATAAGATCCAGAGGTTTTGGTGGTGCTACCCATGCTGATCATAGCAGTTTTCTGGGAACGGTATCGAAGGCCGCCTTTAAAAATATGAAACAAAAATATGGCTAGTGTTTTATTGATAGGGAAGACTCGGCTATGAGTGTCAAGGTGAGCAAGTTAGTTGCGGTCGATGGACCCTTATGAAAGCCAGTTTGATTCAATTGAATGAGACCTTCTGCTGCAACCTAGTCTACAAGTTCCTCTAGCATGCAAGATGTAAATCCTTTTTCCTCTACATCTGTTAAGGCAATCAAACAAGCATTTACAGGTAATTCAGGGATTTATCTCAGTCAGAATTACTTCATTGTCAAGGGGAGTCAGTACCCTTGACCACAAATCGGGGTTGGCACTAAAAATGGGATTTGGCAAGTCATTTGGGCCTGGTGCTCTGTTACTCCTAATGCGTTTGAGATGAACTGTTGTATCTCCAAGTTTGAATGGTACCATAGTGGAGGCAAACGATATAGCGACCTTAATAGGTACCATACAGGGTTTTTGATGGCTTTCATCAGGCCCATCTCCAACTTCGTCCTCAACTTTTCCAGTAGGTCGAGTCTTGTGTGGTGCCCTTCCTTCAGATGTGTTTGACCAGGAACCATACAGGTCAGTTACATGTTCGATCCAAATGGCCTCTAAATTATTGGCAACATGGGCCCTATTTTCATTGTATTCCATATCATTTATAATAGACTAAAATGCCTTGCTTTTTTTATCCTACTTGCAGTTAATGGTTTGTTCTATATCTCCTCATGGTAGATGTTCTTTGCATTCCATAAATCTTGTTTATAATCCCTGCCTAACTCACGTAATTCATATTTGGCCAGCTCCTCCCGCCCTTCCTTCATTTTCAGCTTGCAGCTCTAGCCCATCCCACCCGCTTTCCATTGTTAGGTTGCTGCACAAACCCCTCCCGCCTGCCCTATATTGTCAGCTTGCTACTCCTGACCCTTCTGCCTACCCTGTGTTGCGGGCTTGTTCTCCCTGTCCTTCCTGTCCACCCTCCATTGTCAGCTTGTTGTCCCATACTGTCTTCCCAGTCTCCGTTGTCCCTGTGGTTCCCCATCCAGCCCTATCTGTGTGCTGCCCGAGTTCAACCCACCCTCCAATCTCAGCTTGCTTCCCCAGCCCATCCCACCCACATTTAATTATCAGCTTGTTGCCCAAGCCCCTCCTGCCACCCTCTGTTGTCACCTTGCTGTCACATCATCCTCCTGCCCACCCTCTGTTTCATCATCCCTTCCTGCCTGCACTCCATTGTCAGCTTTCTGCCCTAGCCCTTCCTGCCCACCGTATATATTCAGTTTTTCCCCCTAGCCCTTCCTGCCCACCCTATGTTGCAGGGGTATAACAAAACTTAAGGGGACCCCCCTGCAAGCTACATGGATGGGGCACCCCACACTCTGGACACATACAAGCCTGCTGTTCCTGCACAGTCCCCTGTGCTGGAAGGGGCACCGTCAGACTTGGCCCCCCTACACAGTGGGAGCTGCTGGGGCTATTGTTACGCCACTGCTATGTTGGAAGGTTGCTTCCACATTAACCATTGTCAGCCTGCTTTCCCATCCACTCCTAATGGTTCTCCATTGTCAGCTTCCTGCCCAGTCCCTCCCACCCACTCTCTGTTGTCAGCTTGCTTCCCTATCCCTTTCCACTCACCCACAGTTGTCTGTTTGTCTCCCTAGAAACTCCTGCCCTCCCTGCATTGTCAATGAACTTCCCCATTGTCTCTCATGAGTCCTCTCCCCACTCTCATCCTTCTCTCCCACCCCCCCCTGACCACATCCCCGTTGCAGCGGTACAGAATAACTAAAAATCATTGACAAAGCTAGAAGCTCGGATAGGCAAAATCTATCGACTTTACCAATGCTTGATAGCAGATTCAACTGAGCTAACACAACAAATGCCAGTACTGGGCTTACTTTTTGGTTAATGGCCAAAGAAACTGTTATGAATTAAACATGACAGTCTATACTCACGTTTGTTTCAAATTTATTTTCAAACGTATTCAGAAATATTCTTATTTTCAAACAATACTTTTTAGTGCATACCACAAATATAAACAAAATATACAACAACATACACATTATATACAAATATTGACAATGCGAAAATTATTATATCAACCACACTGACCACTTTCATTCCTCATGCATACCATTTGTCTTCAAACCAACATTTAACAAAAAAACATTACAAACAACAAATACCACTGAGGTACAGGTCCGTGTCCGAATAATGTACAATTGTGTACTACGTAAATCAAAAGTTAATCCCAGCAATACTCATCAGAGAAAATAAATCAAAACTGGTCAGAATCTACTTTATCTTGTTTACAATCTTATATATGGCACTGGACCATCAAGGTCGACGCATTTCGAACCCCCTGAGTGTAGGGTTTCTCCTCAGGACCAAAACACGATTTCTACAAAACAAAAATGTGTAGACCAAATTAGCCTAACTGTAGTGAGACTTGCGTTATAGAGAAAACCCACTAGATAGCTTGCCACCGCCTACCTTAATTGTCCTGTGTCTCGGAGCAAAGTGCAGTGTGAATCTACATATAAACAAACAAACGAATGGACAGGATTACATATAAGGCAGTAAATGTGTGTACCTTACAGCTAAAGTTTAGTGAGGAGTCTGCTCACCTTATATCTTTAAGAGGCTTTGTTGCCCTAAACGGAGAAAAGACAACAAAGGGGACTGTCACTGCTTTGTTTAAAGGAGGTAACTACTGGCTGCGGAGCAGGCCGGCAGGGGATCCGCTTACCTGATAATGGAAATGTTCTCACTGGACCAAGACGGCTCTGGTCGAATTGTGTCCGTACGAGGCGTTGGAGTCTGCAATACAACAAACGCCTGAAATGTAAACAAAGTCTCCGCGGTGTTTCAGCGTTTTTGTATCGCAGTCGGAGAAATAGGTCTGCTTACTTGTTTCGCTTAGTTTTTTGGCACGTAATGCGTCATCACTGGGGCCGTATTCGTACTGGTTGCAACTATTCTCAAAGCGGAACAATATATTGGGCGGTGCCACGTATTTTTCTCAGAACCCTCTTTGACAACCACAAACACTGGTGAGGAACCGGGAGCTTCTTAAATCGATATTTACTTCGAAATGGTTACTAAACAAAACCCGGTGGGGTTAAAGTGACACCACTTATAGCACTGCATTATGATCACTGAAGTTCACTAATTTAAGTGCCTGACTGGTGAAAGGGGGGTCCGATAAAAAAACTGAGCGCAACATTACGGACTTGGTTACAAGGGGATTCTTATCCCGGAATAATTTGGGACAGGGGCACCATATTCCATATACTACATTTCTTGTAAGTCCGTAATGTTGCGCTCAGTTTTTTATCTGACCCCCCTTTCACCAGTCAGGCACTTAAATTAGTGAACTTCAGTGACCATAATGCAGTGCTATAAGTGGTGCCACTTTAACCCCACCGGGTTTTGTTTAGTAACCATTTCGAAGTAAATATTGCTTTAAGAAGCTCCCAGCTCCTCACCAGTGTTTGTGGTTGTCAAAGAGGGTTCTGAGAAAAATACGTGGCACCCCCCAATATATTGTTCCGCTTTGAGATTAGCCGCAGGCAGTACGAATACGGCCCCAGTGATGACGCATTACGTGCCCAACAACTAAGCGAAACAAGTAAGCAGACCTATTTCTCCGACAGAGATACAAAAACACTGAAGCACAGGGGAGACTTTGTTTACATTTCAGGTGTTTGTTGTATTGCAGACTCCAACGCCTCGTACGGACACAATTGGGCCAGAGCCGTCTTGGTCCAGTGAGAACATTTCCATTATCAGGTAAGCGGATCCCCTGCCGGCCTGCTCCGCAGCCAGTAGTTGCCTCCTTTAAACAAAGCAGTGACATCCCCCTTTGTTGTCTTTTCTCCGTTTAGGGCACAAAGCCTCTTAAAGTTATAAGGTGAGCAGACTCCTCACTAAACTTTAGCTGTAAGGTACACACATTTACTGCCTTATATGTAATCCTGCCGGATGTATGACGTTAGCACGCATACTATTACCACGCATACCTTTACAACGCGGTATTTACAACGAATACCGTTACAACGCATAGCGCTTTGAGGTGCTGGATAGTGGTAAGTATAATTTTATCTTCCAACTCCAGTCCCCGTGGACACTAGGGAAGGTGTTGGATATAAAATTAAACTTATTCCCTATCCTAGAGCGCCCCCCAGCGTAATGCGTTGTAATGGTATGCGTGGTAATGCCTGCGTTGTAATGGTAGTGCGTGGTAAAAAATGCGTGCTAAACGTTGTATACCAATCCGGTCCATTCGTTTGTTTGTATATATGTAGATTCACACTGCACTTTGCTCCGAGACACAGGACAATTAAGGTAGGCGGTGGCAAGATAACTAGTGGGTTTTCTCTATAACGCAAGTCTCACTACAGTTAGGCTAATTTGCTCTACACGTTTTTGTTTTGTAGAAATCGTGTTTTGGTCCTGAGGAGAACCACTACACTCAGGAGGTTCGAAACGCGTCGACCTTCATGGTCCAGTGTCATAAATAAGATTGTAAACAAGATAAAGTAGATTCTGACCAGTTTTTATTTATTTTCTCTGATGAGTATTGCTGGGATTAACTTTTGATTTACGTAGTACACAATTGTACATTATTCGGACACGGACCTGTACCTCAGTGGTATTTGTTGTTTGTAATGTTTTTTTGTTAATTGTTGGTTTGAAGACAAATGGTATGCATGAGGAATGAAAGTGGTCAGTGTGGTTGATATAATAATTTTCGCATTGTCAATATTTGTATATAATGTGTATGATGTATATTTTGTATATATTTGTGGTATGCACTAAAAATTATTGTTTGAAAATAAGAAAATTTCTGAATACGTTTGAAAATAAATTTGAAACAAACGTGAGTATAGACTGTCATGCTTAATTCATAACAGTTTCTTTGGCCATTAACCAAAAAGTAAGCCCAGTACTGGCATTTGTTGTGTTAGCTCAGTTCAATTTTGACTCAGCCTTACTGGTAAGGAGTCTAGACCCTGGTTTGTTTTTTCCCTGATAGCAGATTCAGTCATTCAATATATGGATTTATAAACAATCCATAGAAATTTTACATATTTCACGTCACAATCCAGAGTAGGAGAACAGAAAACATATTGTAGGCAGTTACAATACGTACATCAAACAATGGTCCTTATTTGCAATTCCCTCCATGATATGTCAACACAGAGAAACATTTCACACACTCAAGATGCACTAGCCTATTTCTCACCCTATACCTCTATCAATATATCCATTACCTCCACTCTCTCATTCATCCCAAATCCCATACCACTATTACGATCCCCAAAATAACCATTTCGAGACTCTTCCCTACTCCACCCCTCCTTGTATCATCTAATATCTCTTTTTTACTATTTCAACCCCCCAAAACAAGCCATTCTAAACCCTCCCTCTGACTCTTCCCCCTTTCACTTTACTCATCCCATCCACTTCCCTTTTACTCATCCCCCTCAACCTCCCGTTTACTCATCCCAAGCCTCCTCCTACTGCTGAGAGCTCCCCCCCAAAAAATCTAAACACTTCCCTTCTTTCCCCCACTCTCATTTTCAATCCAAATAACTGACAAACATATCCACCACTCAAATTAATTTCATATTTCACTATACTAATTCACCACTAGTCCTTAATGGGTTCCAGAGTAATGTGCTACTCACCGAAAAAGCACTTCAACACCTCATCAGGGGTAGCAGGCGCTATATAAATGCAAACCCTTACCCCTTCTCTATCCCTTCACTATCCTTCTCAATCCAAATAACTGACTAACAAATCCACCACTCAAATTACTTTCCTATTTTCACTGTACTAATTAACTACTAATCCTTTCTGGGTACCGGAGTAGCGTGCCTTTCACCAAAAAAGCGCTTTGATCCCTTGTCAGGGGTAGTAAGCTCTATATAAATGTAATTACAATACAATACAATTAGGAAGGAAAAATTCTTGGGGTGAAAAATAGGTCTGGTGGCCCTATTCAGGGCCTTCTTTTTTCAGTAAAAGGTGCTGGATACCACATAGTAGCAGCCTTCGCAAGTAGATTTGCCTTTAACAGCGGTTTGGACACAAACTTTATCATTAGACAAAGTATTATACAATTCCATTTATCCACTAGTGATGTTTCATCAGCCATTAGGGAGCAGCTGCTCCTTATGCTGGTTAATGTTTCTGCAAATTGATGAAACTTATCCTGGGTGTTAGACCGCCAGAATAATTGCTTTAAAATGTATGTAGAGACAGGTTGAAGGGGGACATTGGATTTCTGCATACAATGAAAAAAAAGGTTCAAGGAAAATGCTTGTGGATTATGGTCACTTTCCATTATTGGTAGCATGGAATAACCAAAGACGTATGTTAGCAGTCCCCTTGAAATGGCAGTATAATCTATAATAGAACTATATCCACAGGAGCTGCAAGCCAGGGGCCATAGATGAATCATTGTCAGAACAATCAGTAAGTAACTGCAACACATACTCTTGAAGTTCGTCGAGGCAGGACTGAGCTATTATTATATCTGGCATCAGTGCTGTGCACGCTTCTCTACCTTGCTGCTCAGCCAGAGTGTATGTGCTGTACAATGTTAGTATGAGGGATAAGGTCATAGATGTTGGGATGCCTGGTTGAGTGTCAGTTGAGAGTATGGGCTGAGCAGCAAGGAGGCTGCTCCTGGTGGGGTTTCCTTGAACCTTGTACATCTTGCTTAATAAACCACTTGAAAAAAACACTTAGACTGGACATTCCTTCAATTACAACAGCCATGCTATTGTTAGACCTGCTGTAAGAGTTTGATTTTACACTGGAGTGATTGAGTTGTATATAAAAGTCACCAGAATTAATAACGTTTGCATTAGGGTTTTCTTTTTTTTTCTTACTTTTTCCCATACAATAACAGCAAATGTACATAAATAGATTAAATAAAAATCCTTTAAGATATCCAAGATAGGTAAAATTCAATAGAGGAGCAGCACTGATTTATAATTCATTCCTACTTGTAAACAAGCACAGCTTATAACATGATCTAAACAATGATATTTAATAAAACATATCCAACCAAGTTGTGAGCGCCCCCATATCCTCCTCCCTTTGCTTTTAGCCCGTTTGCCTTTACATGTATAGAGCATATTTTCAAACAAATAAGCATGCAAAAAGTGCTCTTTCCATTGCTGAAAAGTCGGAGGTAGAGGAACTAGCCATGATGAGGAGATACACAGCCTAAAAACCGTCATTGCTATAAAATCAATTTCCGAACCAGGCTGACTAATGACTCATCCACCCCCAATAGCATAAGCTATGGTGACGGAGCGATATTAAGCTTCCAGACTTCTGATAAAAAACCTACAATTTCTACTCCAAGCGATTTTAAGCTGGGAAGGAGTAAAATATGTGAACCATCTCCGCCTCCATGGCATGAGATCTAGGGCAAAGGGTCCCCGCCACACCACCCCAATTCGCAAACTTTGCTGGAGTTATATATAGGTCAAACAGCTTTTTGTAATGTTGTGACTGTAGATTTGAGGCGCACATGATTGACCCTCCCATCTCAAGTGATTCCAAGAAACCCGGGTCGATCACATCAAGCCTGTCCCACCATTTTCCATTATATTTCTCCAAGTCATCTGGACCCGTTCCAGAAGACAGCCATATACCTGTGAAATAGAGGGGGTGGTGCTTTTAACCAGTATTTCCAAAAGGGGGATTCGATCAAAACCAGCTACCCCCGTCTTTCTCGTAAAGAAATCCCGAAGCTGTAGGTATTTTAAAAAATCTTGTGGCCCAGCATTAAATCTGCTGTAGACCTCCTCAAAAGGTGCAAAAAGATTCCCAGCGAGGAGGTCTCCAATCCTGCTGACCCCCCTGCATCTCTACCTAGCTAAGCAACTATTGTGAAATATGCCGGACAGTTGTTCGTTCCTAACCAGGGGGTTGTATCTGCTATACCTACCCACCCCCCTATCTGTAGTTAAGCACATAAAAATGTTGGTCCTCCTAGTCTTCCCATAAGGCCAGATAAAGCTTGCCACTAATCTGTAATTTTTTTTAAACCATTCATTATTAATTCGCAATGGGACAGTGCGAAAAACATATAGCAGTTTAGGAAGAAATATCATTTTAACCAGGTTACATCTCCCCATTATAGAAAGTTTCAAATTATCCCACCGGGGAAGTCCTTCTTGGTTTTCTCTAAGATAGGTGTTAGATTTAGGTCGATTATATGCCCCACCTCAGCAATAATACTTATTCCTAAATATATAGCTTTTTTTGGGATCCTGCTATCACAAGCTAGGGTATGTCTGTTAATCAATACTTTGGCTTTAGCCCTGTTAAGCAGAAACCCGGATCGGGTCCCGAAATCTTCTGCAACATCCTCAACAGCACGTAAAGCCCTATCCAGATCGCTGGTAATTATGGCTACATCGTCTGCATAGTCCAGGATTTTTGTATTCCAACCTATAACCTGACAGGCGAAATATCCGGTGAAGATTCCAGCCTCCTTAGAAAGGGGTCAATAAATAGTGCACATAACAAGGCGGGGATGGGGCAGCCCTGTCTCACACCCCTTTCTATTGTGAAGGGCTCTGATTCATGCCCCATTATTTGTAAACGGGCAATAGGTTATACATTACACAAATTGCGTTAATGAAGTCCACCCCCAAGCCATTTGTTTCCAAAACCTGCCACAAAAAACCCCATGACCCCGTGTCGAAGGCCTTTTCAGAATCAAGTAAGGCCACCCCATGGGTTTTGCAAGAACCTCTGTTGTATTGAATAAAGATAGGACCCTCTGAACATGATCTGTAGTCCCTCATCCGGGGATGTACCTGGGCTGCTGTCTGAAATAACTCCTGCTTGTCGGTTAGCAAAGATTGCATTACGGTTTCATTGAAAAATGATTTAGCAACTTCCCACAAGATGGTTAAATGGGCTATATTCTTAGGCCGCCTCGTACTCAAGTATAGATGCAACTTGAATTGCATACATTGCAGCCAAGTCAGGTCATATGAGAGTGATTGAAATCCGATGCCAATTTCAATGTATATATAAATGGCTAGCCTGCCTTTTTCACTACCATTAGGAGTTGATCTTATGGCTTTAATGAACATCTCCTGGTATCTGATAATCAGAGGACTCTTCTTCCATCCATGTTTCTTTGAACATCAAGATGTCAAGCCTTTGCAAGAACAAAATGGCCTCTGTGACCCCCCAGAGACTTATGAGACTGTGTACATTCTAGGAACAGATTCTCATTGGCAGTTGTTTTCAATCAATCAGCCAATTGTTGCTGCAGTTCAATTTTCACAAGTAATTCTATGGCCCCTAAGGAGCGATGAAAACCATTACCAGTCCTCTATTTGAATATTGTTACTTGAACTTTGTTTACATGTACATTGTTTAGTGGCTGATCTTGTAATTTTAAAGTTTGGCATATCTCATGGTATCAGAGAGGACTGTTGTTGAGTTCCGAGAGTGGAGTTACCTGTCCTTTCTTCTTTAGGGGTGATGATGGAATTACTATTGATGAATATTTATTTTCAAGAGGACTCCTTCCTAATTTTGATACCCCACTCAGCAAACTGTTCCCTACAAGTAAACACTCTGTTCACTGTTTCCGGAGTTGACCATGTGACCAGTGTAGTTTTGCATGACAAATTGCAGGAATCCAGATTTAATTAAATGTCCTCAATATCTACAGATATGAGCCCGAATAATTGTCATCACTAGTTTTAGAATGGCACTGCGATTTATAATATACCATGGCCCTCTATATTGGTATTTTTATATAAAAATAAGCTCCGTAGAGTTAAGATGAAAATATGATTATGGCATTCCTGATTGTGTCTCACAGCCCTTGTCAAGTACTAAATAATGTTCTTCTTTAGTAAGTCCAACCAACACCTTCACTTGAGATCTTTAGACTCCAGAAAGACTATCTCTTGGGATACTTTAATTATTTGATAGTTATTGGCATTTTGAGCTACAGTTGTCATGGAGCCCTCATCCTGCAGATTTGCTATTCTAGTGTATTGGCTAGAATCTTTATCCATATTTGTTTTATATGACCTGCCTCATGATTTCCATTTTTTTATAAAACACTCTTAATTGAGGATTGATTGACCCCCCCCTTGTTTATTGAAATGTGGTTACTGTGCCATCCTCCAATTGTTAGACACTATGAGCTACCTCTGTGATGGCTATCTCATCCGCATGATGAATACTATTGCTAGATTTAAGTTTGAATATTGGATAAAAATCCTCTAACATTAAGGCATTGTTTGTAGCTGTTTTTGATCTCTTTGGATTATGTTGTGCCTTTCTGAACCTTTTCCTTGTTCTTTTGGCTAGTCCTTTTTGTAAGTTGGAACAGAGAGATGTATCAAGACCTTGCAAAACACCACATGGCAAGAGCTAGTTTGAGATTAATTGGTAATTCTGTTCTGCGGGTGCAGATAATGAGCCTTGGATTTGAAACTCTTCTTCTCCTGGAGACTCACATTGAGTATCAAAGAGTTGGTTCTCAGCAGCCTTTGGTCATTGAGGATTTACCGTGGCTTCAACTTTCTTCACTGATGATCCTGCTTTCATCGGGGGCTGGTCTACAATAGCAGATAGCGAGCCCTACAATTGAGGCTCTCCTTGCCCTTGAGATCAAAGGGAAATGCCAAAAGGGGACTACTTAGTATCCTTTAACTGCTGTAAACTCACCATGTTTTTAACTTCATCCACTAGTGATCCCACTACTATCAGAAGATTTGAATAACTGTCCAACATGCGAGCACAGGCAGACCTAACTAATTGGGCACCAGTATCAGATCAGGCTCTCATAATTAATTCACTCACGTTTTGCAATTTAGTGTCTATTCTGGAGCCAAATAGTGCAAGCGTGGTGAAAAGGACCACCTGGATATTTAGTTTGTCTGAGTGGAAATTGAGGGCTGCAGGTATTGGGGCCATACAATTAAGCAGGTTGTCCCAAGGACCCAAAGTGCCTTGGCGGTAACAATTTGTGGACTTCAGGGTGGCGGAGGTAATAATATCATAGTTTGCCATAAATGACAAATCTACAGATTTAATCGAATTATGTGTAAATTCCATATTGTCAGCTACTGTTGGGCTGAGCACTGGTGAGGAGCATTCATCAATGATGCTAGTATTCTTGTTAGCAATAGGTTTGGCACTAATTATAGGAGGCATTAAGGTAGGTTTTGGATCAGTTGTCTAGCAGGCCTGTATCAGTAGAAGGTTGTTGTTGACTTTGTTCAACGCCAAGTATCGGATTCTCTTAGAGAGGGTTGGATTGACCGGTTTCCAGTTCTGAAAAATGAACTTGTGTCTCCACAACAATTTTAGAAGGATTGCTATAGATGGTAAGAGGATGCCTATGTGAATTTGCAAGGACACCATGAACTTGATCAATTACTGAACTGATATCAGAGGTTGGCCTGTTAGTAGGAAGGACCCGTTGGGGTGTTACTCCCCTGATTGCTTGTGATGTTAAAATAAAATCTTTTGTACACGCTGAAACGGAGGATGTTGAATAAGTTAATTCCCCTTAAGTTGTTTTAGCTGATTTTTTAATATGCTCCTTAATGGTAGACTGGAAACATTTGCTCTCTGGAATAGCTGTCTCCGAAAGCGGTATAATGGGCCTCAAACGCAATGGGTATTTATTGTTCTGTGGAGAACAATTCGGTAACTTTATAGGCTTCAATTTCTTACATCTTTTCGATGGCTGAGGTGCCCCGCGAGAATGACCAGATCTTATGGTAACAGCAGATTTGTTTGAGAACAGAAAGCAACTTAATTGATAAAGTGCTATACAATATGATTGCAGTCATCTTGGTGTTGTAGTTAGGATATTACAATGTTTGAGAGTTTGTGGGAGGCGGTATGAGAGTGTCGGAGATGGTATTGGAGTCAATTAAGTGGACAACTTTGGTTTTAGTTCTGGTTTAAAGTCAAGCACGTGGGAGCTTTCAGGGGGGCTGCAGAAAGCACATGGACCTAGCCAGACAGTCTCCGTTTCCTCCCGGCTCTACCCTTCAACAGCAATCCCTAAAAACTGCCATCATGCCATTTGGAACCAATTGTAGTTAGCACACATGCACCCCACACACTCCTTGTCATTACTTTTCAGCCTCTCAGCCTTTCTTGATTATGTAGTTATCCTCTCTCCACTCCGATCCCCTGCCTCCAGTTGGATCAGGCAAAAAATCCCCCTGGCTTTGGGGATTCTTACAAACAGTGCTGGGGTAGAGTACCATAAAAGGTGGCTGGGGTAACCTGGGGCTGCAGCGAGCTGGGAGCGTGGGTGATTGTGGGCTGCAGGCAGGGGGTTTGTAGGCAGGATGGCGTGGATAATTGCGGCTCAAATTGACCTGGAACCAATCAGTGATTGCAGGTGTACACCACATACGGGTCCACAGGCTGCAATATGGAGCCGCACATTCCAGGCATAAGGTGCCTCACTGGATGATAGGGGGTTAGTCTTGCGCCCCCCCCAAAACAGCCACCACGAAGAAGGGGTGGAGGCAACACCGCTTTGTGGGACAACCCTGCTGCCAGCCGATTCTGCTTTCAATTCAGCTCTGGTTCCTGGCTCCAGCACCACACTCCACTGCTGCTGTGCTTCTCTGCATCCTGCACCTCCTGGTACTTTCTAGGAGTGGGCTTCCTTCCATCCGAACTCATGTATTCGTGCTTTGGGTGGGCTTTAGGATTCCAGCAATGTGATGTTTACAGTAAAAATATTGTGAGGAAAAATAAGGCTGAAAAAATGGTGTAAAAAATGTTGACTACTGAAAAAATAGACAATCAAAAAGAAACAACGAAGAACCCTGCCAAAACCTTTTACAAAAAGGCCCTAAATAGGGTCCTATATATTAGACAGAGCAACGGAGCCGTCCAAACACAAGTCAGGGGGAAAGATTATTGATGTTTTAGCAATTAATTTTAATATTCTTTTTTTCATATTTTCATTTTATCTTTTTTAGAATAAGCGATTTCGTATAAAAAAGGTACAAAAGTCACAATCATTTCATTAAATAGTCAAGAACAAAGCAGCAACTTTCTGTAGTCCCACACAGACCATCCACTCTGACATTCATAAATATACACATTCATTCATATCCATGCACCTCACAACTAGAGCCGTAATCACAATATTACATTAGCGCCATCTGATAGATGGATGACACGGTGACAGACAAATTATCCAATGAAAAGGCGGTGGGGGCAAAAGCACATATAGGACTACGGATGGATCAAACAATCCTATTGCCCACTGTGGTATGTGATATAATGTGGTAGAATGAAAAGATTTGGATGCAAAAGAAGTTTTAAAGTGTTGTGCTTTATAGGGCAATAGTAAGTATACTGCAAGCAGGTAGCAAGGTGATATCCTTCTGCTAAAGTAGAGAGGAGCATTTACAGTGAGGTCGGGGAAGGATGAGGAACTGGCAAGGTTCTATTTGAATTCGGGGAAGGGTATCATTAAGGGGAAGTAGTAGTAGAAAGCTTTATTCGATTTTACACAAGCTTATAAAATCATAAAAGCAACAGTTCATCATCAGTTAATACAATCAGGAAGCTTACAAATCATTTCAGTTATATGGCCATAGAGCATTTTAAGAACAAATTAAGCTTTTCCTTTTCATCAAGATACTTTTAAAAAAACCTATCATTATACCACCACAATACATATCGTTTAATAATTGTAAAAATACTAGAGCCGGTCGACATTGTCGCCATAGACCCTGTTTTAAAAAAGGTTTAATCCATTTTGTCCTTTCTAAGGAATAAAACGTACAAAAAAATCTCCAGTTCGCTGTGACAGTTAAAAACAGCTGGACTTTGAGGCGTAACTAAAATAAATCTTAAAAATGCGTTTTCTACCCTTTGGATAGGTGATGTGTCACCAAACCCCCAGACACCTGCTCCATATGTAGCAATACTGGTGCACTTAGCCTGATAATTTTTTTGTAAAATTTCAGGAGGCCTTTTGCCCATCTTTTTGGCAAAAATCATTACTGCCGCTCTTAATCTTTTAAATAGCAGTGCTCTGTTTTTTATAGCTGATCCCCAGGCTCCTGAATCTTCTAAAAGGATACCTAAATAAGAAAATCTTTTAGTAGGAGCTATTTTTTCACTCCCGGCAACCAGGGAACAAGCTCTATTTTTACCATTCCCAAAGGTTTTCTTAACGTTAAGTTTCAGTCCCCGATTATCCATAAAATTTATATAGGTATCTAATGCCCTCTGAAGACCAATTTGGGTTCTCACCATTAAAACGGCGGCATCAGCATATAAGACCGAAACAAACTGGTTATTTTTGACCTGCGGGGAGTCTCCTACTCTAGCCACCAGTTCCTTTTCCAAGTCATTAGTGTATAAAGTAAAAAGGAAAGGGGCGAGAACGCAGCCTTGTCTAACTCCTTTTCTTACATGGAAATGCTTGGAACACTCCCCTTTTAAACCAAACCTCACCTTAGCACTAGACCGGGCATAAAGTTGTCTTAAAAATAGTATGAGTGCTTTCTCTACCTTTAAGTCTGATAAAATCTGCCATACCCGGCTGTGAACTATGGAGTCAAATGCTGCGGTTAAGTCGACAAAGACCGCAAACAATTTACCACTCTTGGACTGAGTGTATTTCCCATGTAGGATGGAAAAATGTAGCACCTGCTCTACAGTGCCCTGCCCCTCCCTGAACCCATATTACACTGGGCTAAGAACATTGTTGTCTTCCGCCCATTGTTGTAAGCGATTAAGAATCACCCTGCCAGTGACTTTCATACATGAATCGAGCAAGGATATGGGGCGGTAGCATGCAGTATTTTCCCGGTCCCCTTTTTTAAAGATGGGAATAATTATAGACTCAGACCAGGATTTAATAACACCCCTCTCACAGCTGGCTTCAAGGACACAAGTTAGTAATTGGGACCAAAGCTCGGTCGTGTATTTATATAGATCGATCGGGGTCCCGTCCGGGCCCGGAGCTTTGCCTCCTTTGCTATTTTTTATTGCTGCATGCACTTCCTCATTTGTAATATGGATATTATTTGGAAAAAAGTTTGCTACCTCCACCTGAGGACTGTGCTCCGTGACTACTATTTCATCTTTACCCCCTGGGTTGTACAACTCTGAGAAGAAATCCACCCATGAGTCTTCGGTGATGGCCACCTCAATTCTTGCATCTTCCCCCGTCCTAAAAAATGATGCCTTGACAGAACTCCTAAAAATGGAAGAAATCCCTCCTTTGCGAGGCTCCATATAAATCGGTCCAGGCCTTTTCCTTAATTTCCCTCTTGCGCCTACTTCTCGCTAAATTGTATGCTCTCCTTCGTGACCTGACCTCCTCGCTATCCCACGGTGTTCTTTGTAGGGCCGCTTTTAGCAGAGTATAAGCTTTGGTGCAATTAGTATCGAACCAACCATTTTTAACAGGTTTAAACTCTCTACATGGGCGAATCAGAATTTTCTGTATTACCCTGGTAATGTTGAAAAAGGAACCCAATATATCTATATACGATGACTCTTCTTTCTGGCACTTAATTATTGGAATTTTTGCCTGAGTCCTTATTTTCAGGTTCAAGGCCTCTGGGTCACTGTTTGCCCAGCGTAATGAATAGCCAGTCTGGCGTTCCAGTACACACCCTTCGATCCAGGCTAGACTCTCAACCAGAGAGCTAGCCATTTTGTGGGGTAATGTGATGTTATTACTAACCGGAAGATGGTCACTAATCCCAATTGTGTGTGTGACAAAGTCCGCTGCCCATGTCGCATAACACTTTGAATGAATAATAAAATCTATCAAGGTGCTATGACCCCCGCCTATGAACGTGGGACTGCATTCTACGGGTGGAGAGCACAGGATGTTTGCAAAACCTAGGTTGTGTGTTGCCATAACTTTGTTAAAACTGTCCCCCCCGCTTGAGTGTGTAAAATGGGCCCGTTGGTCCAGGTCCTCGTCCTCCGGATCCCCAAACCCGCACGAGAGCTGTGAGCAGATGTTGTTATTAAAATCCTGCCACATATAATAATGGAATCCTTCCCTGCTGTATCGCTTAACCTCTTGAGTTCCTCATTTAATTTGTCTGACATGTCTGTAATGGAGCCCTTGTCCAGATTATTATACATGTTAATGATCACTAATTCAACCGATGGAGACACTTTGATGACAACAATTTGGTAGAAGCTTGACGATGTTACCATTTTAATCCATACATGCCCCAGAAGATTAGTGATATAAACACAGATCCCCTCCTTATGCCTCCCACAACAAGAGCGGCCCGCTGGGACATGAAACGTCTGGAAGCCGTCAAGGTATATTGCCTCCAATGTCCAGGTCTCCTGCAGACACAAGATGTCAAAATGACTGATAAAGTCTCTCCAAATAGGGTTTTGATCTTGGTTTGGAGCCCAGATATGTTCCAGTAGGCTGCCCTCACCCGCCCCTGGACATACATAGATTGGGTTTGGGTTTCACGTACATCAGCCCTCCCCAGCTCAACTTCATCCTTCCTTATCTCTCCAGTTACCAAATCGCTAGTCAGAGAACCTCCAACTAATAATAATTCAGGGTGCGGGGATTTATTCAGATATACGCTATGTTCCTGCACTGGCATAATCATACTCGGGGTTTCACCTCCAGCGGGCAAGAAAGGAAATAGCTGTACTGTGGAAGCCTTGAGAGGTGGCATAGGTTCACTAATCATATTTTCACCCACAAGAGACCGTTCATCTGAGCATTGGAGACTGTGTGGCCGATATTAATTTCACCTTTACTGGCGCCCTGACTTGTGTTTATCAATCCACATCCTCTAGCGAGTGAAGGGGGCCGAATCTATTTGATACTTCCAGATTATATCTTAGTGTATTGTTTGGGGGGTAAGTGCTCAAGGGAATGTTATATTTATTTATCATCTTAGGCTGATAGAAAAAAACAAGCGTGAGCACTTGTATCCCCTCAGTCCACCTTCTATTAGCACCTACCTGGTATAACATTTCTTGTACTAAGGGAGGGGAGGCAAGTGATAACACAATACAATCCCCATCAAAAGACTTTGTACTCGGGCCAAGCCACCTCACATGTCTCACCATTTTAAATGAACGAAACATTTCTTGTGTTAAGCCCGTCTTAGGGCCTAGAAAATGTATGGCTTTATTTCTTAACGTTTCCCAATTTTCCTCTTCTCCCTCATCCGATGGTGGGACATTAGCCAGAACCACAGTATACGGGGCTGCTGCCGGGGGAGGTTCAAGTTAGTCATGGAATCACTTTGAACCTGTTGATGAGGTTTTCTATTTACCATCTTAGTGAGGTTGTCTGCACATGGCAAGCTGGTTCTTTACTCTCTATGCGTTTGAGTGGTGGTAGTGGGGAAGCTATCTGTGGTCGGCTGACTGCACTGTCTGTTACTATCCCTACCTGGTATAGCCTGCATGCTAGTTACTTCCTTCAGTTGACCAGGAAGAGAAAGAAAAGTGGACTCTATTTGACCCAGTCTGTTCCCAATAGTGGCTATAGCTTCTTTAACGAAGAGAGTTAGGTCGGCGATAGATTTCACTATATCGCTTAATTCTGGAATCTTTTGGCCTTTATTTATGCCTTGATTGCTATTCGGTTTTGTACAAATTTTTGTTCTATTTCTAGATGCCTTTTTAGTAGAAACCTCTTTTCCTGTCGAGGCTCTGCATTTAGCCTTTAGATTCCTTGTGGTTGACGGGACTTTGTAAATCTGTGGGGGTAGTGCTGTAAGGGCTGATTTTTTTGATACACATACTCTTTTATGGGGCGGTAATTCTGCCCCCTCCAAGTCGTTTACAGAGATCTTGTCACAACCCCTCTGCACACACCCATTAGATATTTCATCAAGGATGTGCTAGAATCTTTGGCTTTGGACGTTTTTGCGCCTGGAGGACTAGTGTGCAGCTTTCTTTTCCCAATTTCGGGTGGCCTAAGCGTGGTAGACACTCCCGATCAATAGTGTGGAGCTTGAGCTTTTATATTGACTTAAATGGTAAATACTCTTATAGAGTTACCCAGCTTATTAACGTAGCTCCGCTCCTTGAAAAATGAGAACGACAATGGGGGACCTTTTATGCTGGTAGATACAAATTTATCCTCATGTTAATCCTGCAGGTGCCCCAAATGCCCCCACTGGATCTCTTTAACCGTGGCAAGAGTTGTACGTGTCCCGCTTGACTAGGGGCTAAGAGCTAGGGACAACAAAGCGATGTTAGCTTACAAATTAACAGTAATTACCAGGATTACAGGTGTTGCAATTATTCCACTGGTGAAGGATAAGTCCAAGAGACCTGGCCCAGCCCAGCCTCCTCCGGGCTCTGACGGGCAAGGACGGGCCCGCCCTTGGACCGGGCTTCGCCCTGGTGAGCCCGCACGCATCCCGCTGCAAATCTCGCGCGGCCGCACTGCCTTCAGGGGGTTTTAGTGCCCCGGCAGTCCCCGGTCCGTGAGAGTGGGACAGCAGATAATTGGGCTCAGAGGAGAAAGCGCCTCGGGGTCCCTCAACAGCACAGCAGCAAGGTAGCAGTCTTTGGGCCAGGCTCACCGGTGTTCTTATGCGATGGCACAGACCTTCTTCTCGCGGCAAATCTCACGTGGCCGCACTGCCTTCTGGGGGTTTTAGTGCCCCGGCAGTCTGCGGTTCGTGAGAGTGGGGCAGCAAATGATTGGGCTCAGCGGAGAAAGCACCTCGGGGTCCCTCAACAGCACAGCAGCAAGGTAGCCGTCTTTGGGCCAGGTGAGAGCAACAACCCAGTAAGGCAGTCTTTGGGCTAGGTCAAAGCACAATCCAGTAAGGCAGTCAGCACGTCCCACGCCGCGGGGGCTCACCGGTGTTCTTATGCGGTGGCACAGATCTTCTTCTCGCGGCAAATCTCCTGTGGCCGCACGGCCTTCTGGGGGTTGTCGTGCCCCGGCAGTCAGCGGTCCGCAAGAGTTGGGCAGTAGATGATTGGGCTCAGCGGAGAAAGCACCTCGGGGTCCCTCAACAGCACAGCAGCAAGGTAGCAGTCTTTGGGCCAGGTGAGAGCAACAACCCAGTAAGGCGGTCTTTGGGTTAGGTGAAAGCACAATCCAGTAAGGCGGTCAGCGTGTCCCGTGCCGCGGGGGCTCACGGTGTTCTTATGCAGTGGCACAGATCTTCTTCTCCCAGCAAATCTTGCGCGGCCGCACTGCCTTCTGGGGGTTGTAGTGCCCTGGCAGTCCGGGAGAGTGGGGCAGCAGATGATTGGGCTCAGCGGAGAAAGCACCTCGGGGTCCCTCAACAGCACAGTAGCAAGGTAGCAGTCTTTGGGCCAGGTGAGAGCAACAACCCAGTAAGGCGGTCTTTGGGCTAGGTGAAAGCACAATCCAGTAAGGCGGTCAGCACATCCCGCGCCGCGGGGGCTCACCGGTGTTCTTATGCGGTGGCACAGATCTTCTTCTCGTGGCAAATCTTGCGCGGCCGCACTGCCTTCTGGGGGTTGTAGTGCCCCGGTAGTCCGCGGTCTGCAAGAGTGGGGCAGCAGATGATTGGGCTCAGCGGAGAAAGCACCTCGGGGTCCCTCAACAGCATAGCAGCAAGGTAGCAGTCTTTGGGCCAGGTGAGAGCAACCACCCAGTAAGGCGGTCTTTGGGCTAGGTGAAAGCACAATCCAGTAAGGCGGTAAGCGGAAGTAAGAGGTTGGTAGGGTTCAGGGATTGGTAGCATTAAGCTGTAGTTAAGAGTTTTTAGGGTTCAGGGAAGGGTAGTGTTATGGGTGAGGAAGGATTTTTAGGGTTCAGTAAAGGGAAGCATTAGGGGAGGGCTTAGGGTTCTTAGAGTTCAGAGATGAGTAGTATTAAAGGGTAGTATGGATTTCTAAGGTTCAGGAAGGGTAATGTTAAGGAGTAGTAAGTTGTTTTGGTGGTTCAAGGAAAGGTAGCAACAAGGTGAAATGAGGGGTTTTAGAATCAGGGATGGGTAGCGCAATGGGATAGTAAGAGGGTTTTAGGGTTTAAGGAAGGATAGCGTTAAGGTGTAGTAAGAGGTTTCCAGGGTCAGGAAAGGGTATCGTTACAGAGTAGTAAGGTGTATAAGAATACAGCTTTTTGCAGGCTTCCCAACGCTTTTTTTTCCCTCATTTTGACTACTAACAGTTGTTTTCTTTACTCTGAGAGAGCGCTGCGGCCCTTAACCAGGCGCCAGTGCAGCGTTTGACCCATTACAAAAAATATGTTGAATTGGATGTCCCCAATTGGCAAGCACTGAGTTACTTGTAAGTCCCTAGTATATGGTACCCAGGGTACCAAGGGCATGTAAGACAGAGTGTCCACTCAGGGCTGTAGCACTCTTTGTGCCACTCTGAATGTGACAAAGTACAAAATGGCTACCAGCCTGCCACTGCTGACTGGAAGGGCAGTGTTCTTTTTGACTTTGCCATTAACATTAATGCCAAAGCCACTACTTCCCTTAATAATATATGTAAGTCTCCCCTAAGGAAGGCCGATAAGTGCCCTATGGAAGAGAGTTGTATATTGTTAAGCAAGACATATAGGAATATAATAGATGTCCAGAGCACCACCAGTTGTTAATACATATTCTGTCAATCTTACAGGTCCAGAGTTGTGAGACACGATCCAAGATTATAAAGTCACTCTGTGAGACTGATGGTTTCAAGTGCTTTAATCTTTTTTTAGACTGTTTAATTTCTTATACAATCTGAACTGACACACAACCGACACGTTTTTCGTTGTTTTCGATTACTTTTTCAAGGCTGTAGAATTAGAAAAAGCATGGATCTTCTCAGGCTCCCAGGTCATATAACAAGTAAAACCGAATAATTGATGCAAAGAATAGATTTCAAATCAGTACAGCTCAAAAGATCTACAAGCTCAAATAGTATTCTTAAGGGTTTTTATTAAAAAAAAGATATATATATAAGATAAAGCAAACAAAATCCAAGAAGGATTTACTGTAAACTAGAAATAGGATAGTATATCCCAGACCTGAAAAGATGTATAATAAAGTAAGAAGTACGAGACAAAAACAGGTGTGATATCACACCTGTTTGTCTCATATTTCTTACTTTATGCAGTGCGGGCATTTATCCTGACTCCATACCTCAACCCATCCACTCCAAGTGAGAGAAGATACAATGTGGCACATAAAAGCAGGCGCAACGTTGTGGAGCGCACCTTCGGACTCTTAAAAAGCAGGTTCTGCTGCCTCCACAAAAGTGGAGGTGCACGTCAGTACCGCCCCATCATCTGCTGTAAAATAATAGCAACATGTGCCATGCTGCATAACCTTGCCACAAAGAAAGGAACAGCAGTGGAACTTACTGACTCTGAGGACGAGGGTGAAGATTTTCCACAGCCAGAGCACAGCACAGCAGGTGTGGCAGCAGCACCTGATGGGAGACACAGACGGGCTGAGATCACACGCAACTATTTCTGAGTAAGTAAGGAGACACATCCAGTTACTGTGAGTGAATGACTGTGTTTAATTAGCATAGCACACTGCCACAACATGAAGGGCTAAACATGCCAGGCCAAAATGAAATACAGATTACAAAGGCGAAATGGGTTACATCACCCATTTCGCAATACCATGTGATGGGTGGCATTACTTCCTGCACCCACACGCAGCAATGCTGAGTTCCCTGGGAACATTGTCCTCACTGGCAGTCTGTCCTGTGGCAGCGCTGTGACGTTCGCTGTGCCTCCTGGACTCTGTTATAGGGGGCGTGATGCTACTGTGGCTAGTTGCCTCTTCACTATCCCCCCATCACCTGCACCTGTAGTGGCTATCTGGTTTGTCTGTAGCACTTCCCGTGCACTGGTCACTGTGACCAACCCCCTTGCCACGTCACGGCTGCAGTGGGCCATCTCCTCCTGCATGGCCACTGAGTGCATGCAGAGCGGAGAGGTGACAGTGGAGAGGCAGTTCACCGTCTTAGTATAGTTGTCCAGTTTCTGCCTCTCCCTGCGCCTCGCCAAACGGTCCTCATTAATTTTGCTACACAGCAGCCTCACTGCCTCAGACATGTCCCTCATACCCTCAGCCACAGTATTGTTCATGCTACTGACGCCCTTCTCGATTCGCAGCATGTGTCCATTCATTTGTACCATCTGCCGCTGGACTGACCATATCGCTTTGCCTTGCAGGTGCTGCACCTTGAGCATGTTCCCCTCAAGACCGGCAAATACACTCCGATCCTCACCCTGTGAAGCTGATTGACTGCCCTTGCCCTGCGGTGCCTGGCACCTGTGTGGGCACGCTCAGTGGGGGACTGTGTGCCTGCACCGTTGACATCCTCTGCCACTGTGGACTGTTGGCCTCCCATGCTGTCCTCCTCGGACACCTCCATCTGCTGGAGGCTAGCCACTGCATGCCTCCTGGCTCTCTGTGCTGGTGGCGGGGATGGTGGCGGTGGTGATGCTGGTGATGATGGTGGTAGGTATTGTGATGGTGGTGGTGGTGGTAATGGTGGTGGTGTGCACTGCAGGCGACAGGGCCTCCTCCTCCTGTGTCCTCTCTCTCCTGGGTGCCTTTCCTGTGCTCCCCTCTGCAGCCCTGCACAATAGCCTGCCTGTGGAGACAGAATGTACATTTGCTCACTTATCCTGCAGCATTTGCGTAATAATAAATTTCATGACTGCCAATCTAACTGTGTGTCCTCTGCTTGCTAATTGCTGATGTGTGTCACATGCCTTTGGGTTCAGTGGACTGACTGTTCTGACATGTGTTACTTCTGACTACATCTTCCATAATGCATTCCTGTTTTTTAGTAAAACAGGTACCGGAGTTGGATTCATAATGCCTCATTGGGGATTGGGGTTAGGGAGTGGGGGCACAGCATGCAGTGCATGCATCTTACCTTGTCTGTTGCCAGCTCTGGCTGAACTGTCTGCATCCCCAATCCCACTCACACTCTCGGACTGGAGGGTGGACTACACCAGGAGATCCAGGGCAGTTGGTGCAGGTGCTGTGTTTCTCCCTCCACCTGTCAGGTTGGCTTGCTTCTTTCTCTCTGCCAGCCTCTCCAGTGCACGCTTCCTGAGGTCATAACAACGTTTTTTGAGTTCCAATAGCATTAATCTTTTCCTGGATGACCAGCCATATCTGCCTCTTCTGGGATTCAGGCACGTGCAGAGAATGTTTCCCAAAAAGTTTGTCATGGTCCTTTGTGACCTCCTCAATAAGGACTTCCAGCTCCCTCTCACTGAACTTTTGTTTCCTCTTACGTTATGCTGCCTCCTTATCCCGCTCCTGGTTGTCCATATTTGCTCTGTGTTCTCAGCAAAAACTTGGAGGAGTTGCTCCTGGCTTGTTTGTTGTGCTCCTTGCCTCTCAAACAGCTTCAGGATCATTGCAGCTCCATGGGTGTGGCATCTTCCTGGTTGTGAGGTAATGAGGAAGCACAGGATTGGCTGATTCAACAATTACCGATTTTTGAAATACGGATTCGCTAATTACTGAATCGGTATTAAAGAATCGGTGAGTCCAATTCGGTAATGGAGAATCGGTAATTATTTTTACTGATTAATTCCGATTCGCGGATTATTACCGATTATTACCGAATCAGTAATTTTTACCGATTTTTTTTACCTACATCAGAAATACTGAGTTCTTAATAGCGAATCGGTAAAACTCTCTATTAAGGACTCGGTATTTCAGAATTACCTACATCTGGTCCATAGTTGTATATGTCTTAGCAGTAAAACTCTTAAAGTTGTTGTTTTGCTGAGGGAAAGTTATGAGCTGGTATCCCACCCTGGCTGACTTCAGGAATTGTCCCTACCTAACTGGGTATCAAATTAATCATCGCATTAAATCCGACTTGATATCCAAGACAAAATTAATGTCACTATTAAAGTGCGCAATTTTGAGAAAGTTGCCACTCTGTGCCCCAGCTGGTCCGGCGACTTTGCACAAGCCCTTGCCAAGCCAACAAAAAGCTTTCAGGCCTCCTAAGAAGTCATGTGAATGACTCCCAGGCTTTGGAAGAAAGGCAGTTGCCACAGAGTGAAGTGTGAATTCCTCTCCCAGGAAGACCCCTTGGCTTTTTACCCCAAAAGCCAAACTTCAAAGTGGAAGTTGCCTTTGAAGGGCCGCCAGAAACAACACTCTTGTGCAGGCTGCCTTTTGTTCATGTATGCAAGTTAGAGACAGGACCAGTGAGGGAAAACCCAACCACTAACCGGTTTTCAGGTGGACGTGTAGCCCTGAAATAGCCACACCTCTGGGGTGGGCTACCAAGCTCCTCACAGTCAAGGAAAGGTTCAGACATCTTGAGAATGGCAAGAATATCGCACTTTTGGATTGCCAAATGCCACACATCACCGGAACTCTGTTGTAAAAGAGGATGGGACCTACTAGCCAATTGGCTAGCGACCGCATTGTCACCTCTAATTCCCCAGATATAATGGGCACCCCTGGCACCCTTAACCTCAGCAAACAATGGATTTGAAGAAAGGACCAAAGAAAAACTGACCCGCTGCCCTTGAAACTGCACAAAGAGAGGCTGAACCTTTAGAAGGACTGAATCTGCTCTTTGGGCTATTGAAGTTCAGACTTTGCCGGTGGCTCCTGGTTCAGGAAAAAGTTGATCCCCAAATCGAAACAATGACTCCTTGGGTCAGTTGGCTGCCCCCTCGAACAGCACCAGCGACATCAAAGCTGATGAATCCCAAGCCAGCAAAGCAGTAGGCACTTCTGAGGGGTCGCTGCTGACAACTGCCATGTGCACCTGGAGACAAATCTGAGATAGGATGCAGTTGCATCACAGTCTGCTTGACTCAGGGCTGCTATCCAAGTCTGGATTTGTCGCCCAAGAGAGACACTAGCCCCCACCAAGGTTATCTGCTGTGACAGCTGTGCCGTGAGATAGTTAGCCCAGTCGCAGCTGGACTTTTACTATCGCAAAGAGGATATTGTGGGACCAAAAAGTGCAGTAGTCAAAGTCACCCAATCTCACATTTGAACCCACAGCCATATCATATAATACACCCAAATTCTCTCAAGGTGTTTTTAGCCTTCAGGGAAGGGTGCAAAAATGCCTTGATGGGGCTTTTTCGGGTTCAGGGAAGGATAGTGTTATGGGGGTGGTATGGAGTTCGTAGGGTTCAGAGATTGGTAGTATTAATGAGTAGTTACTTGATTTTTAAGTTCTGGGAAAGGTAGCACTCAGTGGAAGTAAGGATTACCAGAGTTTAGGGAAGCATAGCGTTGAAGGGTACTTAAGGTTTATTAGGGCACAGTTAAATAAACTAAAGAGTGCCTGTAATAAAAATTATTTTGAACATTCAGCTTTTTTGGAGTTGTCATAGGTAATAATAAAGGGAATTGCATTATTACCTAAACAATTTCTGCTCATCTTTGATATAGTCAACAGTTTAAAATTTGACTTCATCACATACAATCAAGTTTTGCCTCCCATGCAGGTGTCAGAATTGAGAGTGGATAGGCTTTTTAGAGTA
This sequence comes from Lissotriton vulgaris, assembly GCF_964263255.1. Taxonomy (NCBI): domain Eukaryota; kingdom Metazoa; phylum Chordata; class Amphibia; order Caudata; family Salamandridae; genus Lissotriton; species Lissotriton vulgaris. Next base: position 905,448,669 of record NC_141699.1, read on the forward strand.
GGTCAGTATGAGAATGGGAAGGGAGCATGAGGTGATTCCAGGCCTACCAACCCACACAATGCCACCCTGTGTCACATTATATCGGCTCTCTTCACATACACACAGTGAGGAGTCGATATAACACAGTGGCAGGAAATACTGGATAAATACCACTACACAGAGTGGTTTTCCAGCTCATTTTTGAAGGGCCTGGGCAGCCGACATACATTAAGGGGTTTGAAAACAATCCTGGACATAGGCCACAGCCCCAGCCTCAGCAAGATATTGTTTTAATTTTTTGGGAAAGGTGACTGGTGGGGGAAGGGGCAGAGTGCCTCTTATGTATCTCAGGTCACCAGGTCCCACGCCTTCCAAGTCCCTGCTTCCTTCTCACATACTGCATTTGTTTTGAAAGATGGCAGACTGTGATTTCCAGGCTTGCTAATGGCTCACTAGGTAAACCGCCTAAGTCAGGCATTCAGAATCAAAGTAAGACGTTAAAGTCAGGTCTGAAGAGTTGCCATAACAGAGAAGGTGTGGTCTTCCAAGGGACTGCCAGGATCCTTAAGAGGTCAGTGGGGACAAGTGATGTAATGTTGAGTTGAAATGTGACAAGCTCACCCTTTCATGAACCGGGAAGTAGAATACGCTTTCTCAGCTTGTAGGTGGATTTACCTTAAAATCAGTGAGATGACTTGATCAACTTTTAAGCATATTTCTCAAATATACCTTGGTGAGAAAGGGCATTAATGCCAAAACAGATGAATGGAAATCATCTCAGGAGTTCATTCACCTGATTGGGTCTGCTCCTAAGATAATGGAGTGAGGATAGATTCCACAAAATACCCTGCTAATATAAGCTTTCTGTACACAGGATGTGCACGGTTTTGAGGAGGGATGGAATTTGCTTGGTTCCACCAGACATGTAGGTAATTGAAAGCAAGGCAATATTGAATAGGGAGATTCTAATTCTATCCCCAAAGGAGCGTGTGTATATGGTTAGTATGCAGATTTCTCATTAAGTATGCATGAGTAACTGATTTTTAATAAACATAACATTTAAAACCTATATATTTGAAGTGCAGCTTGTGCTGATAATTGAAAGGGGGTAATTTTGAGGCAAGAAAATAACAACTAAGATCCAGGAGTGAAGGCACATTTAATTATTAGAGAGTGAAGTATTAACTCACAAAGGTAAAGGGCAAGGGAGGCCTGAATGATTCAGACATCTAAACTGAAAAGATGGTGAATTAGTCAGAGACAATCGCCTTACGCAAAGTAACAAAGTGGTTATATCTGTAACCTATCCTTCATGATCTAATCAAGTGTAGGCCCAGTAACATTTTTTTCCAGTGTGTGACATCTCCTGAAATTTGCATTTTTTTCAATTTTGCTGTTTTATTCAGCTCAGCTCTAAGTCATCCAGGAAGGGCCAGGTACACCTCAAACCCCCATGGCTAACTACAGTGAATGCACATCCCCAGCCCCTGTCACTCCGACCAAAACTAGTAAATTTACAACCATGCAGAGGCACACAGAATGGTTAAACAAGAAAAATGCCTGCTTTCTAAAATTGTACTTTTAAGTGATGGGACTACCATGTAGCCCCAAAGAACCATTCGCACAGCTTCATGCCGCCCCTGGCGTGCATGTTTTCACCAAACGTTTTGAGCCATTACTTTTATATTCCAACTTTTCTCTGTAATCTTTTTCCTTTCTCTTTATTCATTGTTTTTCACTCTTTCATCCAAATCCACAGACCGGGTAAAAATGCCAATTTTCATTTTTCTAATATTCAAACAGTGCCAATCCAGGCTTTTCGAAAGAATATGGATAATGCAAAGTTCAACGCAAGCAGTCTTTATTCTTTATAAAAACCCAATGCATTTCGGGCCACCCATGGGCCCTTCTTCGGGGGTCACTGCTGTGCTTTTAAAAACCCATCTTCATCAACAGCGTACTCGAGCAGTTTCTAAAATTGGCATTTTCAAACACATAATTTAAAAACAACCTTTACTAAAAGAGGTTTTATTACTTTCTGAGCTCAGAGAGCCTAAACTTGAATTTGTTATCTTGTCCCAATGGGGAGTTATACTTGTAAGATGTTACAAATGACCTCCCTTTCTATCCTATGAGACATATAGCCTTTCAAAAACGTAACACACAATTGGCAGTATTTCACTATCAGGAAATGTCACACACACCAGTACAACTCCTACCTTTCACACACACTGCACCCTGCCCATGAGGGTACCTTGGTCCTGCCATATGGAAGTTTTACATGTAAGAAAAGGGAAGGTAAGACCCTGGCAAGTGGATGCACTGGCCAGGTTGTCATGGCAGTTAACAAACTGTGCACAGACACTGCATCCACTCTTAATGCAGCTCTGTTGTGCCGTATTGCCGCTGTGAGCCGTGAGCCGTGACCCCGTGACCCCGTGACCCGACGTGTGACGTGACGTGCGCTTCAGAGCGCGAGGAGCGCGAAGGGAGCCTATTTTGAAGTTGCTGGAGCCGAGCGGTGCGAGAAATATAAAAACCTTTAACTACACGAACTTCACGAACACAATTTTACTCCCCAAAGAGGTGCGAGGAGTAAGTGGAGTGGGGGAGCGAGGCATCCAGTGCCTGTGGGACCCGTGTGTCCAGGCTGTGCTCCAGCCCTCGCCCCCACCCTCGGAGGATTGATCCCAGAGCCCTGGCCCAAAGAGGTGCGAGGAGTAAGTGGAGTGGGGGAGCGAGGCATCCAGTGCCTGTGGGACCCGTGTGTCCAGGCTGTGCTCCAGCCCTCGCCCCCACCCTCGGAGGATTGATCCCAGAGCCCTGGCCCAAAGAGGTGCGAGGAGTAAGTGGAGTGGGGGAGTGAGGCATCCAGTGCCTGTGGGACTTGTGTGTCCAGGCTGTGCTCCAGCCCTCGCCCCCACCCTCGGAGGATCGATCCCAGTGCCCCGGGCCAAAACCGGGTGGCCAGTAGTGGAAAATTAAGCCCCACAAACCCGAGCTTGCTACCTCCTCCGTAGGTGAGGACGTGATAAAAAACTTGGACTACTTGGCAGAATAATCTGCTTAGCCCAGATATATATTATTTTAAAGAAAAAGTGGAGAAAGCCACGGGTCACGAGCGCAAGGGCAAGGCACAACAGAGGTAAGTGGAAAGAATTTTCATTTATTCAATTAAATTGTTTTTTAAATCGAAGCACGAAAGGGAAGTGATTAAGGATTAAAATGGCCCCACGAAGAAATAAGAGCACACTAGGAACATCTAGGAAAGCAAAGCCTAGCAGCAAAAATAGACAAGACGACCAAGAGAGTCCGACATCACCTGTGGTCAAGGAAAAAACAAAACGTCCCCAAAAGAACAAAGAGAAAACTCCCAATAATGTCCAACAGGGAGGAAGTAAGGGGAATGTAGCAACCCATACAATTAAAGAATTTGTGGGAAAACACTTCAAAAGGGTTTTTTCACCGGCTAAGACTAATGCTACTGAAGAGGAGGAGGAACCATGGAAAGGGGGCACGTCACTAATCTTTGATGACCGATTGGCAGACTCAATAAATCTAGTCGACCGATCAGTACAGTCCCTGCCAGGCCAAAAAGGGACAATAATGTCACCGCGACTTTCTTCCTCACCGCGACTTTCTTCCTCTCCGCTATTCGTACGACAGACGTTGGAGGATGTAGTTAGCCTGAGCTCGAGGCACAGTGATGAAAAAACCCCAATCATAGATGGAAGTTCTAATGGCTCAGGAAAAATGGCATTCTCAAATAGCAATGACCTTGTGGGCTTGGTTAAAAATGGTGACACAAACGGGGAAAACCAGCATCCTGAGATAAACTTGGAGTCGTCGGAATCCCCAGCATCCTCAATCTTGGAACTGATGTTAATGGTGCAAAAATCGTTACAAGGTCTGCTAGAAGTAACAATGTTAAATCATGACATTTTGAAAAGTCAAAAAATGCACCTGTCTAAAATTGAGGGAGAATTACACGGGATTAGGGTTCAAATGCCCTCAATGTTAAGACCCGTAGCAGACTCAGTGATGATGAGTCAAGAAGGGGAAGAGGAAGGTGGAACAACTAAACCCCGACCAGCAAGCCAGACTGACATAGCCCCTTCTGGGGGAAACCAAGTTTATGTGTCAAGATGGCCAATGCTGGTAAAAAGAAGAAGTAAATTTATGAGTCACGGTATACTAAAGAGAGTCAGAGTGGCAAGAAGGAGGGTGAAAGCGAAGCTAAGTAAAAGAGCGATAAAAACCCACAAAGAAAAGCGTGAGTCAATAGAAGCAGTAGTGCATGAACCTATGCCCCAGCCTCACAAGAAGGCGAGTGTATCTAGATCAATGAGACTAAGATCTGAGAATTGGGACAGGGGCCTAGTGGACGAGGAAAGCAGCTGTAGAAAGCAAACCCTCCAGGAAAAGGTGATAAAACATAAGAGACAGGTTGCTTCAGAGCAAGTGACTACACCCGCCCGGAAGGCCACAGCGAAAAAGAAGGTATACTGGGAAACTAGCCTAGAGGAAGGTTGTAGAATTAATACAAAACTACACCAGGATGAGGGTAAATTTGGAGAGGAGATGAATAAAGGGAATAAGCAACTCTATTTCGAACGAGTGAAATTGGGAAGGGGCGGAAAAAAAGTAAAAAAGTGCGCTCCTTTAAATAGGTCCTATCTTCTTAATATGTTCGCACTTTGCCCAAACCTAAAAAGTATAGGTACAGAAGACTTGAAACAGGTGGGCTTTCAAGCAAATGGCGATGGCAAGGAGGTTACTAAGGTACAGTTCTATTCCGCTCTGGCTGTTACAGCAATAATAAACGCAGAACAGGAGATTCAAAAAGAGGGGGTTAGACTAGTGCCCAAAGAAGAGCTAGGACTAGGCCAGATGGTGTCCCAACAGAGAACCTTCCTAAAGTACCATGCAGGGCTAGGAAAGAGACAAGTGAAATTACCTGGAAGAGAAATGAAACAAGGGCGGGAAAATATCAATATAGTGATAAATAACTCGGACCTAGTAGAGTCCTGGAAAAATTGGAGTAATATTGAAAGCCCGGCAGGCCCCTCACAAAGCTATAGGGAAGAATCAGAAATAAATGACCCCCTAAGCGATGTAGAATAGGAAAGGGGGCAACCACGGAGCACAAATATGGTCTCTTGGAATATAAATGGGATGGGTACCCAAGTAAAACAGGAAACTCTGAAGGAACTCGCAAAAAAGTGTGAAATCATTTGTATTCAAGAGACCTGGCTCAGTGGGGAACCCCCAATAGTGGAAGGGTTTAAACAAATTTACCGCCCAGCAGAAAAATCTACATCTGGCCGCCCGGCCGGGGGCCTGCTGACTCTGATCTCAACATGTATACTAATAACGACTTTACAGATACCTGTGACATCTAAGTGGCTGTTGGCTTGCAGAATACAAACATCATTTGCTGATAAAAAATATGAATGTATGTTGATCCTAAATGTGTATATGCAGTGGAGCTCAAGGAAGGAATACGGGGATGAACTGTTACATTTTAAAAATGACATGGATATGCTGTGTGATAAGTATGGAAATGATTTAATGCTGTTAATGGGAGATTTTAATCATAAATTAAACCCAAAACGGACTGATCAGTTGTATATTGAAATTCTAGATGCATGTGATGTGAAAAAAGCAGAATTCCTGGAAACTAAAATAACAACTGATGCGGCCAACTTGGGCAACTTCTTGGCGACAAAAAGTTTATTCTGTCTAAATGGGAGGACAACGCAGGATTGTCCCGCAAAGAAAACTTTTAATTATGGGACGCAAATATGCCCGATAGATTATATTTTTATGTTGGCTTGGAATTTTGAATTGATAAAAGATTTCAGGATTGCCCCTGCGGAATGTAGTGATCATAAAATGTTAAAACTAGAGCTTGTAATCGCCCAACATTTAGCATGTGATATAGTTATCCCCCAAGAGATGGATTATCCAAAACGGATAACCACTCGTTTAACTGAAAAATATATCGCCAGGTTGACTAAGCTGCAACAAAAGGTGCAATTAGGGCACTTATGTGGCCAAAATTTACCTTGGTATGTTGAGAAAATAACTCAAGTAGTGGAAAGCATAAGCGTAGAATTAAAGTATGATGTAAGCGCCAATAAGAATAATGGAAGGTCACAAGCAAAGCGAGAAACTTGGTTTAATCAGGAATGTTTACTAAAGAAAAGAGAAGTTAGGCGAGAAGAACGTAGCCTACGGAAAAAATTCGTGCAAACCAGGGCAGAAAATCTAATAAAAATAAAGAAGGAATATACTACTCTAATCCGTAATGCTAAAAGGACCTATAAAGAAAAGTGTTGGGGCAAACTATTAGAAGCAATCGAAGCCAAAAATATACGGCAGTTCTGGGAGTTAATCCAGACAGCAATGGTACCTGCGGTTGCCCCGATGAGTTGCGTAGTGGAAGAGGGAGCGTGGTTACAGTATATACAGCAATTATATGCCCCAAGGGGAGGGACTGGAAATGAGGTAGCTGGGGACTGGCGTGGCCAAGTAGAGGATCTAAAACAAGAATGTCTAACAGCAAATGTTCTTAGAACAATAAAGACACTAAACCTAACTAGGGCTGCGGGCCCAGATAACCTACCAGCCCTGATACTAAATTCAAATCAGACTTGGTGGGCGGAATTCTACGCAAAAATGTTTACTATAATTTTAGAACAAGGGATTATGCCCCCAAATTGGAAGGGAGCTATAATAAGACCGCTACACAAGAAAGGGGATGCATATGCCCCAAAGAATTATAGGCTAATCAACCTATTAGATATAGGAGAAAAAATTTTCTCTAAAATAGTCCTTAGTAAGTTAAAAGTCTGGGTAGAACAAAGTTCTATCATCCCGGTTGAGCAAGGGGGCTTCAAAGAAGGCCACTCTACGATAGATCATTGTTTTGCATTGTGGGCCCTGGCTAGGAAATCGATGGAACAAAATGGCAAATTATTTTGCTGTTTCGTCGATTTCCGAGCGGCGTTTGACACAGTAGACCGAAATAGCCTTTGGGAGATACTGGAAAATTATGGAATACCACAGGGACTATTGAACATCTTGAAAGAACTTCATAGTGGTAACTGGGCACAGGTCATTAGAGATATAAAGGGTTCCCTAACCCAAAAAATTCCAATAAAAAATGGCTTGAGACAGGGGTGCGTTTTGGCACCCTTGCTTTTCTCAATCTTTTTGGCAGACCTCCCAGCGACTTTGGAAATTGAAAAGAGTGCGAGCCCTCGTATGAACAATAATAAAGTGTCATGTCTCTTGTACGCTGATGATCTTGTGATTTTGGATCAAACAGAAATGGGCCTACAAAGGAAGTTAAACGTGTTCAATAAGTACTGTGATAAAAAGCTCTTAACAGTGAATATGGAAAAAACTAAGATCCTATGTTTTGGAAAGAGGGTAAACAATTTTAATTGGTTTTTAGGACAGGATAAATTAGATATAGTAAATGAATATAAATATTTAGGCCTCTGGTTTAATGGCGCATTAAAGTGGAATACCCACTTGGAGGCACAGAAGGCAAAGGCCTATTCGTCTGTCTGTGGGCTGAAAAAATTTAACAAAGATTATGGCGATATGTCACACAGACCGCTTTTGAAGGCTTTTGAAGCAATGATCCCCCCACAAGTGCTTTATGGAACTGAGGTGCTTTTTCTGAGTGGTAAAAATGGGTGGGATCGGGAAGAAGGAAAAATTGTGAAGATGTTGTTGTCCTTACCAAATAGCTCCATGATTCAAGCAATTAGAATGGAGGTGGGTTTAACATCATGGGAGGTAAAGTCCCAATTGTCTCTAATAAGATTTTGGAACCGACTGGAGACTGGTGGCGATGAGAAGGTTTCAATCTGGTGTAGAGAGGAAATTCGAGTAAGCAGCTTACGCTGGGCGCGAGATGTGAAGAAAACCCTCCAGACGGTAGCTGCAAACTTGAAATTGAGCCTTTCCCAACCACTGTTAAATGTAGCGTGTACGAAAAAGATGCTTAGAGACCAAGGGCTTGATTACTCTAGATCAAAAGATATGGACTATCTAAGGCTAAAAAAATCAGTGAATTGGGTAAAAAATGAGTGGGAAAAGAAGGTTCGGTACCCATACCTGGATTTATTGCCTAGTAGATGGCTAAGAAATTAAATTTTGAAGATTCGGGTGGGACTAAATCCATGGAAGATTGAAAGAAAAATAAGTGTGGCCCTGATCCATCCGGATGGAACTTGCAAATGTGGTCTAGGTGTAAGGAATAATATTTTACATATATTGTGTGATTGTACATGTATTTTAGCAATTCGGAAAAAAATTTTACGTCCAATTTTTTTAAAAAATGAGGTGTTCTCACGGGCTGAGGCTATTTGCCTCCTTACAGAAATGTCTTCTTTGGATACTACAATTGCGTTGGGGAAATTTCTGAAAGCAATACGAGAATATGTAATGGAGACAACAAAGGAGAATGGGAGAGTTTGAATTTATAGAGTATCCCAATTTTATGTATATGGCCCTCATAAGTTTTGTAATTGTATAAAATGAACTGTTTTTTTTTTTAATATTGTATGCGTATGGTTTTACAAGTGCTGTAATATGTAAAATGAATTGTGGTTTTAAATGTCTTATCACGATACGCGATCCATTGTTCTATGTATGGTTTATAGACTATGGTCTAAATAAACTTATGTGTTAACAGTAACAGTAACACTGCAGTGGCAGGTCTGAGATACCTTTTCAGAGCTCCTCGTGTGATTGGCACAATCAGCACTGTAGGCCCACTAGCAGCATTCAATTTACATGCCCTGGTACACTTAGTGCACTTTACCAGGGACTTACCAGTAAAGCAAATATGCCAGACAGGGAGAACCCATTGTTATAACAATTTACACAGAGAGCATATGTACTTTGGCATTGATTAGCAGTGGTAAAGTGCCCAGAGTCCTAAAGACAACAACAACAGGTCAGGAAAAAAGAGAAGGAAGAAGCAAAAAGTTTAGGGATAACCCTGCAGAAAGGGCCAAGCCCAACACGCTGTTACAATATATCACAAACTTTTTGCCCTCTGGAAACTGGCTCTCGTAGAAAATGTCTCACGAGAACTGTAAAATTGTGGCATAGAGATATTTTCTCCTGCAGCCAGCCACATTCTCCTATCTTGTGAGATATTTGTACCAAAAGCGTGTCTATCCCTTCGATTTTCATGAGAGATACTGGCCAAGTATATTTCCTGTAATCCTTATAATTTAGCATATTTTGTGCAAAACTAAAATGTTTTTCACAAAAAATCAAGATTTCAACCATCTCTAAAAGAGAGACACATAAGGGGAAGTTTGATGTAGACACACTATTGTGAGGGAGCTTGAACAGGAGGACTGCACTAGCCATCTCAGACTGTTGTGGCAGAGGTTTCCTTGCTGAAGACACATAAGCCGCTTTCTTTAAATATTTTAGGCCTTAAAGTGTAAACCCTATCTTGTAAATAGCTTACAGAAGAAATCTCAAATGGAGCACTTTGCGCTGGTATCTGGTCCTCTGGGGCCTTGGTCATAATTAGTCCTTATACGCGATTTGGTTAGCCATGTATTGATAAAGAGCAAATAATGCTATATTAAAACATTGGAATGTTGAAAGCTCCATTGAAGACAATGAAGTAGTTGAGGGCCAATAATGGCTGGTATAGAGCGTCTGCTCCTACATTCCAACCCTGGTTTTTTTGCTTCTCCCTTTTAATTAAAACCATTTACCCATAGTGGCTGCATCAACTAAACACAATTATCAAGTATTTTCTTTTCTTACAATTTACCAGCTGTATCATGCACCCTCTTGAATGAAATGATTCTACAACTTAACAGCACATACACGTCCCATATGCATAGTCCAACAAGCATTTGCAATTCAATAGGTCTCGCATTTACAAGAGTTTAAGCTATTAGCATTCTAAATGACAATGCCTTTTCTTTATGTTTTAAAAACCAAAACATAAATAAAAGGCATTGTCATTTACAATGCCAATAGCTCAAACGCATGTAAATGTGAGACCAATTGCATTGCAAATGCTTGTTTTGTTGTTTTAGGCACTCTGGGGCATATTATCAAGGGGGTTTATCTCTGCATTTTTGGCTTTAAAAGCCAAGAAAGCGGAGATAAAATTAATTCCCTATTACCTAGCTGTCGCTAACACCAGTTAACGACAGCTAGTAGGAGATAGCGACCATCTTGGGCCCCACTTTGCATGTCAGTGATATTTATCACTAATGACATGCAAAGTGGGCGTGCCAAGATGTTAGCGACTGGAAACAGTCGCTAACATCGCTTTCTCCTATTACCAACTTTTGGAGATATTCTCGCTAAGCGCGAATATCTCCAAAAGCTAACTCCTGCCCTGAGCAGTTCTTAGCCATGTTATCCAATGGGAGGTGGATAACATGGCTAAGAGCATTAGCTCGGTAATGCCTGAATATCGCTGACTTTTCAGCGATATTCATGCATTGCGGCCGATTTTTATCGCATTTGCGATAAACCTTGGTAATACCAAGGTTTATCTGCGATAAAAATCGCCGCAGCTCAGCGGTATTTTTTTGTCTCTAACCAAGCAATAGCGATAATTATCGCTATTGCTTGGTAATATGCCCCTAAGAGATTAAGCGATTTTCCCAGAATCAGAGGATGTTTAACCCATTCTGAGACTGGCACCTAGCTACTCAATTCCAAAGTCGGCAGCTCTGGCCCTTACACCGCATCCTCTCCCCTGGGGGATTTTGAGCAGGAATCAGTTTCTGGAATAAAATATGGAAAATGAAGTACTGCTTTTATGCTGCTGCCCTGAAGTTATATTAAAATAAGGATACTAGATGACTCTATGTCATCAAGGACAGGCCTAGCTAGGCTTTCCTATGACATATGAATGCATTCTGGGATTTGTATACTTGGACAAATTCAAACAAACAAATTGGACCAACACAGAAAAAAACGATGTTTGAAGGGAATACTGTAATGTCCCTGATGTCTTGGAGTCATATTGTAACATTATATTGTAATTGGTTATTGGTTGTTTTCAAAGACCTTCCTTGCTAGTTTATCTCAAAAGGGTAAGAATGTGGGGTAGGACAATTATAATTTGAATATGAAATATGAATAATGGAACTACTAGTAAAACACCACACTGACTGTCCTTTGACAGGGGTACATTTAAATCCTGGCTTTGAGGTTTTTCGGCAGCTTGCCTGACTCGGTGCCATAAAAGTTCCTTTGCCCACTGTGTGTGCTTCCTGCTCTGAAAACCTGAATGATCCTTTAACCTTGTTTTTTGCAATTTTATGCTCCATTACATTTCTAGCCAGCTTGACATGACCTGTGTTGAAGGAAATAGAAAGCCTCGTCACAACAAAATGTCCTTTCACCTGCGCTACACTACTCCACGTAAGGCACATTTCTCTGGTGTCATTCTATGGAATGTACAAGTCAATTTCGGCGAACGAGTAACGTGGATTAAATCACCAGCGAGCAGAGGTTGGTTAGTAGTTACAGACAATGGTTGTCTGGGCACGTCGTCAGTCATTACGTCAAGAAAAGAGGAGGGGCCATCGGGAAGTTTGAACTACGGTTTTACAGAAGGGAAACTACAATTTAGCTCAGAATATATTTGCATGTTTTTTAGCACTGGATTTTATTAATCTGTGCCCTTTTGATTAAACATTTCTGCAATGTCATTCCACGTTTGCCTACAGCAAAAAAACATTTGTAATGCAATAGGTCTTTAATTTATCAGTTTCGCGACACCTATTCTATTGTAAATACTTTTTTTGTAAGAATGTCATCGCTGCTGATGCCAGGGAAGCAGGGAAGACCTTCCTGCAGCAGGCATGTTAAAACAATTAAATGAAATAGTGCTCGGATGCTGTAATTAAAGCCTCCTGAGCAACAACACATGTAACAGGGGGTATGCCATGGGATGTTACAAAATGTGATAAGACTGTACTAAGGCATGAGTATAAGCCTTTTCACCAATGACCAGCCACAGTTTACAGTGGAGAAGGACAGCAGCCAATGAAAAATATGGGCGGAGAGTAGGCGGGGCTTCAAGACCATACTCCAATACAGCATGACTCGCGGAGCATCGCATACACTGCCCAGGCTTGACCTAAAAAGGGGGTATGGTATGAAGCAAACTGCACTTTGCCCTTCCGAAGCACTGACAGAAAACCTCTTGAGATGTCTATCTAAAACTCAAGATTACTTAAGAAATAGATGAACTATTGATGCTGTGTGGATGCAACCACCAGACACGTAAGAATGAACAGTAATACATCTCTTCAATAATCGCATGAAATATAACTGAATCTCAGAAATGAACAAAGGACACATATTCAACAGAAATGAACAAAGGACAAATATTCAAGAGTGGAAAATAAGACTTAGTAAGGCTTAGAATTATGATAGCAAAAAGTAAACAGAATGCTGAAGTAGAAATGGTAAGGCTTGCATGGGAGCAGATTGCAAGTTCTCGATTTGTGTGTGTGTGTGCACACGCGTGTGTGCTCAAACTTTTTTTTATTAGAACACACATCAGACTTTTTTTCAATAACAAAGTACTTGTTGTTTCAGAGAGGTTTTCTGTGGAGATATCCCCCCTCCCCCCAATAATTATGAGTTTTCTGGCTATGGATTTAATTCCTTTCACTGCACCTATTTTTGTACCCCCATATTTAATTTGGTAAAAGCCGATGGATTATGTGAAAAGTGCAATATATCCAGGAATTCAAGATATGTGTGTTTCAAATATCAGATTTAGTGCTTACACTGGATCCCTGCTTTTATGATTAATCCTACTACTTAATACTGACCATGGACATAATTTAGGGGTCGCATCTGCGACCCTTGGCTTGCCCTTTGCTACCCGTAGCTCTGCATTTGTGCCCCCTGGCCTCAGAGGTGCCAGGTACACATGGGCAGCTTGGGCTCCACTCTCTTTATTTCTGTCAATTTTTTATGACACTAAGGGGTCCATTAGGATGGCGGGCGGATTGCCCCCACCAGGCTGGCGGTAGCCACCGCCAGCCTGGCGGGGGCAATCCGCCCGCCATCCTTCCCTGTATTCCCCCCGCCATATTAGAATGGCGGGGGAGACCACGGTGGTGCAAAACACCGCCCGCCACTTTTCCGCCCCTTTCGCCTTGCGGCCGGGGCGGAAAAGGAATAATATGGTGGCGGTGGCTATCAGACACCACCAGCCATATTATTATGGGCATTTTACAATGCCGCCACGGAAAGGCAGGCAGACTTCACTCTGGGGGCCCCCTGTGGGCCCCAGAGTGAAGCACAGTAGGGGGGTGCACACTAGGGGTACCTATGGTACCCCCCCTGCATTTGCATAATGAAAGCGGCAGGCACCGCTCAGTGCCTGCCACTTTCATTATGTAAATGCTGCAATGCATTTTTAGCATTGTGGCGGGCGGTGCAGAGAGCACCGCCCACCACAATGCCACACTTCGGGCTGTTAGGATCACTGCTGGAAGAGGATCATTGCTGTATGCAGAGCAGGCCCCCCAACCACAGGTCCTGCATTCAAAGGACCATCTCTGGGCAGGGGCGTTCCACTCTTACGTCTTCTCAACAATGATTCTTTCTTGAAGGGTGGTGCCATATAGGATGACGGAACATCTTTTTGTCAGTGGCTCGCTTGATTAAACCATTCAAAACAAGAGTTGCCAGAGCAGTCTGCATGAGTGAACACACCCAGATATGGCAACTCAGTTATAGATACACCTAGAATCCTTGACTGATGCATAAACCCCAAAAGACCATCACCGCTTGGGTTCAATCTGAATCATGGTAACAATTTCATTGAAGCTAGCAGAAACCAATCGCCCTTTCCTTTCTGCATGGCTGAAATCAAAGTTTGAAAGACCTTGGAAGAGACTGGAGTTCACTTCACTTTTATGGATATGAGGCACACTGGCGTAAGATTGAGGGGGCCTCCCTGCACGGTGTGAAGAGGGGCCCCCCTCCGGGCTCTATCAGGAGCTCTCTGTCCCGAGTTTAGTGTCGAGGGGGCCCCCCCGCATCGCGGGAGCTGCAGGGGCCTGTGTTACGCACCTGATGAGGCACCGTGCCAAGTACCTATATTGTGCGCTTCCAGCTGGGTTGAAACTGTGAGAGTGGAAGAGATTTGAATGAACAGGCTGGGACAAGGAACTGCTGATTAGAAGCATAGAGCTATGCATTGACCATGTCCTTTGCACAAAGAGAAAGTGGTCCTTGAGATGCTTATGTATTCATTTAGTTGTTTCGTTTATCTTTTGTTTAGCTTAAACATGTTACATTTCGACCTCATATAATCATTTCAAATACCTAGGGGCGGCATTCAGCCTCAGTACAGCAGGAGAGGAGGACCACAAGTGATGTGCGAACGAGAGTGAGGAGAGGGGGGAATGAAATGGGGCACAAATAGGACTGTAGCCAGAAAGTGAAGAGAGGGAGTGATGTAGGAAAAAGATACGAGTGTGGCAGTAGAGTCCAAGTGGGTAATAACAGTAAAGATGGAAAGAGTAGGTAAAGGAATGAAAATAAATATGAAGAGGCGGTGCAGACCACTGAGTAATGGAGGTGGTCTTGTGAGATGAAGGCAGCGCTGCCAGAGGGGGCCGAGAGGTCCTTGTCCCCAGGTCCTGAACTTTTTCAGGTGCTAAGACGTGCTGGAAAATTTCTACAGTCAATCCTACCCTGTTTATTGGTGATCTAACTAATACAGTCATAACCCCAAACGGTTCCACATTCCAGAGCTGTCATATATACACTTTCTCTAAGCATTGTTGCTAGGCTTCCTTCTAAGAAGATCTTTGGGCTTCATGTAGCCCCAACATCGAGCATCTCTTGTGACTAGAGTCTTCAGCCACACCACATTGTGTGCATAGTGGCCTGCATCTTTTGGTGATCTGCTCGAGGTCCTCTCGCGACTCCAGTGCCTCCGGCCTGTGGGTCCATTCCAGGGTCACACCTATTTCTTTGGTCTTCTCTGATTTCTTGAGGCCTGCCCTGATTCCCCAGCTTGTGGTGAGTCCCCTGGACCTTGCTGGTCCCAACTTTGCACCTTCTCGTCCTCCTGTGTGGGTTGTTTTTGCCAAGGCTTGTTGGTGCTCCCGCCAGACACCGACCCCTCAAAAATTGACATCCTTCAAAGGAGAGCTCATACCAAGGTCCTGGTCTTCCTCAGCATTGCCTGGTCCTCATCCTCAGCATGTTAGGGAGGGACAATCTTACTCAGGTTCCTATGTTCAAACGGAATGTCTGACATAATATCGACGTCGAAAATATCAACGTCAAAAATATCGGAGGCGCTATATCGACATTAACAATATTGAAGTCCTATCGACATTAAGGTAAGTACAAAAATATCGAGAAAAAAAATATTGTTGTTAAAAATATAGTTGTAAAAAATATTATTTTCTTTAATGTTTAAAACTAATATAAAATTAAATAAATAATACATATAATTAAAATAAACATAGTTAAAAATATGTTTAAAATTATAGGTAATACATATAATGTAAAGAAAATGAAACAAATACAAACAATATATAATATATATACGTAATCATATTTACAATTAATTATTCTAATAACTTATAAATTATTAGATAACATTTTATAAAAATAATAATACATACATAAACATACAACATTAATATAAATAAAAATATCAAAACTACATATAACAAATTAGAAAAAATAATTTTAAATACATTATAGACTACATAAACTAAAACAGTAAATAGCGTAGGGGTAAAAATTACTATTCCAACTCCAAAGAGTGCAACAGTAGGGAAAGTGTTGGATAGCGTAGGGGTTAAAATTACTATTCCAACTCCAGAAAGTGCAAAAAATAAAAAATAAATAATTATTTAATTGCAATTAAATTACTTCCCACCCTATTCCCCTATAAACCCACATCCCGCTACAGAACTAAAATGCAAAATGTATTTAATAATATTTAATAATTCCTAAAAAATATTTCATTGATTTACTATAATTAATCTACTTCCGACCCTATTCCCCTATAAACCCTCAACCCGCTACGGTACTAAAACGCATAATTTACTTAAAACACTTGTTACTAACTTCTAAAAATGTAATAAATATATTTTAAAACGATTACAATAATTACCAAAAATTATAAAAACATAGATATATCAAACCCATATTAAAATACATAACACTAATATTAATATCGATATTAGTAACATCAATATTTTTACTATCGATATTAGTAACTTCGATATTAACGTAAACGATATTTCTTACCATCAGGTCGATATTCTGGTCGTCGATATTCTTGATTTCGATATTCCTTCCCTCCGATATTTTGAACTCGATATTCTTCTAGGTCGAAAATAAAAAGTCAATATTTAGACTGTTTACCGTTCAAATTAATGTTCCTTTACTCTAGGGACACTGTTGCTGCCACCATGGGACTCTAGTCCCAACTTTTTTCTAGCTTTCTGGACTTACGTGGACTCTATATCAAGGGCCAGCTGCTCTTGCCTGAACCTAAGCCTTGCTTTCTCAAGCTCAAGAAGTTGGTACTCCCTATCAAAAGAGTCCCCCCTCTTACTAGAAACAGAGGTCCCTTGGTCTACATGCCCCTTCCCAGGAGGATCTAAGGTGGTAACCTCTAAGCCACCTGTGTTCTCCTCTGGGAGGTCTGAATTTTCCGGGAGGGCTCTATAGGACTTCCTTAAGGGATACTTACATATATTGCTAAGGGAAGTGGGGGCTTTGCCATTAGTTTAAAAGGCAAAGTCGAACTAGCAGTGTTACCATGGACCTTTCAGTCTGCAAAGGCAGGCTGGGAGTATATTGATACCCCTATATAAGAAGGGCGATAGAAATGTACCCCAACACTATCGACAGATCGCCCTCCTTGATGCGATCAGTAAAGTTTTTTCTAAATGCCTCCTGCAACTAATTAATAAGTGGGTCGAGGAGAACAATATCTTGCCCTTTGAGCAGACGGGGTCCTGAAAAAGTCATAGCACCCTAGATAACCTGACTGCACTACATGTCTTCCCGGAGAAGTACATCAAGCTCCGAGGAGGGAGGCTATACGCAGCGTTTATAGACTTCTCCGCAGCTTTTGATAAGGTGGATCGCCATCTGCTGTGGAGAAAGCTATTGATCCTGGGTATGCCTCCTGAGCTTTTAAATCTGGTTCGAGAGCTTCACTCCGATACATGGTGCAGAATACTTATGGGAGGTGAAAGGGGTCTCTCCCAAGCAATCCAACTGCCAATGGGTTAAAACCAGGGTGCACTTTTTCTATCTGACCTTCCCCAATCCCTTTCCTTGAGTAATGGTATTGCCCCATCCCTGGGGGGCAAATCGATAGTAGGCCTGCTATATGCAGACGATATACTAATTCTGGATTTGACCCCCAGGGGTTTGAATAATCGGTTACAAGCGCTCCACGTATTTGCAGAATCCTATCACTTAAAGATCAACGTAACTAAGAGTAAAGTTATGTGCATGGCTGGAAGAAAAAAACAAAAAATTGGAAACTTTCTATGGAATTTAGGGGGCCTTCGTTTGGAAGTTGTCCAATCCTATACTTTTTTGGGAAAAATTGTTTCCAGCTCATTAAGTGAGAAAGCCCACATAACCAATACCATCCGGAAGACCATGTCCCACGAGAGGGGCCTTAATACCCTCTATAGATCTACTGGCCAGAGGCATTTCATACATATTTTGGAGGTTTTTAGAGCAAAAATTCCAGCTACTCTACTATACGCCATAGAACTTCTTGAAATGGGGAGTTGGGGCTTTTTAAACATCACAGAGGGAAAAATCTTACGGAAACTGTGTACGGTTAATACTTTGTGCACTATTGCAGCCTTTAGACTGGAATTTGGTTTACGCAGTGCATGGGTCCAGGGTCTAGCTGGAGTAGTACGCTGGGTTATCAGTTTGGCCAAGGGTGATTCGGATACCTTTAGATATTTGATCCGAAAACAACTTCTTGGTCCCCTAAATGAACACTCTATTCTTGTAAAGAACTTTAGATCAGCAGTTAAACTCCTGAAACTAGATGAATTGACCCTTTTTTCTTTATCTACCTATCAACTAAAACTGACCCTAAAATTGGCCTCCTGGAATCTAAGCTTTGACTTAGATAAAGAGACCCTTATTGCCTAAAGGGGTCCGTCTCCTCTTATTAATCACTACCAACTTAAACCCCCCCCCCCAACCTTTTGTTTCTTGGAATATCCCCCATGGCGTGCGTCGTTTTATGTTTCTTTTGAGACAGGACCTTCTTCCTCTAAATGTGCTGATTTCTAAATGGTATGGCTCTTCAGAAAAGTGTAACTTTTGCTACAAATATAATCAAGAAGTTAAACATGTGCTATTTGTTTGCCCGGCTTTTAAAAATTATCGTTTAAAATGGTTGAGACCTATTTGTCTAAAACTAAATATTTCCTCTTCTTCTGCTTTTCTTGATGCTATGTATAATCCTCCAAATGAGAGATTCTGCTGTATTATTTTTAACTTTTTTAAAAGTTTCCTGAATTTATACTAAATGTATTTTCCTGTAAAATTGTTTATAATGAACCAAATGTTGATCTTGGAAGATTTTATGTGGACCTCTGGCTAGAGTTCCAAAACATAAATAAATAAAAACTTGAAACTTGAACTTGACCAACACGTCAGAAAAAAACGATGTTTGAAGGGAATACTGTAATGTCCCTGATGACTTGAAGTCATATTGTAACATTATATTGTAATTGGTTATTGGTTGTTTTCAAAGACATTCCTTGCTAGTTTATCTCAAAAGGGTAAGAATGTGGGGTAGGACAATTATAATTTGAATATGAAATATGAATAATGGAACTACTAGTAAAACACCACACTGACTGTCCTTTGACAGGGGTACATTTAAATCCTGGCTTTGAGGTTTTTCGGCAGCTTGCCTGACTCGGTGCCATAAAAGTTCCTTCGCCCACTGTGTGTGCTTCCTGCTCTGAAAACCTGAATGATC
This sequence comes from Lissotriton vulgaris, assembly GCF_964263255.1. NCBI lineage: Eukaryota > Metazoa > Chordata > Amphibia > Caudata > Salamandridae > Lissotriton > Lissotriton vulgaris. The sequence continues at coordinate 905,467,693 of NC_141699.1, forward strand.
CTTTAACCTTGTTTTTTGCAATTTTCTGCTCCATTACATTTCTAGCCAGCTTGACATGACCTGTGTAGAAGGAAATAGAAAGCCTTGCCACAACAAAATGTCATTTCACCTGCGCTACACTATTCCACGGAAGGCACATTTCTCTGGTGTCATTCTATGGAATGTACAAGTCAATTTCGGCGAACGCTTAATGTGGATTAAATCACCAGCGAGCAGAGGTTGGTTAGTAGTTACAGACAATGGTTGTCTGGGCACGTCGTCAGTCATTACGTCAAGAAAAGAGGAGGGGCCATCGGGAAGTTTGAACTGCGGTCGTACAGAAGGGAAACTACAATTTAGCTCAGAATATATTTGCATGTTTTTTAGCACTGGGTTTTATTAATCTGTGCCCTTTTGATTAAACATTTCTGCAATGCCATTCCACGTTTGCCTACAGCAAAAAAAGCATTTGCAATGCAATAGGTCTTTCATTTATCAGTTTCGCGACACCTATTCTATTGTAAATACTTTTTTTGTAAGAATGTCATCGCTGCTGATGCCAGGGAAGCAGGGAAGACCTTCCTGCAGCAGGCATGTTAAAACAATTAAATGAAATAGTGCTCGGATGCTGTAATTAAAGCCTCCTGAGCAACAACACATGTAACAGGGGGTATGCCATGGGATGTTACAAAATGTGATAAGACTGTACTAAGGCATGAGTATAAGCCTTTTCACCAATGACCAGCCACAGTTTACAGTGGAGAAGGACAGCAGCCAATGAAAAATATGGGCGGAGAGTAGGCGGGGCTTCAAGACCATAATCCAATACAGCATGACTCGCGGAGCATCGCATACACTGCCCAGGCTTGACCTAAAAAAGGGGTATGGTATGAAGCAAACTGCACTTTGCCCTTCCGAAGCACTGACAGAAAACCTCTTGAGATGTTCATCTAAAACTCAAGATTACTTAAGAAATAGATGAACTATTGATGCTGTGTGGATGCAACCACCAGACACGTAAGAATGAACAGTAATACATCTCTTCAATAATCGCATGAAATGTAACTGAATCTCAGAAATGAACAAAGGACAAATATTCAAGAGTGGAAAATAAGACTTAGTAAGGCTTAGAATTATGATAGCAAAAAGTGAACAGAATGCTGAAGGAGAAATGGTAAGGCTTGCATGGGAGCAGATTGCAAGTTCTCGATTTGTGTGTGTGTGTGCACACGCGTGTGTGCTCAAACTTTTTTTATTAGAACACACATCAGACTTTTTTTCAATAACAAAGTACTAGTTGTTTCAGAGAGGTTTTCTGTGGAGATATCCACCCTCCCCCCAATAATTATGAGTTTTCTGGCTACGGATTTAATTCCTTTCACTGCACCTATTTTTGTACCCCCATATTTAATTTGCTAAAAGCCGATGGATTATGTGAAAAGTGCAATATATCTAGGAATTCAAGATATGTGTTTCAAATATCAGATTTAGTGCTTACACCGGATCCCTGCTTTTATGATTAATCCTACTACTTAATACTGACCATGGACATAATTTAGGGGTCGCAGCTGCGACCCTTGGCTTGCCCTTTGCTACCCCTAGCTCTGCATTTGTGCCCCCTGGCCTCAGAGGTGCCAGGTACACATGGGCAGCTTGGGCTCCACTCTCTTTATTTTTGTCAATTTTTTATGACACTAAGGGGTCCATTAGGATGGCGGGCGGATTGCCCCCGCCAGGCTGGCGGTAGCCACCGCCAGCCTGGCGGGGGCAATCCGCCCGCCATCCTTCCCTGTATTCACCCCGCCATATTAGAATGGCGGGGGAGACCACGGTGGTGCAAAACACCGCCCGCCACTTTTCCGCCCCTTTCGCCTTGCGGCCGGGGCGGAAAAGGAATAATATGGTGGCGGTGGCTATCAGACACCACCAGCCATATTATTATGGGCATTTTACAATGCCGCCACGGAAAGGCAGGCAGACTTCACTCTGGGGGCCCCCTGTGGGCCCCAGAGTGAAGCACAGTAGGGGGGTGCACACTAGGGGTACCTATGGTACCCCCCCTGCATTTGCATAATGAAAGCGGCAGGCACCCCGCAATGCCTGCCACTTTCATTATGCAAATGCTGCAATGCATTTTTAGCATTGTGGCGGGCGGTGCAGAGAGCACCGCCCACCACAATGCCACACTTCGGGCTCTTAGGATCACTGCTGGAAGAGGATCATTGCTGTATGCAGAGCAGGCCCCCCAACCGCAGGTCCTGCATTCAAAGGACCATCTCTGGGCAGGGGCGTTCCACTCTTACGTCTTCTCAACAATGATTCTTTCTTGAAGGGTGGGGCCATATAGGATGACGGAACATCTTTTTGTCAGTGGCTCGCTTGATTAAACCATTCAAAACCAGAGCTGCCAGAGCAGTCTGCATGAGTGAACACACCCAGATATGGCAACTCAGTTATAGATACACCTAGAATCCTTGACTGATGCATAAACCCCAAAAGACCATCACCGCTTGGGTTCAATCTGAATCATGGTAACAATTTCATTGAAGCTAGCAGAAACCAATCGCCCTTTCCTTTCTGCATGGCTGAAATCAAAGTTTGAAAGACCTTGGAAAAGACTGGAGTTCACTTCACTTTTATGGATATGAGGCACACTGGCGTAACCAAGATTGAGGGGGCCTCCCTGCACGGTGTGAAGAGGGGCCCCCCTCTGGGCTCTATCAGGAGCTCTCTGTCCAAAGTTTAATGTCAAGGAGGCCCCCTGGAGCTTCGGGCCCCCCACACCGCGGGGCTGCAGGGGCCTGTGTTACGCCCCTGATGAGGCACCGTGCCAAGTACCTAGATTGTGCTCTTCCAGGTGGGTGGAAACTGTGAGAGTGGAAGAGATTCGAGTGAACAGGCTGGGACAAGGCACTGCTGATTAGAAGCATAGAGCTATGCATTGACCATGTCCTTTGCACAAAGAGAAAGTGGTCCTTGAGATGCTTATGTATTCATTTAGTTGTTTTGTTTATCTTTTGTTTACCTTAAACATGTTACATTTCGACCTCAAATAATCATTTCAAATACCTAGGGGAGGCATTCAGCCTCAGGACAGCAGGAGAGGAGGACCACAAGTGATGTGCGAATGAGAGTGAGGAGAGGGGGGATGAAATGGGACACAAATAGGACTGTAGCCAGAAAGTGAAGAGAGTGAGTGATGTAGGAAAAAGATACGATGTGGCAGTAGAGTCCACGTGGGTAATGACAGCAAAGATTGAAAGAGTAGGTATGAATGAATGAATGAATGAAATGATTTTTATAGAGCGCACATAGCTGCCCTGAGGCGTCCAAGCGCTAAGATTACCACTGAGGCTTAGGTTGCTTGAAGGAAGGATATCTACCCGACTACTGATTGTTAAACAGGAGCGTTTTCAGCTGTTTGCGAAATGAGATGAGATCGGGGTTAGACCTTAGATGCTGGGGAAGAGCATTGCACATCTTGGCCACATTATAGGAAAAGGAGCGGCCTCCCGATCTTGTTTTCTTTATTTTAGGAACAATGGCCAGATTGGCATCGTTTGAACGCAGCTGTCTGGCAGGATGATAGGGATTAATGAGAGGTAGATTGATTGCTGGGCCTAAAGACCAAAAGGCCTGATGTGCAATACAGAGGGATTTAAAGCTGACCCTTTCCCTAACGGGGAGCCAGTGCAGTCTCCTTAGGCCAGACTTTACTGATAATCTGCGGGGGATTTGTAGAAGAGTCCGGGCGGCGCAGTTTTGTATCAATTGCAGTTTGCGCAGAGTGAAGTCTGGAGCTCCCAGGTATAAGGCATTCCCGAAATCCAACCGGGATTGGATCAGGCCCAGAACCACGGTCTTTCTTGCTTCAAAGGGGAGTAGAGGGAGGATCTTTCTGATGACTCTGAGGATGCCGAAACAGATGGCAGATAGTCCTATTGCCTGCTGGTCAAATGACAGGGACCTATCCAGCCAGATACCAAGGCTCTTAATGGTATCTTTGGGTGCCGGGACAGGTCCTAAGCAGGGTGGCCAAAGAGTCTCGATGGAAGATGGTGCAAGCCGACCCAGGAGCATAAGCTCCATCTTGTCTCCGTTGAGTTTGAGACAAGACTTGGTCATCCATCTCTTGACTATCTCCAGGCAGCCTGCAAGATCCACGCCCGCTATGGAGCCCCCTTCCTGCGCCAGAGAGACCACCAGCTGAGTATCATCCGCGTAGGTAATGATCTTAATACCATACGGACGGACGATCTCAGCCAGTGGCCTCATGTAGACGTTGAATAACGTCGGGGTCAACGATGATCCCTACGGGACTCCACAGCCCAGAGGCTTACTGGTGGAGGTGGCATTGCCCTCATATACCTGGAAGGATCTGTCGTTCAGGTAAGATCTGAACCACTCCAGGGCTTTGTCAGATATTCCAGTATCCAGGAGACGCTGCAAAGGATGCCGTGGTTAACGGTATCAAATGCAGCGCTCAGATCGAGGAGGATGACTGCCACCGATCCTCCTCGATCTAAGATCTTCCTGGACTCCTCTGTGACAGCCAGTAATGCAGTCTCGGTCCCATGCTTGGGCTGGAAACCTGTCTGGGAGGGATCGAGCAGCTGGTTTTGTTCAAGAAAGGTTGTTAATAGACCATTTATGTATTTCTCCAAAATTTGGGCTGCCCAGGGCAGCAGGGAGATCGGGCGAAAGTTGTTAGGATTCTTGGTGTCCAAGTTGGGTTTTTTGACAAGGGCCCTCACCATGGCCCGTTTCCAAGCCACTGGGACTGTGCTGGTGGAGATCGAGGTGTTAAGTACTACTAGCAGTGTAGGGAGGATGGTCTGTATAGCAGAGACTAGGATATGTGGAGGTGCTGGGTCATTAGGGGAGCCTGATTTCACCTGACGCATGAGGGAGGTGAGTTGGTCCGCATCCATCATGGGAAATTCCACCAGCGCAGGGGGGTAAAGGAATGAAAATAAATATGAGGAGGCGGTGGAGACCACTGAGTAATGGAGGTGGTCTTGTGAGATCAAGACAGCGCTGCCAGAGGGGGCTGAGAGGTCCTTGTCCCCAGGTCCTGAACTTTTTCAGGGGCTAAGACGTGCTGAAAATTTCTGCAGTCAATCCTGCCCTGTTTATTGGTAATCTAACTAATACAGCCATAACCCCAAACGGTTCCACACTCCAGAGCTGTCATATATTCACTTTCTCTAAGCATTGTTGCAAGGCTTGTTGGCTTCCTTCTAAGAAGATCTTTGGGGTCATGTAGCCCCAACATCGAGCATCTCCTGTGACTAGAGTCTTCAGACACACCACATTGTGTGCATAGTGGCCTGCATCTTTTGGTGATCTGCTCGAGGTCCTCTCACGACTCCAGTGCCTCCGGCCTCTGGGTCCATTCCAGGGTCACACCTATTTCTTTGGGCTTCTCAGATTACTTGCGGCCTGCCCTGATTCCCCAGCTTGTGGTGAGTCCCGGGACCTTGCTGGTCACAACTTTGCACCTTCTAGTCCTCCTGTGTGGGTTGTTTTTGTCAAGGCTTGTTGGTGGTCCTGCCAGACACCGACCCCTCAGAAATTGACATCCTTCAAGGGAGAGTTCATACCAAGGTCCTGTTCTTCCTCAGCATTGCCTGGTCCTCATCCTCAGCATGGTAGGGAGGGACAATCTTACTCAGGTTCCTATGTTCAAAGGGAATGTGCTGACATAATATCGACGTCGAAAATATCAACGTCAAAAATATCGGAGGCGCTGTATCGACATCAACAATATTGAAGTCCTATCTACATTAAGGTAAGTACAAAAATATCAAGAAAAACAATATTGTTGTTAAAAATATAGTTATAAAAAATATCGTTTTTTTATGTTTAAAAATAATATAAAATTAAATAAATAATACAAATAATTAAAATAAACATAGTCAGAAATATGTTTAAAATTATAGGTAATACATATAATGTAAAGAAAATGAAACATATACAAATAATATATAATATATATACTTAATCATATGTACAATTAATTACTCTAATAACTTATAAATTATTAGATAACATTTTATAAAAATGTTAATACATACATAAACATACAACATTAATATAAATAAAAATATCAAAACTATATATAACAAATTATAAAAAATAATTTTAAATACATTATACACTACATAAACTAAAACAGTAAATATTAGATAGCCTAGGGGTAAAAATTACTATTCCAACTCCGGAGGGTGCAACAGTAGGGAAAGTGTTGGATAGCGTAGGGGTCAAAATAACTTACTAATAATCAAAATGATTTTTTGTGAAAAATAATAATTTAATCATTAAATTACAACAAATTAATTAACAATACCAATAAATCATTATTTAAAAATAATTACCAATTAATAATAATTAACAATTAAATTAAATACAATTACATAATAATTACTATTGCCAAATAATAATTAAAAAAAATAATAATTTTCAATACCAAAAAACAATCATTATTAAAAAACATTTAGCAAAACAAATTAATTAACAATAAAATATTGATAAATACCAATACATTATCAATTAATAATTAATGATCAATACATTAATTTAAAAAATATGTAAATTATTAACATTTTAGTACCAATTAATAATTAATTAACAATCATGTAATTATCAATACTCAAAACTAAAATAAATAATGACTTAATTACAATTAATTTGCTTCCCACCCTATTACCCTATAACCTCACAACACACTTCAATAATAAATTAATACACCTATTATAATTACCAATTAATCAATTAATAAAAATTTATAGAGTTAATAAAAATAATTACCAATTAATAATTATTTAACATAAAAATAATTTTCAATACCAACAAATAAAAAATAAATAATAACTTAATTGCATTTAAATTACTTCTCACCCTATTCCCCTATAAACCCACATCCCGCAACAGAACTAAAATGCAAAATGTATTTAAAAATATTGGATAATTCCTAAAAAATATTTCATTAATTTACTATAATTAAATGACTTCCCACCCTATTCCCCTATAAACCCACAACCCGCTATGGTACTAAAACGCATAATTTACTTGAAAAAAATTATTACTAACTTCTAAAAATGTAATACATATAATATAAAACTATTACAATAATTAACAAAAATTATAAGATCGATATAAAACCCATAATCGATATTAGTAACATCAATATTTTTAATATCCATATTAGTAACTTCGATATTAATGTAAACAATATTTCTTACCTTCAGGTCAATATTCTGGTCATCGATATTCTTGATTTTGATATTCTTTCCCTCTGATATTTTGAACTCGATATTCTTCTAGGTCGAAAATAAAAAGTCAATATTTAGACTGTTTACCGTTCAAATTAATGTTCCTTTACTCTAGGGACACTGTTGCTGCCACCACGGGACTCTAGTCCCAACTTTTTTCTAGCTTTCTGGACTTACAGAGACTCTATATCAAGGGCCAGCTGTTCTTGCCTGAACCTAAGCCTTGCTTTCTCAACTCAAGAAGTTGGTACTCCCTATCAAAAGTGTTCCCCCTCTTACTAGAAACAGAGGTCCCTACTGAGGCTTGGGATTCTGCAGAGGAGGATCTAGACCTCCTTGGTCTACATGCACCTTCCTAGGAGAATCAAAGGTGGTAACCTCTATGCCACCTGTTTTGTCCTCTGGGAGGTCTGTATTATCCGGGAGGGCTCTATAGGATTTCCTTAAGGGATACTTACATATATTGCTAAGGGAAGAGGGGGCTTTGCCATTAGTTTAAATGGCAAAGTCGAACTAGCAGTGCTACCATGGACCTTTCAGTCTGCAAAGGCAGGCTGTGAGCCACTTTGGACATTGTAACATACACAGGTTAGCTCAAGCATTGCTGCAGCCCTAGGTGGGCAATCTGCCTTACATGCCCTGGATACCCCGGGTACCACGTAATAGGGACTTACAAGTAAGTCAGTCCTTGCCAATTGGGGCTAGCCAATTCCACATACACTTTTTAATAGGTTAGAACACTGGCACTGTGGTCTGGTTAGCAGGCCTCAGTGCACTCTCAGAGTCCAAAACCCACCAGCTAGTAGTCCAAATTGGGGCAAAAATTGTGATGAGAGAAACCTGCAAAAAGCATGTTTCCTTACAGTAGCTGAAAAGGTCAATGTGTTAGGTTGTTCAGGAGTGGCCTACAGGTATCTATGAAAGATGAATGTTGGAATCTGTAGTGTCCTGCTGGACAGGTCATGCAATCCTAATACCCAACTATGAGAGGGACTGGCAGAACTCGAAGGCTTGATGAGCGTATCATTCTTGGCATAGTTTTAATATATTCACATAAAACAACACTACAGAACAGTAAAGGGAGGGGTATTCCCTGAGGTTCAGAACGGTCACTCTTCTCTTTCTTTTTGCTCTCCAGGTATCTTCTATGAGACTGTCAGGATGATGTCCCTGGAAAAAAAAGAAAGTAGCGGTAAGTATGATGGTCCTGTGGTTGGGGCTTGTAGTTCCGTCACCACACCTAAGAGTGCTGGGATATTGGAGTGAAAAGGGCTGGGAACCAAAAATAAAACCTTAAGGGCCCAAAAAAAACAAAGAATATCCTGCCGCTTTTCTCCTCCCTCCCTCTGTGCCCACCTCTGCCCATCCCTTAGTCCCAGGAAATAGGTAATGCGCAATGCGCAAAGAAAGAATAGACCAAATTATGTGCCGAATAAGCGCGGGCAGCTCCGGAGTTCGAATCCTCGTGAATTTTGGAGCAGGAGGCCTCCTGACGAGTACCGTACTCTCCGACCCGCTAACTTCAGGTGCGGCTCCCGTAGTTGTTTCCCACTGCGGACCCTGCTCCAAAATTCATGAGGATTCGAACTCCGGAGCTGCCCGCGCTTACTCGGTTCTCCCACGCAGGTATCCTGCAGCGTGTGGCTGCCATTCAATTGATATCACGGACGTGATACCAGCTACTTGCTCTAATTGACGCACTCAACTACCATCCCCTAGAGGCTCATCCCTCCAGCCCTATTGTGCCGCCCCTCCGCTCTCTCAGCAGGTATCCCCCTGCTCCTTCTCTGGTCTTCCCGGACAGGACACCAGCTATTGCTCTCATCGGCCGTGGCTCTGTCACTTGTTATTGCAACTCCTGGACCCCTGGCTGCCAGCACATGGCCAGCATCATCTCCTCGCGCCATTACAGCCATACGGATCCCTGCAAACTTCCCAGGCACTCCTTCCATTGCCCTGTCCTGATGAGATCCCAATATCTCTCAGGGATCGAAACGTCGTCGACATGTGTCTCTAACTCTTTGCCATAATTTGTATCACATTACTGAGTATGAGATGCTAACAGATTGTGACTTTCCCCATTTATATTTTCACAAACGTAAAAGTGACCTTTTTGAAGTCACTTGCCTGTGGTAAGGAAAGCGGCTGATTTCCTTTTACCCAATCACGGTTTGCTCACTCACCACTTGTATTAATTGTGTTGCAAATTATTACTTAAATAAAAAAATTCTATTTTGTGAAGACACACATATATCCCAATTTTTTATTGTAAAAATTGTGCTATTGTAACCTTTCAACCTGTACTGGACCTTTGTTTTTCCCAATTGATGTTTACCCTTGGTCCCATCTGACTTCTAGGGTCTCCTCAAATTATACGAGTAAAATCCAGGCATGAGGGAAAGATTGTGTTAGTTCACGATATCAGGTATGTGCCCCTTCATGACTCCTCTCCTCCCCTGTTGTTGTTACTATAGTGGAACTGACCCTCAGGTTCCATCCCCCCGTCAGAGTCACCTACTGCAACTGCCACAACTCTCCTGAGTTGCGGCGGCTTGAAACGATCCCCGGGGGAGTCCACCAATCCTCGCACCAGTTGTCGGAGGTGCCGTCCTCATCATCATACTCTCTTCTAGCATCAGCTGAACTCTACTCTTCCTCTGGCTTGGTATCCTCGTTCTCCGTCACAGCTGGGCTCACCAAAGACTCAGCGTCTTCCATGTTTCTTTCCACGGCTTCCTGGGCTTCTTTTCCCTTACATCCTGAAGGCTCATCCTCTACTGCTCTCATCGATGTCATCCATTGTCATCCTGCCGGGAGGGGGAGGGGGGGTACGTCCATCTTCCTGTGCAGGGGAGGCATTGGTTAATGTTAACCCTTTCCTTTCCCTATGGTCTGAGTCACAGGCACCGGAGATTGGTGGACCACGGGACAGATATGTTAGGATACCGGCCTATGTCATGTCGCCCTCCTCACACCAACCTACACCCATCCAACACCGGCGTCACCAGGCAGGTGACTCTGCTAATTAAAAGGCCCAGGTGCATGTGTTCAAGGCCAGTTATTCTCACCAGAACCATAAGTCTGTGTAGTTCTTTGCTGCCCATGCAGGCCCAAAGTCAGACACCACATTGGGGATGAGTGGCTCTGACCCCACCTATATGCTGCTGAGAGCACAGCATTTTCCTGTGGGGAAGGTGTGGACTGATTAAGAAACACCTCGACCCTGGTTCTGGGAGGGCAGACACCGAGACACTGAGGACAGGGCTAGCAGCAATAAGGATAAGGTAAAGCCTACAGAAAGCTAGTACAAAATATCTGTCATTAGTATCCCTTGCAGCCCATCACCTTCTGGTAGCCAGCTCGCCATGCTGCCTGGGTCTGAACAGTTGCCAGTATCCAGCCTCAACCCTTTCTTCCAGGGCGGCTCCGCACCTGGTCTGCAGGAAGACAGAGTGCCAGGAGTCATTATGAGAGGCCCCATCTCCCAAGAGCGCAACTCCAGTGAGGTGGTGCAGGGGCGACTCTAGGCTCATGGCGGCCCTGGGCAGGGAGCGTAGGTAGGGGGCCCCTCTCAGTCAATCAGGAACCAGGAGGAACACAGGCACGGAGGCCAGTGAAAAGGGGGGTCAGAGTGTTTGGAAGTGGAACAGAGCCGGAGGGGCCACCACGCAAATATGTATCCATCCTCAGAGTATTATTATATTAAGGATATATATTGACATGGTGGCCCCTGGGGTTTGGCGGCCCTGTTCAGGTGCACAGCTTGCACATGCCTAAGGCCACCCCAGACCACATGCAGCTGCTGTACGTGAGATGAGTCCCACAGTGGTAAAGAGAAAAATCCAGGATGGGATCAGAGAGTGCTGTGCCATCTGTTAATGCCCTGGGGAGGAAAGGAGACTTGCTGCAACATTGCAGCACCAGCCTTTTCTGGCCGGTAAAGAGAGAGGGGAAGACACTGGTCTGCAGGGAGCCAGCAGAGGACATCCTCGAAGAGACTGTGCAAGCACTTAAGAGCTTTATTACCTGCTGTGGTACCCTGTGAGGACACCCCTGATGCCAGGTTTAGGGAAACTGCCACCGCTCCCCACCGGATGAGGTAAAGGTCTGTCTACTACTACAGCAGGAAGAAAAGAGACTGGCCTGCATCCCGCTGTACATCAATGACACCAGCTGTGCCTCCCGCAGCAAGAGGGGATGGTGGGGCCATTGCAGCCCGAGTGAAAAGAGGCCAGAGGGGGTGAGGGCACCCATGGCAGGAACTTTTGGCCCCAAATACCTCTGAAACACACAAAAACTGGACTTCCTCCTAAAATAACCCAAGTACCTGGAAGAACTAGTCATTTTCACTGGACAAACAGCCTCAAGGCAGACAACCCGTGACAGCAGGAGGAAGACACTGCATGCCCTCCGGTGGCAGCCCGATGTTACGGCATGCAAAGAGGAGATTGTTCTTTTCCTCCTGCATTAGCACCTCTACACCCCAATAGGCCAAGAGACTATGCCATGTGACACTGGGGCTGTTACATGGCACAGCTGCACAGACAATAAAAAGTACTAACTACAAACCAGCTACAAACAGTGGCACCCACGCTTCAGCCATTGAGAAGAGCAAGCATGCCAAGAGGGGAAGCAAACTCAAACACACATTGGCTGGCCAAGAGGTGTGCAGCCCCTCCATACTTCACCAGGGCACAAACTGAAATGCTGAGTGAAGAAGTGGAAGGCAATAGTTATTGGGACACCTGCAACATGTCTACAATAGAGACTGTAAGCCCTAACTCCCAAGAAGGCATATAAGCACTAGATGCAGGTGCTGAAACAAGGTTTCAGCACCTGTCCCATGCTAGTGGCAGAGATTGCCACACTTCACAAAAACGACCTCCAAAGGATATGAAGTAGAATCTGCTGCCCCACAAGGAGAAACCACAATTGGTGTTGAGAGAACCCCATGCCCCCAACACCAAAGGCTGATAAAAAGACTGTTTGCCTCCGGCAGCATTAGCCTTCAGTTACTGGCACGTGAGGGGAGGCAAAGCACCACACACAAGGAGAGTGCGCTAGGGGCACTGCCCAACAAGAAAAGTGGCTCATCATATAGAAGGACAGAGCTCAAGGGTGAACACACTAAACCCTGCTGACTGGTCTAGGAACTTTCCCAAGGAACTGACCAACACTCACACCTAAGAGATGCTACACCAACATCTTATCATTTTCCAAAGAAACCCAAAAACCGGATGAGGCAAGCATGCTTTAGAGCAAAGGAGATGCATTTCCAAGGGAGAACAGTAACAGACAGGTGACAGCACCCAAGAAAATCAGATTGGAAATGCCTGAAATGCCACTCAGCCACAGAACAGTCATAAGCCCTGTGCCCACCATGAGGTAAAGAGAGAACCAGAGAAGCAGAGCAGCAAAAGAAAGGAGGGTGTCTGACCCTGGCCTCCGCACAATGAGGGGGTGGAGGCATTCCAGGAAGAAACCGGTTGATCATGAGGGGCAACCCACTAAGTGGCACCCATTAAAGAGACTGAGAACCCCAGAGACACCACAGGGGCTGTCCAAGCTGGACAGATGATACAGACCCGGGCAGAAAGAGGCCCAAGGAAAGTGAAGCCTCACCAGAAAGTGGGCAGTAGCACACAACAATGCAACTGTGGTCCAGGCACTAGAACCACATTGTCCTGTGCCCGTAAGGCACACCGTGCCAGACCACAACAACCATGCCTGATGGCAGCAATGACTCCAGGTGCAAGTCCTGCACCACCTCAAAAAATTGGAATAGAACCACAGCTCTCTACTGCCCAGAGAAGGAGGTCACAGAAGAGGGAACACCTAGGAGTAGGAGCTCAAAGAAGGGAACATGCAATGTGTGGCCTAGCACAGCAACAACAAGGAGAATAGGATAAGCACCCACTCTGATCATCGCTAAGCTGTAGCCCAACAGTTGAGACCAGTGGCTGGACTACTGAGACAGTCGCCCACTGAGAGGCTTTTTAGCTGGTCCCAACAAAGAGGCATGCCTCTGCACCCAAAAGAAGAGAATCGAGCAACGAGTGGTCTCAACAGCACAATTGGAAAAAGATGCATGCTGAAGCTCCAAGGAGAAAGAGGAGAAGGAAGTGTGGCCTGCTGGGTAATGACCAACACAGCCAGGAAGGTGAAGACCAAGCCTGGAAACTCACAGATGGAACACGTCTATCCACATGAAGAAGCCAACAAGGTAAAACGAGGATTGCATGGCGACAGCGCAGCAGGACGACCACGAGGAAACCACAAGTAGGTGCAAATCGAGTCTCTGCCCCAAGTGCAGTGGGAGAACCTGCAGTAAGTCACAAGCATGTGCAAACCAAGTCTCTGCCCCCATTTCCCAGCATAGCCATCCAGACCTTGTAATCAGTGGCTCAGCAACCTAGAGTATCCGGGCTGAAGGTCTCCACAAAGAAATAATGCAAGCACCTGGCCACCATCACTCCACATTTTCGAAGACCCACAAAGGAATACCCGCGAATATCAAGGAAAGTCTTTGTCACCTGTCAAACAGGTTCACTACACAATTGGCAAACTCCTCATGCAAGACCCAGTCAAGTGCTTCAGCCCTACCAATCAGGGATCATAGAACAACCAGAGAGGAGTTCAATCCCGCCGTCATACCTACTGGTGTAAAACTCCAGAGACCACCTGAAGAGTCAGTCAGCAAGAAACCACCTTCTCACCTCGCCTGCATCCTGATTCCAGTAGCGAGATCATGTCTTAACCAGAACTCATCAACCCCTTTGGTTGCCGGACCAACTAGGCAGTGGCTCCTCTGTGGTTTGCCAGCGGCCCGGATGCAGCAAACATGCGGTGCCAGTGCAGACCACATGCAATCCTGTGGTAACCCATCCAAGGGACCTCCACAAGTGCAATAGATGAACTGTACACTGTGCCACCAATGGATCCCAGGAGGTAGCATGGCCTGGTGGTGGAAACTCCAACAGGTTGCAGCACACTAAGACTGTCTTCAGCGAATTAAGCAACACCACCAGTTAAACGTTGCATTAGATTCCGACATTGCTCCCGATTCACTCTGTTTTTGAATTGTTGACACCAACGACAAACCATCCTGAGCATCAGCAGAGTGGACCAACTCCAATTTGTGGCCATGATTCCATCCGGTATGTTGCCAGAAGGTCCCTCCTGATGTCTCTGAGCAAGTGTTCATATCCTGAACCACTCAGGTTCTCTGCTCACATTATGAATGTGAGCAGAGATGTCCTATTGCAGCCAGCATCATCGATCCACACCTCCAATACTGTTCTACTGATTGACTCTAGAAACTGTAGGACTACACGGTTTTCATTTTTTTTTTTAACAGGTTGGACTCATTGTCTTTTTCTTCTGGATTTTGGGAGGAATGTAGTGTCCTGCTGGACATGTCATGCAGCAGTCCCCTCCCTGGGGGCAGTCCTAATACCCACCCTACCCCCATCTAGCACATGTTAACAGGTGACCATGCTAACAAAGGGGCCTGGGTGCTTTTGTTTGGGACCAGTTATTCTCACCTGAACCAAGAGTTTGTGTTTTTTTTTGCTCCCCATGATGACCTATGGAGAAGTGTGGCTCACTGGTTAGAGGTGGCAGACCTGGAAGCAGAGGTCAGCCCGGGACCAGGGTTCAATACCTGGCTCGGCGGGGTCTTGAGTCCTAAAATGTCCATGGACTCGACAATTCTTGCTCCGGTGCCTACTCGATTCACGGGTTCACACTCTGTGACTCTGGGCAATAGCTTGCTTAATCTCCACAATGGCCCCTCGCGGTGGGATGCCTGGCTTTCACCTTGCGGATGCCCTGCCGGGGTTATCTCACAGGGGAATACCAGGACGGGTTCCATAAGCAAGCGCTTAGAAACCGCTCGGTGATTTGCGCTATATAAATTCCTATACATTTACATTTACATTTACCAAGGGCCTGACACCACAAAATCCACAATGGTGCATTTTGTAGGATCCTCGGAGGAGCGGAGTACCAATGGCACAGGACAGAGTCAGACATCAACTTAGTTGTCCTACTAGGTCTGCACTGGAGCAGATTTTTTGCAGTTTGGTGAAATTCTAGTACTTTAGTATGGATGCTAGTAAGTTTAATTCAGAAGTGACTTGATATAGCTTAGAGAGTGGTTGTGTGTCACAATAGTGGTCCTTAAAGGTTCCACACATGGGCAACTTTAGAGTAGAGGGGAAGGGTCTGGTGACATAGGGGCATATTACCAAGGCAGGTAAAATGAAGTATCGCCGCTTTTGCGGCCGTTTTCGGCCGCAAAGCGGAGTTAATTTCATCGCCCTATAAGCAAGCTGACAGCTTTTAGATGATAGCGAGCTGTTTGGGGCCCACTTTTGCCTGTCAGCGATATTTATCGCTAATGACATGCAAAGTGGGCGTACACAACCTGTTAGAGACTGAAAGAAGTCGCTAACATCTCTATTGCCTACTATCAACGCAGGCGAAGCGATTAAAATATTCGCGCTAAGCGCGAATATCGCCAAATCCTAACGCCTGCTCAGACCACTTCTTAGCCATTATATCCAATGGGAGGTGGATATTCAGATTAAGTCCCTATTAGCGATAATGCCTGAATATCGCTAAATTTCCAGCGATATTCACGCATTTCGCTGCTATCGCCGGATATTTTATCGCTTTGGAGATAAATGTTGCTAATAGCACGTTATCTCTGCGATAAAATCCGGCGATGCGCTGCGATAAAAAAAATGTTGCTAATCTTATTTAGCGATAAATATCACTAGTTGTTGACAATATGCCCCATAGTTTGTAGGTTTACGTATCAATGGTGTAGGAGAACGTCTAGGAATTAATTAACAGCCCGATTCATGAAACGAAATTGCGCTCGCAAAGGGCCAGATTCTGAGAATCTGGCCCTTTGCGAGTGCGATTTTTGCATTTGGGATTCATCATCCCAAATGCAAAAATCGCTATTTGCGAAATCGCATATTTGCGAGGAATTGGATTTAAGGAATGTCTAATAGAGATTCCTTAAATGCAATTCATCACCCTATTTGAAATTGCGAATTCGCAATATTTGGTCGCAATTTACCACAAAGTCTGACTTTGTGGTAAATTGCGAAAAACGAGTAAAAAGCACTTTAGTGCATTTTTTTCTTTTGCATGTTACACACACACATGTCCTTTGGACATGTGTGTGCGCAACACCTGTTTGAATTTGAATTTAAGGGGTGCTACAGGGTGTCCTTTGGACACCCCTGGCACCCTTTAAATCGCTATCTTATTTGCGATTAGCAAATTGCTAATCGCAAATAAGGAATACTCCCCATTCATTCCTATGGGCCTTTTGGCCCATAGGAATGAATGGGGAGTTATTCCTTATTTGCGATTAGCAATTTGCTAATCGCAAATAAGGAATGTGTAGGAATCGCATTTAATTTTGCGATTCCTACATGAATCCCATTTTGCGAGTCTGTAATAGCGATTCCTAATGAATCGCTATTACAGACTCGCAAAACGGGTATTTGATGAATCTACCTGAATGTCCTGACAAGGGCCAGTTGTAGTTAGCCAGGGAGTAAGAGCAAGTCAGGATAGCAGTAGTAAAAGAGTAGTTGCCCAGCTGAGGTCAACAAGGTCAAGATGCTAGTTGGAGAGTAAACTGCAGGTGTAGTGTGGGAGCAATAGAGCAATGGGTATGTGCATGTGTTAGGGCACGTTTATGATGTTTGTTTATTAGAGCAGATTAGAAGGAGGGTATGATGAAAAGTGGTTTGAAGAGCGTGAGATTAAGCAGAGTTTGTTAGAGTAGGGAAACTCTAGCAGTTGTGAGAGATCTAGCCAGTTCGATATTACATGGTTGTTTTTGACCAGAGATTTTAGACCAAGACCCCATATGGGTAGTGGAGATATAAAAAAAATGCGAGAGTAAAAGGTGGTGATAAAGAGGAGTGAATGGAAGTACAGATAGAGGAGAGGAGAAGAGAGTACGGGGTCTGTTATGCTTGATATTGTCTCGACTGACACTTTTCCCGTTCACTGTTGCTATGCTCTAACGCATGTTTCTATTTAATCTAGAGAAATACTGGATATCACTGAACAAAAGCACATTTTCCTAAATGAACAGACTTTGTGCCCTGTCGTGGTTACTGACAAAAAGACCCATGAGGTGTTATGCTAATTAGTGGCATGGACATGCTTGTACTGTAATTAGCTCAGCTGGAGATATGCCAGGCGGCTTCTCTGCCTTTCTTCGACTGCCCATTAGTACTTCCGGGTCAAAGCAGTTCCGCATGATTATAATGGCTGGCAAAGTACTTCTTCTGAAAGAGACTTTGTAAGGAAACAGGCCATTAGTTGTCTGACCTGCACAAGTAATGGGTCCACATTTGACCTCCACTGGGAACCAAACACCCCATTTTAGCACTTGACTCTCACAAGGTGACGGAGCAGAACAAAGCAGTCCAAGGCCTACTCGAGGGAGGTGGTGTGGGCTAGTAATCACCACTCACTGGCATGCAATAATAACACTCAATAAATGATTGTCCAGTCAGTGCTTTTTCTTTTGAAAAAGGAAACGTTTATTTATTACACACACTCTACTCAGTGCTATGCTATGAGGTACTTTACATATATACATAAGGCTGGTGGAAATACCTTTGATGATGTTGCACATCACCGCTGAGTCCCTAAGGCTGTGGTTCCCAAACTGTGCGCCATGGCGCCCCGGTGCGCCGTAATGAGGTGCCAGGGGCGCCGCGCACACTAGGGTGACCACCGTCCGTAAATTCTGTCATTCTGGCCATCACAGGGAGCAGCGCTGCTCCCCTGTGAGAGGCCTCACCCCTGCTGCTGGAGGCGCCTCACACTCCTCCAGGAGCACGAGAGCAGCCCCTCCCGCCCATTGTCATTCAGTATGCTGCTGATTGCCATTACTGAATGTCAATGGGGCAGTCTGGTGGTGTGACACCATGTGGCGGCCTCCTCCTGCCTCAGTGTACAGAAGGGCATTCTGTACGATAAAAAGTAAAACGCCCATGCTGCAACGTTAGAAAACACTTCATTCAAAGAAGCCTGTAAAATAAGTTTAAAAGAACAGGTTATCGTTCTCTCACTGTCCTGTCATTTTAGAACTGAATTATTTTCAACATTGTATTCAACAAAGCCATGGTTGCTCCTTTTTTTTTTTAAGGAACTAGCAACCATTGACAAAGCCAATAGTCCTGGCTTGTTGAGGTGTAATGATACTTGCTGTATTATATATCTGGATGCAATGACAGAGACAACATAATACCAGTGAGGCGGAACACTATGCTAAGAGCAGATTTTTAGCCTAGGTGTTTTAAGCTGCGCTCTCAATTACGTCAAACACCCCCTTTGAAGAGACCCCCCAGTTTTTTTACACTGCTTAAAGCCCTGGAAACAACACCATGTTACAGTAACCTCACATCCTGGCACTGTGCATCATGCATGACTCATGCCTTCTGCGTTTTCAGTCTGCCTATGTGCAGGGGCATAGTGAACTCTCCTACACCCGACCCCTTGCTGTAGTTCATTCTTGAAGGGACTCTTATGCCTGCAACTCTGCAAACAAAAGCTCAGCTCATAATGTGAAAAGGTGGGTGAGTCAATAAGTGAAGGAATGTCCGAATGGATTACTGAAAGGATGAATGTATGAATGAAAGGGGGAATGGAAAGATAATGAAAGGATGGATGGATGAGTGAATGAACGGAAGTATGGATGAGAGAAAAGGTAAATAGATGGATGTATGGGTGGAAGGGTAGATGTATGGGTGGAAGGGTAGATGGATGGGTAAAAGTGTGGATGGGTGTGTGAAAGGATGGATGGATGAGTGAAAGGGCAGCTGATGGGCGAGTGAATTGGTGGATGGGTGTGTGAAAGGATGAATGGGTGGATGAATGAAAGGGTAGATGATGGGCAAGTGAATGGGTGGATGGATGAATTGATAAGTGAAATGGTGAATGGATGGATGAGTGAAAGGGTGGATGCAAGGATTGATGAGTTAATGAAAGGGGGTAGATGGACTAAAGGATGGATAGATGAGTGAAGTTAAAGGGTGGATGGATGAAAGAACGGATGGCTGGATGAGTGAACGGATGGTTAGATGAGTGAAACAATGGATGAGTAATAGGATCAATGGATGGATTCATGAATGGATGAGTAAATGGGTGGGTAGATGGATGGATAAGTGAAAGGGGGATGAAGAGAGAAAGGGAGGATGAATGACTGAAAGGGTGAATGGGTGGAAGGATAAATGACTGGGTAAATGGATGATTAAGTGAATGGGTGGATGGATGAGTAAGTGAATGGATGGCTGGGTGGAAGAGTGAATGCATGGATGATTGTACAGATGGATGGGGTGAAAGGGTGGGTAGATGAATAATGGATGGATGAGTGAAAGGGTGGATGGAGGGATGGATGAGTGAAATGATGGACGGAAGGATATACGGTGGATAGGTGTGCAAATGGTTGAATATGTTTGGATATAGATGGGCACACAGATGGAAGGACAGACCTTTTTAGTGTAAAAATAAGGCTGGGGATACTGATTACGCAGACCAAACTCAATGTTCCATTTTCTCAGAGCGGGTCTCAGTACCAAAAGGTACTGAAAGCAGCAGCTGGCATAAATAAGGGTTTGGGACCAGGCACTCTGTTGGGGGAAAAAACGATGGATTGGGATGCAGACAAAGTGATTGCCAGTGGATGAGATTAATAATTCAAGCATTCCAACCAATAGAATACCTTCATTGCGTCCCAAATACTTTAAGGAATATAACAGGAGGTACACACCACCCACCCACCCACCGGTAAAAAAATGGTGGGGAGCCACGGCCAACTGCCGATTAGGTCAGGGGAGCCACAGGTCAAAAAAGTTTGGGAACCACTGCCCTAAGGTGATCAAGATCCACAAACCACAGGTCAAAACATCATCATTATAGGAGTAAATGCAATAATCAATAGTGACTATATGTAAATGCACTTATTGTTAATAAAACTTATGCACTTTGATCAAACGTTACTGCCAACATTATTATTTCAATAAAGCATTTCAAAATTAACATCAGATGTGTCTGTGTGCTTTTTATATGCTTTAAACCACTAATAATGCAATTATAAAAAACACCTATAGATGGCATCACATTGTAATCACACAACATGTCTCCATGGACGTTGCCCCTAGAGGGAGCTGTACAACACATCTTTCTTTATACACTTTTAGGCCACTGTAATTGCAGCCATAACCTTAGCCCACATAGAGTGCTGCATTCTCAGCTGATAGCAAAGGCTCCAGCCAAGGGAATGCTTTGGAAACTTCAGTCAAGCTCAGGGTGGTCATCCTTTTGTGGACTTAATAGACTTGGGTCAACACTGGTGTAAAATGTCTTTGGGCTCTTTTGAGGGGAGATGCGGCGTATTTGCAGTGTCCCGTGCTCTGTTTTGTCCTGTTTGTGGCCGCCCGCCATCCTGGGATCACCACAAGCAGCAGAAATGGATAGCCAATACCGGCCCTGCATGGCATTATGGGGGTGCTTCTTCCCAGGAGCAGTACAAAAGAGGTGGTGATGGACGGAGCATCTGATGGATTAAACCCAGATCTTTTCACTGGGTGTGAGTGTTTGACTGATTCAGACGCTCCGTCCATCACCACCCCCTTTTGTACCGCTTTTGGCCGCCATAAGTGTGGCAGGGTATACTCAGACGTGAGTCCCTTGCTCACTTTGCCACTGGATTCAAGCAAGCTTGGCTGAAGACGGCTGGAATGCCAGAAACCGGTCCTCAGAAGCTTGTTTCAGGTCCAGGGAAGACATGGCTTGGCAGTTCGGGCTGGACTGTTCCCATGAGGCACAGGGTCAGACTGATTTGCATATAGCCATGTCTGAACTGGGGTGGCAGAGTGGGCTAAAGAACGGTGATGGATTAAACCCAAATCTTTTGACTGGGTGTGAGTGTTTGATTGATTCAGATGCTCCATCCATCACCACCCCCTTTTGTACCCCTTCCCAGGAGCATGCATGACTAATGAGCAGCTCCAGTTGTTGCCCCAAAACAGACACTGAGAAAGAAAGCAAACAAGAAAGCAAAGCCAAAATGCAGCAGAGTGCGACATAACTCCTCCAATGGTACGAGAAAGGCCCGTTTATGTCCATGGAGCAAAAATCTTTCTAAAGCTTTTACATCATGGTCTATTGCCTACATTTTATATTATATAGCAGCAGTTATTAACCTTTTGCCTTCTGTTGCCCCCACAGTGAATCACTACTGGAAAGCGGGGGCCCCAACCTAAGCAATTTCCATGATTTGAACCTCAACCTATACAGAAACAAGTCTACATCAAACAAGTACAGATATGGTGTGAAATATTTTATTTAATTCACAAAGAAAACTATATATCGAAATCGAAAATGAAATGTGTAGTGCTAAAAAATGCTGTTTCATTTCCAAAAGACAAGGCGATATGACGTTTGCAAATATATAATTTTGTCTTTTTCAATCCAGGGCAGGCTCTCTTACCAAGACATGGATACCAGCTTAATTTTTAGCATCTCATTTCAAGATCATTCACCTAGCAAGAGTATTTTAGCACTTTCAATGTTGCTGCACTTTGGTCACATCAAAGCGATGCAGAACAACAGGATGAGGTGATATGTGAGGTTGAGAAAACATTAAATTGATAGAATTTAGCCTCATGTTATGTCATTCTGCCTAGTTGTAATCCCAGTGCTACCTCAAGTGACTTTGAGGAAGAGGAGAACACAATAGGCGAGACCAGAAAGAGGGAAAGAGGGTATGTTTGTGACCGGCTTTCCTCCTGGGCCGAGCAGTCACAGCAACAATCAAGCATTCTCAAAGGCAAGAGGGCTGGTGTTCAGCAGTTACAAGGGTATCAGGTGCTTGGTCTGTCACAGAAAGTTGCCTCACTAAGGGGGCAGATTTACAAGGCCCCTGCGCCACTGGAGCGTCACTTTTTTTATGCTTCAGTGGCGCACAATTGCATTTGAATTTGAATTTGAATTTGAATGGCGCACAATGCTGTGATATTTACAACGCCACTCAAAGCCACCCTGTATGGCTTTTCATCGCCATGTAACTATGCTCGCCTTTCACACATTACTCTGCATGACAGAGGCGTTCCATGGGTGTTGCTGTGGGTGTTCCCACACAACACCCACTGATTCTGAGACATTCCTAGATTTACAAGCCTGGAAATGTGTCATATTGTAATGCCTACCCAGGGGAGGTGTTAAAGTGGTACAACGAGGAGAAATATCTTTATTTCTCCTAGTGCTATGAGCTTTCTATGTGTGCTGTATTCTGCACCACACATAGAAAGAGGAAAATGCCATCAATTATTGTTTTTCTGCAGTAAGGTGTCCCTTCACGTACAAAAACGATCATCCCTGCCACGCAGGTCCCCTTATACCATGGTGCAAGGGTGCCTGGGTTGACACTAGGCAGCCAATAGTGCGCCAGCGCAGAGGAAAGCACAGGGATGCATCGTATTGCTGTAAATATGACGCATCCCTGCACTTTGCTAATGATGCAGCTCAGCATAGCAAGATGGCTAACAGTGCCCTGCTGCATCATTTTCTAGTAAATATGCCCTTACGTCTCTTCAACTCTATGTGCTAAATTAGATGAGATAGCACGGCCTACCTCAGTGGAGGTGATGGGGGTGAGGGTAGGTTCAGTACAACAAGTATCACAATCTCAATAAAGGTGTGAATGTGCTTCCAGGGTTTTGAGAACACAACACTTTAATAATATCGACAGGTGTGCGGAATTTATGTAATATGTTTTTGCTTAATTATGTGAAATTCTGCAAAGAATACGCAAGAGTATGCGAAACTAAGCCAAAGAAAGCTGGCATTTAGCACTTTACTTAAGTGTGAAATGTGTCCTTGCATCCATTTTGAATGTTAGGAAGCCTTTTCCATCAAAAGAATTACAAAAAGTGCCACAAACAACATCCACTTGAATTCTAGCCATCCGTATTGTGGCAAAATAGTACATTTCAGGAATTTTGCATAACATGCAAACATAAAATTCATGAACAGGCACTAGATTATTCTGGCACAGCAGTAATCACGCCGGCATAACATGAATATCACTCAGGCTTATTAATAATCTCATAACATATAAATTTCTTTACAGTACAAATGGGAAATGCATTAGTAGAAATTAAACAAAACACAACACATAAAATGATACTGTAATACAGTATAGCCCATTGTTATGCCCTCTATATACTGTTCAAGGTCTCAAAGTAACTGCTGCAATTGGTACAATGCTGTAAGCGCAAAAGCAACAGCACAACAATGCAGTTAAGGAAAATTTGGAAAGGTAAAAGAATGTTAAGAAAAATATACGATTCCGAACTGATCGCAGTCATTGATTCTCGGTAAAATGGGAGGCTGCAATTCTGTAATACTTTGATATAAGTTAACCACTACGGAGTAACCACTCCGTCATCAGCTGCGGTCGTGCTGTGCTGATGACAGAGCGGTTCCGTCACTGCCCGCTCAGCACGCCTACGCGGCGCGGATTCCGCACCTACGCTGGGCGTTCTATTAAGTGGGCGGGGCCGTGACGGAACCGCTCCGTCTTGAGCACAGCGCAACTGCGGCTAGTGACGGAGCGGTTCCGTCACCAGCATGCGCCCGCCGCTCAGCCGCCCTCCCCCCTTAGCACTGCGGCGGAATAGCCGCCGCAGTGAAGGGGTTAATAATCTTTAATGTTTGGGATGCTAGTGTTTGTAAACACATGAACACAAGCAAACACAAAGCAAATACATTGGTAGGAATAGGACAGTGTACATAGTAATATTCAAAGCCAAAGTCTGTGGCGTAGCAAGGGGGAGATCGATTCGCCGTGGGCTGCACGAGTTTTGGGGGTACCGGCAGCCCCCCCCCCCACTCTCACTGCGGGTGTTGCTTGGAGCTGTGCAGGAATCGCTAGCAGCCCCTCCCCCCACTCCTACATGCAGCCGCCGCAGTTGGCAAACGCATGGACCACCACGGGTGGCACAATGTCCAGCTACACCACTGGTCTGATGTATTGGAGCTCAGAAAGCACAATTGCTATATCGAGGAGGTAAGCCCACCTCCTAGTTTATGGTAATAGATTGTGGTGTTCCAAAATTGGTTTAACTCAATGGCCATGGGCCAAGGACAGTACAGGTCAGTAACTCCTCACTCAGGAGGTACCAACCTCAGTGTCAAAGGAGGGCAGACTACTGTCTGTCCCAAATACAGAGGCACCAAACTGATTACCCCAGCTCACATAGGTCTCTATACATCTAGGGGCATATTACCAACAACTAGCGATAATTATCGCTATGTTGGTTTAGCGGGAATATTTTTATCGCCAAGCTGCGGCTATTTTTATCGCTTAGGAACCTTGCTATTATCAAGGTTTATCTCCTAAGCGATAAAAATCGGCCAAAATGCATGAATATCGCTGAAAAGTCCGCGATATTCATGCATTACCGAGATAATGCTCTTAGCCATGTTATCTACCTACCATTGGATAACACGGCTAAGAACTGCTCAGGGGCAGGTGTTAGCTTTTGGAGATATTCGCGCTTAGCGCGAATATCTCCAAAAGTTGGTGATAGGAGATAGCGATGTTAGCGACTGTTTCCAGTCGTTAACATCTTGGCACGTCCACTTTGCATGTCATTAGTGATAAATATCACTGACATGCGAAGCGGGGCCCAAGATGGTCGCTATCTCTTACTAGCTGTCGCTAACTGGTGTTAGCGAAAGCTAGGTAATAGGGAGATAATTTTATCTCCGCTTTCTTGGCTTTTAAAGCCAAAAAAGCGGAGATAAACCCCCTTGATAGTATGCCCCCTAGTTTTTAGCTTGTGAGCAAACCAAGTGCTGGACCACCACCACAGCAGTAGGGCCAATTGAAGACCAACATACAAAGCGTTTGTGCAGAAAGACATGTTCTCACTTGGCAGAGTCAGCACCAAGCACACCTGCACTTGTAGCCATTGTTTTCTCGGCGGCCCATCTCCAGTCTCTAGAGAAGTGTAGAGATGGCTTCAAGAGGATGTGCTTGCACATTTAGGCTCTGACTCTGTGAGCTGGTTGGGGCTTCCATGCAAGCACGGTGAGCAGAAGGTGAAGTAAGCAGGGGACTTTTGAATTTTAACTAGCTAGGAGGAATAGGGCAGCGCACAGTTGCACATTCAGAACACTCCATACATGAAGGTGAACTAGAACAGCTTGCAGGGGACTGCTCTGGAGGGAATTCTTGTAGACATCAACCAGACAGAAATGGAACCAAAGAAACCGCAGAAGAAAGAAAA
Source organism: Lissotriton vulgaris (assembly GCF_964263255.1). NCBI lineage: Eukaryota > Metazoa > Chordata > Amphibia > Caudata > Salamandridae > Lissotriton > Lissotriton vulgaris. The sequence continues at coordinate 905,493,287 of NC_141699.1, forward strand.
GAGAAAGACATGAGGCCATCCCAGGATGATATTAAAAAAGAAAAATGGAAAGGATTGCCAAGGACTTTTAACCTTAGAAGGTGAGAGAGAAGAAGGGACCAGAAAGCAATGTTGCCTTAGATTCTTGTACAGTTCATGCCTCCATAACAATACTACAAAGTGCCTAAAGTCGAACAAGAGCCGTGAGTTCCACAAAGGGAGAATAGAGAGATGAGGATGAAAGAGCCATGTGGGCACAAAAAAATAGAGAGATCTTAGGTGACAGATATTTTCTAAATTATAATAATAAAATTATTCAAAAGTTGGGAAATAGTGAGACATTTTGCGATTTTTTGGAAACTGCATGCAAACCTTCTCAACAAACTCACAGGGTTCTTATAAGCCAGATGAACTAATTCTCTATGAAATTGCTTTAAGTTGGAGAAATCCAAAAATAGACAATCTAGGAGGGTTATTAGTCCCAGCAAAGAGGGTAATTTGTATCAGGAAGGAGGCTCCATTGAAAAAAAGGAGAACTAACAAGTGTACCCAAGGACTCTGATTGACAGTGTTCGGCTCTCCATTCTTCGCTTCACCCCACTCTTCACACACCCCACTATACAAACGGGCCTCTGCAATTCACTGCTATCCATCATGTCTCTATCTCTCTCTGTAAAAGATACACTGTGAATTTGGCTTTGTACCCAAAAGCAACCCTTTTGTGCACCTATTAGCTTCCTGACTTCCACAAATGAGAAGTCTCTCTGTGAATGCCTAAGCTCTGCCAGGTTGTTCATTTACGGTTCAAAAGGGAGTGGTGCTGGACAGAGCATCTGAACCAATCAACGCTCACACCCAGTCAACGGATCTGGGTTCAATCCATCACCGTTCTTTAGCCCACTCTGCCACCCCAGTTCAGACATGGCCATATGCAAATCAGTCTGACCCTGTGCCTCATGGGAACAGTCCAGCCCGAACTGCCAAGCCATGCCTTCCCTGGACTGGAAACAAGCTTCCTAGGACCGGTTTATGGCATTACAGCCGTCTTCAGCCCCGCTTGCTTGAATCCAGTGGCAAAATGAGCAAGGGACTAACGTCAGAGCATACTCTGCCACCTTATGGCGAACAAAGCGGTACAAAAGGGGGTGGTGCTGGTGATGGATCAAACACAGATCTGTTGACTGGGTGTGAGTGTTTGATTGGTTCAGATGCTCCGTCCATCATCACCCCCTTTTTTCCCGTATTGTGTCTTCCAGGCACAGCTAAGGGACATCTGAAACATTTACTGCAGCCTTAAAACTCATCCATCTTGGTTCAAGTATCCAGCTGTAAGGAATACTGGTCAGATGAAGTTAAGTTTTGACTTGGTCAGGAAACTTTGCTCATCAGCTTTAATTTCATCTTGCCTTAGACATAACTTATTTTCTCCTGGCACTGAACCAATCTTCTACAAAGAATGATGTTAAGAAGCAAACCTCCCAATCCTGAAGCATGCCACACTGACAGCACACCTAAACGCAAATCCAGCAATTCCACATCTCACTCCACAGCTCGATGTAGACTTTACCTTCTTTTGGCTTTGCTAGGCCTAAGGGAGCTTTTTGACATCTACTAAAATAAAACTGAGAAACCGAAAACTGTGGTTAAACCAGGGCTTAATTTGAGCTTGTGTTTTCTGGTGCTCTGCACCAGCACTTAATTGGTTTCCTGTGCTCAGCACCGGCATCTAATTGGCATCACCACCCTTAGGACGGCGCTGCCCATCTAATTGGGAGATGAGCAGAACAACGGTTGTTTATGAATACAATATACATAAAATACCTGCCTGCCCAGCCATCCCTTTAGCTTTGGGGACCTGGAATAATCTGAACTGTCGCACTTGGAGAGATGGTTTGTAGTTGTTTTAGTATTTCATTGGTAGTGATGATGGGGCACTGGGTGGTGCAATCTGCAGTGGCATCCTGGTCAGAGCCTTGGCACTTATTCTTTCACAAATTGAGCACTGGAACTGTTTACATAGTTACGGACTGGGAATCATTGTAGCAATTCCTCCTCGCAGAATGGCGTATATCAGATCATCGGCCATCTTTGTGCATTGCACTTTTCTTATTGGCCTCTCTTACAAGCCTTAGCCCTTTTATTCAGCTGCTGGCAGGTTTAAATGAGTCCTGTTCTCGGTTAGCTCTTTTTCCCTCTCAGGGCTAGGAGAGGTCTCGTAGAGACAGCCGACAATTCAATGTTTTCCCATTTATTGCACTGCCCTCTTGGGCCTTGCCGAGTGACCTTCCAGTCCTTTTTCGATATTGTCTAGCTATCTGAAGGCTCCTGGGAACAGGACATCCCAATCGGAGTTCAAAACACCATCAAGTCTTCTCGAGTACCCAGAGGCGCTCTGCTCTGCCTCAGTGGAGCCTGGTAAATATTCAGCTTAGGGAGTTGAGGAACTCAACACAAGCTAGAAGCCTGAACAACAAAATAGCTGCAAGAGCGTACTCAGAGATCTCTTGCCACGGTTACCAGCTCACTATTTACCACATAATGTGAACTGGCAGGGGGCTCTTAGCTATTCTGTGTTTTTTCTGCGAAGTACATTTTCTACCACATATTCTAACGGGGTTATGGCTGCTCTGCAAAGAAGAGAAATAGCTTCTTTTTGGGTAGTATACAAGCTGTGATAATTCGCCACTAATGCCACAGCCTATATTCTATGTAAGAGACAAAGGGCCTCATTTACAATTTATTTAAGCAGGGCAGTATCGCTAGTCACTGCACTACTCTGCCTTGCGTCAAAAGAAAAGGGCAGGAATGCACCGCATCTATGAAATACTGGTCAGTTGACTAGAGCATTCCTAATCGAGAAGGGAGTCAGGCAGGGGTGTGTACTTGCCCCCACTCTATTTTCCCTCTTTCTAAATGGCCTTATAGATGATTTGACCAGCGCAAAAAATATTGATGCCCCCAATCTAGCTGGCGGTAAATTCCCTGCACTAATGTTTGCGGACGACACCCTGCTGCTTTCAAAAACACCAATGGGGATGCAGCGGGTGTTAGACCAATTTACCGAATTCTGTAAGAAAAGGAATCTGGTGATTAACATAGATAAAACAAAGTACATGGTGTTTAACACCAGCACAATCAATTGCCCTCACCCGAAAATGGATGGACGACCCCTGGAAAGGGTAAATAACTTTGTCTACCTAGGTTTGACGCTGAACGACAAAATTGGGTGGGACACCCAAATGTCTAAGGCTAATTTAGGGCTTTCACAGTCCGCGGGGGGAATCTTAAGAGTGCAGAAAACTTGTGTGCATAAACTAGTGAGTGCACCGCTAGAAATATATAAAGTTCAAGCCAGATCTTCCACTCTCTACGGGGCGGAACTCTGGGGGGCACCGACCAGCAATTGAGATCGGTGTTACTGAGAATAACTTTATTAGACAGTTGCTTTCTCTACCAAAAAGCACACCGCTAATTCCACTAAGGCTGGATCTAAACCTGAGGCCAATTGCAGAAGCAATTGCCTCTCGCCCACTTCTCTATTGTCGAAGATTGTGGAGTGTCCCGGAGCTTGAGAGCTATAGAGAAGAACTGAAGACCGTGATGGCCTGTCAGGGTGTAGGCAGGATACAGTGGCTATCATTCATAAGGGGGCAGGCGACCAGGATTGGCATGGAGAACCTGTGGTCCAATCCGGAGGCCGCATGCCAAGCTACCTCAAGACAAACCCTGGCTGAGACCATAAAACACTATAATCTACAGGAAGCTCTCCAATCAGCCAGGCCCTCCAGTCTCACCGATAGTTTCTTAGAGCTTAAGAACGTTTACAGCTTTGAGAAGGAATTAGATATGATTGAACCGGTTCTAGCAAAGAAGCTGTATCTCCAGTTTAGATACGGCACACTGCCTCTGCACTCATACACAGACAAATGGAAAGAGGGTCCAGCTCGCCCCTGCCCAGGATGCGAAAACCCGAATGAGACCTTAATGCATGTAATCTTGTTCTGTCCTGCCTACTGTAACAGTAGAAAGAAATGGATTATACAGCTATGTGTGAACCTGGGAGTTAGGAATTATCTAGAGTTTTCTATGTGGTTAACAAGACGGATGTTTCAGAAGCAACAAAGCTTCCTGGTTTGTTGTTAGATAACTCCCCCAGGAAAACTTTGGGTTTCTACTGTATTTTAACTTTTTAATATGTTAATATATAACTTATTGTCTTAAATATCTTAACGGGACTCCGCCACTAAATGGAAACTTGTGGACTATGTATATGAACTGGGATGTAACATGTGTATTATTTTATTGCTTAAAATGTGTTTTTTTGTTGTTGTTGTACTTTTATGGTTCATAAACAAACCAAAATAAAGTTTAGAATGAATGAATGAAATACAGCGCATTCCTGTCTGCTTCCACTGTGCTGGCTCACAATTGGCTACCATGTGCCAATGCAGGCCCCCTTGCACCATGGTGTGACAAAAAAAGTGATGCACCGGCAGCACAACAGGCTTGTGAATGAGCCTCATCATTTCACTTGTAGAAAGAACTACCAAAGCTTGCAGTTTGGAAGATTGTTCTGCAAAGGCTATCTGACTATGTGAGAGTAGCCGGGTATGTCCTTTTCCCGCAAACATATTATGTTATGTAGTGCCTTTGGCATTTGTGCAGCATACTTTTTGCCATTGGTATGGCCTTGGAGCCCTCTGTGCAAGTTCACATGTTTTTAGGTCTCGCCTACGCAGATCACATGCGCTGCGTAGGAGAGACCTTTAGTAATCAATTCGCTTTTTGGCCCAAAAACGTGCACGCTTTGCATTGCTTTTAATGGCAATGCGTGCACATTTGACGATTCCCTTGCGGGAGCGAGCTTTGAAACCATCTGTTTGTAATTAACAGATTTAATTTAATTTAGAGGTTTTATATAGTGCTGGGTGGACCTAGAGATATCAGAGTGCTTTACATGATAGAGCTAGTTGGTTCCTGATCGCTCCCGCTAGGGAAACAGGCACATGCCCCCACCTCTCTCCCCACCCCCTGCTGCCTCCTCCTCTCCTCATTTTATGACCTTGGTGGCCATGCATGATGTTTACAAAATGTGCGCTCACCTGACTAAAGTTGGTTGGTTTCAGTTACAACAAAGGCAGCGACTCCATTTTAAGAAATCAGCCACATTGGCACGCACAATGGCAACTTCAACTGCAACGAGGCTCCGGCTTGTTTCCTACCCAGTTTTCCTCCCAGCCTCGCCTGGTGTCGTCGTCCACTGAGGCAGACGTCATCATGCCTGCTGTATTTTCTCTGCCAGTGCATGCTTGGGTGGGAGTAAAGGGACAGCAGCTGGCACCCGTGGTCTGTAATGAGTGTCAACCTACATTCCCTCGCCCCGTTTTCTTCTTCTTTGCTCTGGGTAAGACATTACTCGTGCTCAGGTGCACACGGCACCACGCAGCTCCAAGGGATTTCAAACCAGGATCAGGGCTCAGGTGTGTATCATGCGGGTTTATTTCCACAATCCTTGGCCCTAGATAGCCCTCAAAGCTGTTCAGCAATCAAAATAAGACATCTTTGTTTAGAGATCTTCTCTATGATGTTAGTGCATACATGCTAACATTTTAAAACCTAAAAGTGGTAGAATTTGAAATATAAATCAGGAAAATGTATTTTAGCCTTTGACTTATATTGTAGCAAAGGCGATTTTAGGTGGGTGGTGGCATAAATAAAGACATTTAAGATTCAAAAATCGCGAGTCTCCCACATTAATCTGTTCTGTTGGCATGCATGTTAGTATGCATTTAGGGTAAATGAAACGTTACAGGATAACTGATCACAGACAATTTCAATATTATGTCAGCATTATTTATATAGTACGTTTCCCCCATTAATGGCACTTTAGCGCTTTGGAAAATTCCATTAGGTGCTAGATTCTGGGTGATAGGAGCCACGGTAATTCATTGTGATTGTGACTGGTCAGGGAAATTATCCAATGTGCAGTTTATTAAATGCTTCTGTTGGTTGTGGCAAGTAATAAAAGGAGGAAACCTCACTCTGTCACACGCAGACAAAAAGATCTGTGAAAATCTGAACAGACCAGAACTTCAGTCAACTCTTGATGAAGCATCAGTTCTGGGGCAGAAACTCTGTCCTTTCCCCCATGCACAATTCCCTCATACACTCTCCACATTCACTCACAGTCACACTATATCTCTTCAGGGTCTTGGATGCCTCTGCAACCTCATGTGCCCACTCTATACTCTAAAACCCTACCCTAGCAGCCTCTTCACACAACACTGCTAGCCTAACAAGTTCACCCCAAAAGAGCCTGAGAACCGCACAAAGGAGCATTGCCCCTCTCCAAAGAATCACAGTTCCTTGCACCAATCCCCACCATCTGCCAAACTATACACCGAGCCACTCACCGTTAGCCTTCCCATTTCCTCTTAAGACTCTTACTCAATTTGGAAAGAGACACTTACAATCAGTAAACAATGCTGTATAATCCGTCTATATTAACAAGGATTTCCTTTCTAGAAGTTATGTGAAATGCTTTTTTTAGCACAATATGTGCCTTCATGTCCATCTTTGAAGCAAAGATAACGTTTGTGCCAAAAAAAGTGCAAACTCAAGTATGGAGTGAACAACAGCCGATTGCATTCGTGCAATACGGTTTTTACCAGAACAAAGTCTAACTCTTAATAACATGACATGGCATAATTTAATCTCAGGAATTTCAAATACATTTGTAACACTGTGGAATATAAATTCTGAGAGCCTCGTTATAATCATGTACTTTACAGGTTTGGTTTTCAAGACAAGGGATCTGTGTCTGACGAATTCAGGGGCATATTATCAACAACTAGCGATATTTATCGCTAAATAGGCTTAGCGAATTTTTGTTTATCGCCGCGTATCGCCGGATTTTATCACACAGATAACGTGCTATTAGCAACGCTTATCTCCAAAGCAATAAAATATCCGGCGATAGCGGCAAAATGCTTGAATATCGCTGGAAATTCAGCAATATTCAGGCATTATCGCTAATAAGGACTTAGCCTGAATATCCACCTCCCATTGGATATACAGGCTAAGAAGGGGTCTGAGCAGGCATTAGGATTTGGCGATATTCGCGCTTAGCACAAATATTTTAATCGCTATGCCTGATAATAGGCAAAAGCGATGTTACGACTGCTTTCAGGTGCTAACAGCTTGGGTACGCCCACTTTGCATGTCATTAACGATAAATATCGCTGACATGCAAAGCGGGCACCAAACCACTCGCTATCATCTAAAAGCTGTCGCTAACTTATGTTAGTGACAGCTTGCTAATAGGGCAATGAAATTATCGCCGCTTTGCGGCCAAAAACGGCCGCAAAAGTGGCGATAATTTCATTTCGCCTGCCTAGGTAATATGACTCTCAGTCTGTTTTATACTGCCTTGATGAAGCTCTGGGGTATATTGTTAGGCGGAGTCAAACATGTGTTGCCTGTTCTTCCAAACACCTCTCTTGAGTTAGTCCCGACCCCCCCCATGAGTTAGGCCACACCACCACCAATGAGGTTGTGTGCCATACCTTAAAGACATTGGTAAAGCAATAGCTCTGGCAAAACACTTATAAGGTCCCAGAGGCGGGCTCAATTGGCTATGCCAATGCTTGTTCTCCTAGTTTTCTAATTTCTTTCAGGTATTGGATAAAGGTTGTTCTCAGATAGGTGACTTTCTTTTGCTCACTGAGCAGTGGTATGGTTTTGTGTCTAAACATTTTAACAACTGTTGTTATTATGTCATGTTATGCTACGTTATGATATTTAACTTTTTTGTTTTATACTTTGGTCTTCTGTCCTTCACCAAAATCCTCAGTTTTCTCATTGATCCCACTCAGTTCTTCAATAACCATATAATAAAAAAGGCTGGAGGTGAGATGGCCGCTGACAGGTCGTAGCGCTCAGTCGCTATTCCTCCTCCTCCCTCTCCAACCTAAGATGACGAACAGAAAAGGATGCTGTGGATCCCTGTTGACCTAGATCATCTAGCGGTTGGAAAGCAAAAGGATCTTGGAGCTGTACAGTTCTTAGTACATTCGATAGCTTCTCTAACCTCAATCATCAAACGCGGTCTTACAAGGATTACCGCACTGATTTCCTGATCGAGAGCAGAGCATAAAATGCCTCCACGCGTCTCAAGGCAGGCAAAGGAGCACAAGGAGTCGGGGAACACTAAAGAAAATATCAGCGATGGTAACAAAGGCATGCCTGTCATGAGTACCGCACAGGGTGTGCCAGGGACGGCTCGGAGGGCTTTGCAGAAGACTTCAAAGCCTGGGAATCAGCGGGGGAGCACAAGCGATGGCTCGGCAGCTGTAATTGCACAGAATGTCATGATGCGGAGACCCCTAATGGAAGGATTTAAGTCTAAAGACAGTTTAATACGCAAACCTACCGTAACTGAAGCTTTCGCTGTCAAACTCCCGGAGATCACAGACGCTGACACAGGGAAGGGGAAAGCTGGGAGCGGTGCCGTCCTCGAGGATGCCAGAGGCCCGTTTGCCAAGTAACCCCAGGATGCAGCGGCTCAAGCTCCACCCGGCAGTGCTCAGAGGAGCGAGAATGCAGGCTCTGATGTCCCTGGCCAAGGGAATGACAGAGGGAGACAGAAGGAGCACTATGATAGTAATGGAGATCCGGCACCATTTCCTGCGGGCAGTAAGCCCAAACTAACTGCTCATACCTTGGCGGTAGCCGATCTGGGTACACCATACAAAACTATGAGTACATGGGGAAGCAATCCTCTGTTGGCATGCTTGATGATGTGAATGTCCAACAACAACAAGGGGCTCAGGACAGAGTGGGAGCGGGCTCACCTGAGGGGGACTGCTTTTTTTCTTTAAATGAGGACTCGGAGTGTGTAGTATCAAGTGAAGGGAGCTCAGTGGATGACATAGATTTGGGGAGCAGTTTGCCCGCTGGGGAGAGCACCCAGAAGAAACGGAGATCCAAAATAAGAGCTAATTCGCCCAGGAGCCCCTCGCATACCGCTAATAAGCTGATCTGGGATTACTCATCTACCTCGCAATTGTATCAGGATGGTATTAACCCATTCAGCGAAGGCAGGGAGCATGCATCTAATACTCCCCCCCAGCCTCAGCCTGCCTCACTTGAGCTGCTGTTTAGTACATTAAAGAAGATGCAGGGCGAAGCAAGGACGGAGAGCTGCAGGGCTAGACGAGCAACAAAAAAGATACAAAGCTCTCTAAGGAAAATGAACAAATTGTATGAAGAGCTGGCAGATAGAGTGGCGCAGGTGGAGGAAAAGACAGGAAGGCTAGAGCACGATGTTGGCAGATGGCTGACCTTCAAACAAGCACAAGAAAAGATGGCTGAGGATGTCCAGTGGAAGTTGGAGAATTTTGAGAACCGGCAGCAACGGAACAGCATAAGACTGCTGGGGGTGGCTGAGGGGGTGGAAGGGCAGGATGCCAGGTTATTTGTTGTCAACCTACTGAAGGGTGCCTTCCCTGAGTCACAATCCTGGCAGTGGGAGAATAAAGTACAGAGAGCACACCCATTCCCCCTGACACTGAGGAAAGGGTACGGGGGGCTCAGGAGGCCAGGCCCAGGGCAATTCTGGTTTACGTGGGTAATTACCTGCTTAGGCAAGAAATCATTGACAAAGCGAAGCCTGAGTCTAAGCCTTCTGTCATGCCACTGTTTAGAGAAGATGGAGGCTAAGGCAGTTAATAGCTCCCTTCCAGGCCCTAGGGTCAGAGGCATACTTACTATATCCTGCCAGGCTCAAGGTGATTACAAAGGGGCAGGTTAAAATGTTCTTCTCAGAGGCTAAAGCGCAACACTATAAGAAAGAATTGACGGTGCAGAAGAGCGGATGAAAAAAAGCTTTAAAACGTAGGATAAAGCAGAGGGTATGGACGAAGGGGTCTTGGCCCATGCAGGTGGGGTTGGTTTTTTTTTTGTTGCTCTAAGCCGGATTTTTCTCTACGGTCCTTCTTTATTTTTCCTTGGTCACGTTGCCAGGCAACTTGGGGTAAAAAGCATGAAAATGTAAATAGTAATGTGAGATCTAATCATCGGGGGTTCTCCCAAGGAGGTTGTGATTGGCTTGGGGAGGGAGGAGGATGCGACGGCTGCAATCTAAGTGGTCACTCATAGGTCATGACTGACCTATTTGCCTGTAAAGGGGGTGGGGTGGTGTCGGGGGGAGGGTTGGTGGGCGGGAAGGAAGGGGTGGGGGGCTGGGAGGGAGGCAGGCATAGGGGGCACACACAGCACATACAGCACAGCCTAGCACATTTTTCAAGTTCTTTTAACCGCATGCGCGCTAGCGGGTTTTCCCGCTACGCGCTGAAATTTGAAAATCGCGGGTTACGTGACAAAGCCAGCTCGTCATGCGCGCAGCGCAGGTAACACCCATGACGAGCTGGCTTTGTCACCAGCATAGAAGGGGTTAATGAGCTGGCAGGAAAGATTGGACAGCTTTACGATGTATTCTAATGAGTATACGGATTGCGACAATTAATGTTTGTGGGCTCAATGATTGTGCCAAAAGGCAGCGAGTGTGCCGCACTTCTTAGGTCTATGAGATTAGCTCTTGTTTGTGTACATTAGACACTTATATAAGGGTTAAAGGGATATCTCCTGGAGCAGTTGGGTTTCTCGCTGCTTGCATATATTAGGAAAGGTTCAAAGACTCGGGGAATGGCTGTATTAGCTAAGGGAAGGGATACAATAGTTAAAAGAAAGAGTGAGGACCAATGGGGCAGATGTATTCTCCTTGAATGTACAATCAAAGGTGAACTATTCACTATAGTCTCAATATATGGTTCAACGGAAGATGACCCAGAAATATTTGAGTGTTTGGATTCCGAATTAGCTTTATGTCCAGAATCTATTATTTGTTGCGGGGACTTCAATATCGATGGATTGACAGGTTTGGGAACGGAGGCGGGGCAGGTATACACTGGCCGTAAAAAAAAGACTTGCAGCGCAATTGTTAATCTGGCGCACTATAATTCATTAACAGATCTTTGGGCTTGGCTGAATCCTGCAAGCACCGGTAGTACATTTTATTCAGCACCACACAAGATCATTGTGAGATTGGATTACTTTTTTGTGTCTAATTCTTTAACAACAAGAGCTCAGATTGAGAAACACCAATGGATAATCTCTGATCATAACCCTCTAATAATAACTATTAAGCTTGGGACGGTCGTCAACTGGGAAAACAATTGGACTTTTGAGAGGGCATTGCTAAGGGATGAGGAATATACTAAACATATGAATGAATGGATTAGAGTATTCTGGGAGATCAACAGAGGAAGCATCCCCTCCGGTATTGCATGGGACGCATTTAAAGCAGGGGCACGTGGAGAGACTTTAAGCTATACATTATATAAGCAAAAAAAGGAAAAGAGAAGAGTGGAAAACTGATTAAAACTTTGGCAGAGGTAGAGGAGGAACTGAAAGTAGCAATACAGCAGAAGGCGCCCTTGGAGCAAATTCTTTTTGAAATTATAGTTGGTAAAGCCGAAGCAATCAAGAGCATTGCAAGGAAAGCAGCAGTCAATTTCTTGGTTAAGAAGGAAAGGTGTCACAAATTCAGCGAGCGGGTAGGGCATATTTTAGGAATACGTACGAGGCAGGATATGTCGGCTGGGGAAATAAAGGAGATTATAGATGATAGAGGAGACGTAGTTACGGACTCCGGGGCAATACGGGAGGTTTTTAGACTTTTTTACGCAAGATTATATAATTAAGATCAGATAAGTAACGTAGCGGCCACCCAATCAATCAATCAATCAGGAGTTTGTTAAAGCGCAACTACTCACCCGTAAGGGTCTCAAGGCACTAGGGGTGGGGGGGTGCAGGTTCCATTCCATCAAGGAGGGGGTCTGTCAAAGAGCCAGGTTTTGAGGATTCTTGCGAAGATGGGGAGCGATGTTGTCTGTATGAGATGGAGCGGAAGGGCGTTTCATGCATTGGCCGCGAGGAAAGAGAAGGAGCGGCCTCCCGATCTGGTCTTTCTGGTGCGGAGGACCTCGGCGTAGGTGAGCTGGTATCTAAGAGATACTTTAACTCCGGCTCTCCCTGAAGTGGAGAAGGCGGCTCTTGATCTCCCTATCACTATTGACGAGATGTGTGTGGCACTGAATAATCTCCCCTCTGGTAAGGCGCCAGATTCTGGCCGAGTTTTATAAAGTCTGCCAGGGGGTTTTAAGTAGGGATATGCGGGAAACAATGGTACAAGCGCAACAGGGAGTTTCCATACCAGGCTCCTGGGGGGTGCAATATAGTAGTAGTTCTGAAAAAGGGCAAGCCACCCTTAGAACCAGGCCTATAACTCTAATGTACACTGATGCAAAGATCTTTTCTAATACCCTCGCTATGAGATTATGTAGGGTGATCGAGGAGCTGGTCAGCCCCACACAGCATGGCTTCATACCAGGGACAGGCACTACACAACATCTAAGACAAGTGTTTACCCTTCTTGATGCAGCAGAGATCTCAGGGGACCCTATGGCCGTTTTGTTACTTGATGCGGAAAAGGCATTTGATAGGGTCGCCTGGGACTGCCTCTGGAAGGTCATGAGGTGGAGTGGTATAGGGGTTGGGTATATAAAAGCTATACAGGCTCTCTACAGGGATCATACAGCCCGATTGAAAATTAATAAAGGGTACACTGCCTCACTGCAGATTAAGCGAGGGACTCGACAAGGGTGCCCATCCTCACTGCTTCTTTTTGCTTTATATATGGATCCACTGCTACATAGATTGGAAAACAATAATAGGATTACCCCCTTAATAATGCACGGGCAGGTATTCAAGACGTTTGCCTATGCAGATGATGTGGCGATTGTCACCTCAGCCCCAGTTAAAACTATCGAAGAGGTGGAGACAGAAGCTCAGATATTTGGGCAGGTTTCGGGGTACCTGCTCAATAGGGCTAAAACTCAGATTATTAAAAATACTAGTGCGGTCTGTGAGGATAACCGGATGGTTAGCTCTGCCATTTACTTAGGGGGTTAGTATCTCGGCAGATCTGGACAACTCAGTAGACCGGAACATCGAGCCATTGCTTGCCAAAGTGAAACACGATCTGGAGAGGATACACAACCTTCACTTATCATTTGTGGGCTGTACAAATGTGATAAAGATGACCATCCTACCTAAATTTCTTTATTTGTTTAGGGCAATTCCACTTTTCTTTGAGGCTAAATGATTTTTGACACTAGAACAAATATTGAACAGATTCATATGGGCACATGGCAAAACAAGGAGGGCATTCCGGTATATGACTCTTCCCAGGGATAGAGGGGGATGGGGGGTCCCGGATTTTTTTATGTATTACTGGGCGGCGGCACTTCAGTACATGCAGGGGTTGCTAGGTGGAATGGAAAGGGGTCCTAATGTCAGATCTAGAACCACCAATGTGTATGCGACGGTCCTGGGGGCAGAAGCTGGGAATTGTTTTCCCAATTGCACAGATTTGTAAAAGAACAAGTTTCAAGGCGCTGCATGCAGATTATAAAATATGGGCAGCCTTCTCGAAAAAGTTTGCCCTTGGAAGATCTAACAGATATACCCGCATGTTTAAGAACACATCCCTTCCAGGGGAGATATTTGCGGACTAAGTCATGGCTGATTGGGAGAGGCAGGGAATGATGAAATTTGGTGACATGAAGGGTCTTAGCGGGGTACTTTAGTTCACTGAACTACAGGCCTTTTATGGCATTGATAGGAGGAGCTACTTGCAGGTACGGAGTTTTATCTCCGATAAACAGGGTGGGCCATCAGGGTTTAGTAATAATAACCTTCTGGACGTCATTGAAAGGGGGGGCGATTGCACCATTTGCAGATTTTATTCAGAACTCGCCACAACAAGGCCCGATGATTTAGGGAAATTTGGCACAATGAGAAATTAGGTATCGGGCAGGATTATTTTCATTGGATCTGGGACGGACAATACTATGCTCAGCTGGACTGCCGGCCCAGCATTATAAGACAATATATTCCCTTTATCATACACCTACAAGGATAGCTCAGTGGGGAGGCACCACAGGTATCTCTTGCCCCCACTGCAATTCTTTGCAGGCAGACATAATTCATATATTTGCTACTTGTCCGCAGATGCACACACTCCATAGAGCCATTGAATCTTTTCTTGGCAGGTCTTTGGATATAAAAATCACCTTATCACCAGTTTGGATCACACTCATGATCAACCCAGACTCTGTTCAGGCGGCCCACGGGCAATTCTTATTTATGGCCATGTCTGTCCTACGTATGTGTATTGCAAAGGCATGGTTAGACAAGGCGCCCCTACACTGCATCAGTGGCTAGATAGGTTGCTTGCTATCTTCAATCTAGAAAAGGGTATCTATGCAAGAAAAGGAAAAAATAGCAGACTTCTTGGGAAGCGAATTTTGGAACCCATCCAGCGGTGGAAAGAGGGTCTTAAAAATACACAATAGGCGGGAAGTAAGAAGTGTATGTTGTGATGGTTACATTTACGGAAAATGTTTACAATGTATCGTAATCATGGTTATTTCTTGCTGTGCTGTAAAACAAAATCTTAATAAAAGTATTTTTTTTTTAAAACAGATAATGAAAAAGCATAAGCAGCAGTTTACAGTGTGTGTTATTGCACAGAATCAAACTACTCCTCCCTTTATACTCCCTCCTGTCCACAGTGCAGGCAATCTTCTTAGCACACATTGACAGACTTTCATCACTCGTGCCTGGGAATTCTCACTTGACACCAATCAAGGTGTCACCAATCTTGCTGCAGTTCGGCTAATCACCAAAGAAACTTTGAGCCCTTTTTTGAACGAACTGTGTTTGCTCCTTCTCCCTGACCCTTCAAAGTTTGTTCTGCGCTCTACAAGCTACTCACTTCATGTAAATCTTGCTAGCTGTCCTTTGAACTAAAAGATCCTGATTCATGAAAATTAATCAAAAATACAGGTGGAGATTTACTCCACTGCCTGAACATATTTTATTTTTATTTTCTATTCACCAGCTCTCTCAGTAGTAAGCCTAGAACACTGCTCCAGGCGCACGTTTCCAGGTTTGCCACTGGGAATTTCAGATGGGATCAGTGCTTAATTTGGGCCAGTGATTGGTGGTGGAGGGCACTGGCACTTATTTTTGGGGACTGGCACTTATATTTTCCTTTATATATTTACAAGTGCAAGAGAGGGAAAACACACAGATCGGAAAGACGGAGGAAGAGAAATACATCATAAACGGCACAAAGCAGGAACCTGCAAGAGCGAGAAAAAGGGGCCTGGAGGGCCAGGTAGTGGATTAAAGACCACTGGCCTTGCTAATCGGCATACTGACGTTTAATCGCACCAGTTGCTGGCTTTTAAGCTAAGCTTCAGGCACCAGCACTATTTTTTTCACAACCTAAGCACTGGTTTGCATGTCCGCAGGCTGTTATTCCCATTGTGCAGAGTTCTCCATAGCAGAGAAGTCCACACAGGTGGGAATAAAGCCCCCTGTGCAAGTGCATTTTTCCATGGAGAATTTTTTTTTCTGTGATGAAAGTCCTTCCTCCTGAACCACAGTTAATCCTTGAAGGGGAGTTGCACATGCCCTTGGCTGGAGTACATTTCCAACCATACCCCAGGTGTAAATGTCCTGAAACCTCCATGTTTTCGACTGTTCCCAAACTTCCAGGGCAAGCAATGCTCCAGAACGCTTATTTCCTGCCCTTGTGCGGGATTTACTGGCAGGCACGTGAAATGAAAATTCAGTATAAAACTTACGATTACCACCATTGTGAATGGTGCTTGAAGTGTCTGACCAAAACACACATGCACACTTAGGGGCATATTATCAAGGCGGGCGATAAGAGATTATCACCGCTTTAGCTTTAACAGCAGTTAGCGACAGCTTGTAGGCGATAGCGAGCGGTTTAGGGTCCGCTTTGCATGTCAGCAATATTTATCCCTAATGACATGCAAAGTGGGCGTACCCAACCTGTTAGCGACTGAAAGCAGTCGCTAACATCGCAATTGCCTATTAACAACGCAGGCGTTGTGATGGTAATATTTGCGCTAAGCGCGAATATTTCCAAAACCTAACACCTGCTCAGACCAGTTCTTAGCCTGTATATCCAATGGGAGGTGGATATTCAGGCTAAGTCCCTGTTAGCGATAATGCCTGAATATTGCTGGATTTACAGCGTTATTCACACATTTCGCCACTATCGCCGGAAATTGCGATTCTCCTATTAACATGACCAGAGAATCGCAATTTCCGGAATTCCGCAATTTCATAATCTCTGCGATAAAATCCGGCGATGCTCAGCGATTAAAATAATGTCGCTAAGCCTATTTAGCAATAAATATCGCTAGTTGTTGATAATATGCCCCTTAGTTTCTCCTGCCCGGCTGCATTCAGAAACTGATCTGTGTAGGAAAGTTCTGGAGTCTATGTGGCTCCACAAATTTCCAACCACCCAACGTTCTCCCAGGTCTCCCAATAAAAATGATACTAAACTCACGTGGGTGGGTCTAGTACCTGTGACAGGCAAGGACCCAAAACGTATTGAGGCAACATCAAAATTACCAATCACAAAACAACCCGGTTTTGCAAGGGATGTCACCTGGGTTTTTGCCCCTGGGCTCAGTGGCCATCTTGGGAAACTACCAAACCCACACATTTCTAAATACTAGACACCCAGGGGAGTCCAGCGAGGGATGCTTGTGTGGATCCCTCAAAGTTGTCCTACCCAGAATGCCCTGTAAACCTCAAATTTAGTTGAAAAGATCACCTTTTTCTCAAATTTCCATGTGGGAAAGTTCTGGAATCTACGTGGATCCACATATTTCCAACCACCCAACGTTACCCCAGGTCACTCGATAAAAATGATGCCTCACTCGTGTGGGTGGGTCAAGTACCCGCGACAGGCAAGGGCCCAAAACATATTGAGGAGACATCTGAATTACCTATCACATAACATCCTGTATTTGCAAGAGGGGGTCACTGGGTTTTTGGCCCCGGACTTGGAGACCATCTTGCGAAACTACCAAATCCACAAATTTCTGAAAAGTAGACACCCGGGGGAGTCCAGCGAGGTATGGCTTGCATATATCCCCCAACGTTTTCCTACCCAGAATGCCCTGCAAACATCAAATTTAGCTGAAAAAAACATGTGTTCCACATATTTTTGGGCGGAATCACCATACCGGCACAAATGTCCTACCCCACAGCGTTCCCCTCAGCCTCCTAAGTAAAATGATACCTCACTTGTGTGGGTGGGGCAAGGGTTTTTGACTGGAAAGCACAACATTTTTAAAAAAAATACATTTTTAGACAATTCTGCATTGGACACCTCCAGAAGAATCCACAAACCCTAGGTACCTCTAGAATCCCCAAAATATTGGAAGAAAAGGACGCAAATTTGGCGTGGATACCTTATGTGGTCAAAAAGTTACCGGGGCCTAAGCGCGAACTACCCCAAATAGCCAAAAAAAGGCTTAGCATGGGGGGGGAGCGAGAGGGGTTAAAAGTCAATGCCTGAAAAATATCTACACATCACAATAAATAAATTAACAGTTTGCGAAACTAACAGTTCTGAAAGGGGTTTATACGTTTCTTGGTGATTCCTTATTTTTCAGAAAAATGATTTGTATATATATATATATATATATATATATATATCGAAGACAGTCCTGTCCGCTATTAATGCGGACTTCAGCAGGCGCAGACCTCTTTTTCCCACAACAATTCAAAGTCTCAGTAAGACGCCATCAAACCAAAATCGTGTCAGCAGTGGAAAGCATTTATTTTGCAATCATGGAGCAAGTGCTCTTCTTGACGCGTTTCGCTCTGCAGACGGAGCTTGGTCACATGATATATATATATACTCACTGGAAAAGCCCTGATTGGCCTTTCAAAAGTGACTGATTTCCTTAGAGCAGTTACTTTATTACGGCTGTTTATTTCCAGGGTTTAAAACCAGAACATATTGCCTTGAACCTTGGCCCCTCCACTTGCCCATTTGATTGAGTGATACTGAGTGAGTTGCTTTTTCTCCAAGTGCAGTGGTTCCAATATCAGTAAATTCGAAAGCGCCTAAACATGATTTCATTGACATGGAGCGCTGTTAAAGAAAAAAACATGTTTGCATGGTGTGTGAATATTCCAGGAATCATTCAATAAAATTGCTTCCTGTTGTAGAAACTTGGTAGCGGGTATGAATGTCCTGCCAAACACTTGTGCAAGGTATCAATTCATTGAATTTGGATCGTATCTAGTAACAGGTTCCTTTTTTCAGAGTGCAGACTTACTTATTTACGTATTTGTAGTCGTCCTGTGAGACCCGCCTTCAACTGCTGGTTCTTGATGATCAGAGCAGGCCGATGATAGATGGACAGATGGAGGCAGCACAGGGGAGATGCATTGCATAGAATATTGTTGCAGACAATTGCAGGTTCATTGAGAAATCCCTTAGCGATTTTGTTCATGACTCAAACCTGGTTTGAGAGCCCCCCAATACGAAACCCTTCTGAATTTACATACAGATTCCTACCTCAGTGAGATTTCCCACCTGACTAACCGCTGAATTGGCCCCATGAGACCTGGGATTGTGTTCGTCAGCAGTGGCTTTCAGGCGTGCTGCTTTGGCACGCGATCCGTACATACAGCTCATGAATAAGCACTTTGTGTGTATAAATATATGTGTGTGTGTAGATAGATAGATAGATAGATAGATAGATAGATAGATAGATAGATAGATAGATAGATAGATAGATTATTGCCATTGTAAATAAATGTGGCCCATAAACCCAAGTTATTAGAAGAAACTGTACAAATAAAGGCACATTGACACATTTATTACTACAGTGAAAAGGTAAAATTCCAGTTTGTTACCACAATATAACAACACTGACTGAGAAAAGCAGAGTGTACTACCTGATTGCAGATAGCAATTTCTGTGCAAAAGGAAATGTCTTCCTCCTAGTTAGGAAGCTTTCTCAATGTGGACTTTCCTTACTTTAGAAATATAATCCCTTCAACTCTGTGTTTGGTTAAATGTATTTAGTTAAAAAAATACATGAACAGATGCCATTATATAAACTAACATGCACATGCAGCGTATACTATGCTATATATATTACTATTGTTGAAGGAAGGCAGGCACATTATGAGTCACTCGAGCCCCTCCCCACAACACTCAACAGTAGCAATAAATAACCTTTTACACTCTTCATATTTGTGTATAGATACATATAAACATACATATAAGCTAAACTATGAACTCAATTAGACAATTAAAAGAAGGAACCACTGAGGAGCACTTCTGGACATAGTCAGAGGTATGAGCAGGTCCAATGGAATTATGTGACTGTTTGACTGGACTGACTTTTGCACAATTATACATTTACCACATTTGCCACGTAATCCATCATCTGCTGCATAATCTGCAGATTTAAACAAGAAAAACATTGTTTCTAGCTCAAACGGCTCAAATGTTACCAAAAATAAAGCAACAAGGGTTACAGCATGGTGGAAGGTCCTGTGCAAACCTAGCATGGTCACCAGTTACTTATTGCTAAATGTGGGTATTAAATCAGTACTAATTGTGTGTGAAACACTCTTTCTTCTTTCAGCACCTCTCTTGCCTCTTTCTGCATTTCTGTTGCTTCTTTCTGCAACCTTCATGCCTCATTCACACAACTCTTCCCTCTTTCTGTACCCTTCTTCCCTCTTTCTACACTACTATTGTTTCTTTCTTTATCCCTCTTGCCTCCTTCTTCACCCCACTTTCCCCTTACTACATCTCTGTTGCTTCTTTATGCACTTCTCTTACTTGTTTCTGCCCCTCTCTTGCGTCTTTCTGCACCTCTGTTGCATCATTTTGTGCCTCTCTTCTTTCTTTCTGCACCCCTTCTGCCTCTTGTTGTACATCTCTTGCCTCTTTGTACACCTCTTCTACCTTTTTTGTACCACTCTTGCTTTTTTTTCACCTCTGTTGGTTCTTTTTGCACTGCTCTTGCTTCTTTCTCTACCTCACCTGCCTCTTTCTGCACTTCTCTTTCTCCTTTGTACACATCTGTTGCTTCTTTCAGCAATTCTTTTGCCTCTTTCTGTACTTCTCTTCCTTCTTTCTGCACCCCTCCTGCCTCTTTCTGTACCTCTCTTGCCTCTTTGTGCACCTCTCCTACTGCTTTCTGCACTCCTCTTGCCTCTTTTTGCACCTCAGTTGGTTCATTCTGCCCTGCTCTTGCTTCTTTCTGCACCCCTTTTACCTCTTTCTGTACTCCTCTTTCTCTTTCTGCACCTCTCTTGCCTCTTTTTTCAACCCTGTTCCTTCTTTGTGCACCATTCCTACCTGCTTCTGCACTTTTCTTGCCTCTTTCTGTACCTCTGTTGGTTCTTTCTGCACTTCTCTTGCTCTTTCTGTACCCTTTACACCTCGTTCAGCACCTCTGTTGCTTCTTTCTGCAATTCTATTTCTTCTTTCTGTATCCCACCTGCCTCTTTCTGTAGCTCTCTTGCCTCTTTGTGCACTTCTCCTACATTTTCTGCATCCCTCTTGCCTCTTTTTGCACCTCTGTTGTTTCTTTCTGCACTTCTCTTAGTTCTTTCTACACCTCTGTTGCTTCTTTCAGCAATTTTCATGCTTGTTTCTGCACTTCTCTTGCTTGTTTTTGCACCTCTCTTGCATGTTTCTGCACCTCTGTTGCCTCTTTCTGTACCTCACTTGCTACTTTTTGCACCCCTCCTGCCTCTTTCTGTACTTCTCTTGCTTCTTTCTACACCTCACTTGCCTCTTTCTCCTCTTTCTGCTCCTCTCTTGCCTATTTGTGCACTTCTCTTGCAGGTTTCTGCACTTCCCTTAGCTCTTTCTGAACCTCTATTGCCTATTGCTGCACCTATCTTGTCTCTTTCTGTACTTCTGTTGCTTCTTTCCATAATTCACTTGCTTCTTTCTGTACCCTTCTTCCCTTTTTTGCATCCCTCTTGCCTCTTTCTGCTGTTCTCTTGCCATTTTCTGCACTTCGCTTGCCTCTTTCTGTACCTCACATGCCTCTTTCAGCAGTTCTCGTGCTTCTTTCCACACCTCTATTGCTTCTTTCAGCAATTCTCTGGCCTCTTTCTGCACTTCCTTAGCTTGTTTCTGTACCTCTCTTGTGCCTTTATGTACCTGTCACTTCTTTCTACACCTCACTTGTTTCTTTATGCACTCCTCTTGCCACCTTCAGCACCTCTGTTGCTTCTTTCTGCATTTCTCTTCCTTCTTTCTGTACCCCTCCTGACTCTTTCTGTACCTCTCTTTGTGCACCGCTTCTACCTTTTTCTCTACCACTCTTGCTTCTTTTGACACCTCTGTTGGTTCTTTCTGCACTGTACTTGCTTTTTCCTGTACCTCACTTGCCTCTGTACTTCTACTGCTTCTTTGTACATCTCTGTTGCTTCTTTCAGCAATTCTCTTACCTTTTTCTGCACTTCTCTTACTTCTTTTTGCACCCCTTCTGCCTCTTTCTAAACCTCTCTTGACTCTTTGTGCACCTCTTCTACCTCTTTCTACACCCCTCTTCCCTCTTTTTGCACCTCTTTTGGTTCTTTCTGCACTGCTCTTGGCTCTATCTGTACCTCACTTGCCTCTTTCTGCACTTCTCTTGGTTCTTTCTACACCTCTGTTGCTTCTTTCAGCAATTCACTAGCTTCTTTCTGCACTTCTCTTGCTTGATTTTGCACCTCTCTTGCGTCTTTCTGCACCTCTGTTGTCTCTTTCTGCACCGCATTTGCTTATTTCTGCACCCCTCCTGCCTCTTCTTGCGCCTCTGTTGGTTCTTTCGACACTGCCTTTGCTTCTTTCTGCACCTCACTTGCCTGTTTTTGCACTTCGCTTGGTTCTTTCTACACATCTGTTGCTTCTTTCAGCAATTCTCTTGCCTCTTTCTGTACTTCTCTTTTTTTTTTGTCCTCATTGTACAACAAATTAAAGTAAGGAGTTTTCAGGGTCCTTTCTCTTTATCCGACCTTTATGTTCGCTGCCATGATTATGGGTCTAGGGCAACACCTCTCGGGGTTTTCGGAGAAAAGGAGCCCCTTACTTCCATATACTTTAAGAGAAGGTTTCTTTTCCGGTGGGGGTGAGCTAGCCATTTTGGCTACTCTTTCAGGCCTTCATTTTATATGGCGTTGCTCACACGTAATCATTGGACTTAGTGACTAAAAAAGAACTGATATATGCTATTACTTATGATTACAGTGTCAAACCCTTGTGCTTCGGTAAAATTAACCCTTGTGAAAATTTTCCCAAATCTCCCAGAATTTATACCTCTTAGAAAATGGTTTCTTTTTTTATCCAAATTATAAACTTTTAAAACTGAAGATAGCCAATCCTCGTGAAGTGGGGGGAATGGGTTTATCCATTTTACACAAACCTCTCTCCTTGCCCAGAGTCAAAACATTAAGTTTTCTTGAGCTTTTGTTAGTTTCCCTGATACATTTAAGCCCATCACTCCAAAGATAACTAAATCGGTACTTACAGTTAGCTGTCTTCCCATTACCTCTTCTAGAGTCTTACCCACATCCTTCCAGAAACCATTGAGACAGGGGCACTGCCGGAACATATGCAGGTCGTCGGCCTTCTGTAATCCACATTTTGGACAACTCTTCACTGTGGACCCGTTGAATTTAGATAATCTTTTCGGTGTCCAGTACGCTCTATGGGTGGTAAATAAGTGATTTCTTTTTAGCGCAGCAGAAGTTACAATCGACCAGCATTTGCTCCATTGATACTTGCCATATACTATTTGTAGCCAACGTCAGCAGGTCTTTCCCCCATGTTCTCTCTGGAATCCTGAAGTCTTCCTCCCCTACTGGGATTAGGGCCCAATACCAGTAGGATATTTCTTTCTTAAAAGGTTCCTTTTCCAGCATCTTTACTTCTAGAGAGAGGTTTCCTTTTCTGTTTTATTTTAGTGACTTTGCCCAACTTAAAAGTTGATAGTATTTGAATTTTGATAACAAGGAGTTCGTACTTTCCGATAATATTTCCCAATCCAGTACTTTGTTCTGAAACAAAAGTTGCCCCCACTCCATTATTCCTGCAGATTTTAGAGGTACCGCAAGGCTATCTTTGAGGCATTCTGGTGTACTCGGTGAATCCCAAACCGGGGCCTTGTCACTATAAAGAGGAATATCCAAGGTGGATCTTATGCAATACCACAACTTAGTGGCTGATTTCAAAATCTTCAGTTTTACTTTTTTAAAGTATTTCGGGTGGCCGAATTTGAATAAAAAATGGCTAGTATTATTTGTCATTTTCTGTAGAAACATTGGGTAGTTTTCATATGAACCCAACAACGTCCTGCTAGATTTGAATTGAAAGGCTCTGCAATATTCTAGGAGGTCCGTGCTAGCCAGCCCTCCCTGTTCTTTCTTTCTCCTTATTTTGCACCAGGCGATTCTTGGTCTTTTTGAAGACCAAATAAATCTCGAGAGATCTCCCTGAATTTTCTTTATAGTTTCCCTTTTAAAAACCAATGGAATAGCACTAAAGACAAAAGTACGTTTCGGCAGAATTGTCATTTTCACAATGTTTGATTTACCCAGGAGCGTTAAAGGTAGACCACTCCAAACTTTCAACAACCTTTTCACCTCAACCTCTATTCTGTGAATGTTAATTTGGGTTACTTTATCAAGGTCCTTAACGAGGTCAATACCCAAGTATCGTATTTTATCCTTACAATAGGGGCTCATAAATTCCTTGTTCCCGGTTATAATTTCGGTTTTAGCCTGATTTATCTGATAGCCCGAGATTTTCCCAAAATTAATTAAGGTCTCTTCTATTACATTTAGGGCCTCCTTTAAATCGCAGGTGAAGATCATAAGATCATCAGCATAGAGAGCCACTTTTTTATGCCAGCCTTGATACTGGAAGGGGGAGATTAAAGGTTGGTTCCTAAGGCATTCTGCCACCAGCACGATGTAAAAATGAAAGAGCAACGGGGAGAGAGGACACCCCTGACGAGTTCTTCTTTTTATCTGAATATTCTCAGTTAGATTACCATTAATTAGTATTTTTGCCTTAGGAGAGTTATAAATATTTTCCACCATGTTCAATATATTTTCCCCTAGATCAAATTTCTTTAGTACCTCACTTAGGTAGGTCCAGTTCACTCTATCGAACGCTTTAGCCGCATCAATTGTAATTATCGATAGAGGTAACCTCTCGCTAATGGCAATGTCAATTGCTCCGATCAACTCATGAGTAAGCTCTTGAAGGTGTCTTCCTGCCACGAAGCCCTTTTGATTGGAGTTTATCAAAGCCCCTTCAATACTCCCTATTCTTTTCGCCATGATTTGAGTGAAGAACTTATAATCACAGTTTAAAATAGATATTGGGCGGTAATACTAGCCTTTTTTAGGATTTTTGCCTGGTTTTAGAAGAATGGAGATTGTTGCATCATTCCATGACTCTGGGAGTTTACCATTCTCCAAAAAGATTCTATTGAAAAGGGCCATTAAGGGGGGGACCAGTGTATCTTTTAATTTTATATAAATCTCGTTTAGGAGGGCGTCTGGACCTGCAGCCTTACCTCTTTTTAAATTTTTTATAACGCTATCTACCTCGTGAGTTGTTATTTCTGCATTCAACTTTTCTTTCTCTTCCAACGACAGACTAGGGATACTTTGTGCGTCTAGGAAGTTTTTTATTTCCTCGATTGTAGGGTTACAATCCTCCGTATAAAGGTCTGCAAAGAAGGTGATAAATTCCTGTTTTATTACAGCCTCCCCGGATCCATTTTGTGATATATTACTTGGGTCTATGCTGCCAATTTTATTTCTAGCTCGATCTGTTTTGGTTTTCCAGGCTAGCATTTTTCCACAGCCTTCCCCATATTCATAATGGGCCAGTTTACTACACTCCCATTTCTCTCTGATTCGGTCCTCTAATATTTCTGATAGAATTTCTTTTTGCTTTAACCTTTCATTTTCTAGTTCCTGCCCCCTGGAAGAAGATCTATCCGCAAATATCTTCCGGTCAAGTGTTTTGATGTTACCTTCCAGCTTCTGAATCTTCTTTTTAAGACCCCTAGATTTATATATTGCTAAGCCAAAGATCTTCCCCCTTATCACCACCTTGTATGCGTCCCATACTATTTGAGATGAAACGCCCTCGTTATTATTCTCAAAATATAGGTCTGTCTCTTGTGTGAGTTAGTCAATAATTTGGGTCCAAAAGGATTGTACGATCCATCGTCCATCTTGGTATCGCTATGTCATCCTATAGTTGTATTGTGATTTGAACGGCCGAGTGATCTGAGAGGTGGGCTGGGAGGTGTACCACTTTTTGTGTTTTCTGTAATAGCCCTTGGTCTATTAGGAAATAATCAATCCTAGATTGTATTCCTAGTTTCTTATTTTTAAAGGTATAATTACCTTGCTTATCTCCCTTCTCTTTCCAGATGTCAATTAAGCTTAAGTTCCTTTTATACACTCCTAACCATTCTCTCATCTTTGGCAGACTAGCCTGCTTCCCTCTAGGATACCGGTCCACTTTCGGGTCTAGAATAATATTAAAATCTCCACCTATGATCATTGGAAATGTAGCCGAGATCAATTGGGAGTATAAGGATTGAAGTGGGGTTGGATTCACTATGTTTGTACCATAATAGCCTACCACCGTAAAGACATCGCTAAGTATACTAGCCTTGGCTATTGCCCACATTCCCTTTGGATCAGATTCGGCTGTTAATACTCTTGCTTTCAAGGATTTTTTAAAAGAATGGCTATTCCTTTAATGACACACTCTTGGTTAGTGCATATATAAGAATCAACCCAGTATAGCGTTTTCATTATTTCCTCCCATTCTTTTTTAATAGGTGTGTTTCTTGTAGGATTATTATTTCGCTATCAATTGATTTCAGGTACTCAAATATCCTCCTTCGCCTGCTCTTAGTTCTTAGCCCATTAACATTCCAGGAAGTTATTTTTATGTGTTTGAGATTCTTTTTCATCTCTTCCTGACTTTTTGCCTGCCTTCCCAATTCTTTTGCCAGGGCCTGATTACCCCCTTCATTTTATATCTTACATTTTGCTGAGGATAATTTTTGATTTTTTTCCCCTAACTTGCTCCCATCTCCCGTGCATTTCCCCCCCCCCCTTTTTTCCCTTTTTTTCCAATATATAAGTTGAACCAAATGGGTTGAGTGAACGAGGAAAGAAAAAAAGAGAAAAACACAGGAAGACACCCTCTCTCCTTAGAGAAGCCTCCCTTTCCTTCTTTGGGCCTTACTTCTAGCCCACTTTGAGCTCTGTGCCTATTTATAAGTGTGTTCTGAGAGTATTCTGCTGCTTTCTTCAATAAACAAATTATTTTTGTGCCTGTGCCTGAGTCAGTGACTGTATATGGATCTGGTCACGCATTTGGTCTAAGAACGTTTCAACTTCCTTGGGGTCTTTGATGTTGTACATCTTGTTCCTCCACGTGATCCTAAGGGAGGCTGGGAATTTCAACTGGACAGTTGCCCCGAGAGACTTCAATTCAGACATCTTCTGCCCCAGCTCCCATTGCCTATCCTGTGTTACCTTTGCAACGTCCAAGCGGATTTTAAAGGACCAGTCATCTTTACTATATGACCCACTTTTCAGGGCCTCACTTAAAATTCTCTCTTTAAGAGTATAAGTTCTAAAGTTTATTAGAATCTTCCTTGGGTTTTTTTCTCTCCTTCGGTTTTCCAAAGGGGTCCCAATGTACCCGTTGAATATCGTCTTCCAGCCCGAGAGTTTTACTCCAAGGAAAAAGCTCCTCCAAAAGTGAAATTATGAATTTCTTTATTTCTGAGCCTTCTCGCTCTTCTGGAACATTAAGATGTCTAAGATTACATCTTCTGGACTGATTTACAAAACTTCTAACTTTTCGTCGATGCTTTTGTCTTTTGCCTTTAAGGTTCTGATCTCCTTTTGAGTTATTTCTACTTTTCTACTTAGACCATCAACTTCTACTTCCACCGAAGAGACTCTCTCACTTAAGGCATTTAATTTGGTGTCTAGCAATTCACATTTTTCATGAATCTTATTTTCATTCCCCTCTGATATTTCAAACCTAGACCTAATCTCGTCTAGCATCTTTTCGAAAAAGACGTCTGTACTGCTTCGAGGATTGTCTTGAAATATAGTTGGGTTTTTAGGTAGGTTTTTAGATGGACTATTAGATAAAATTCTAGCAGGACTCTGGACCGGACTCAGAGCCTGACGGGGGACCGGACTTTGGATTGGGGCTTGACTTTGAACCGGGGTCTGAAAACGATCCTCAGTCTGGTCTACTAACTCCCCTGCTGAAACATCTGCTGAAACATCTACTAAGCCATCTGGCAGGACAGGAGATATAGATTTTTCTATTCCCGGCTTAGGGTTGATCAGTTTTTCCGGCTCTTGGTTTACCTCTCGGCTTTGAGCCCGTTCTTGTACCTTAAAGTACGACCTTAATGATGGAGTGATTTTTACTTTGGGAGCTCTACCCCCTTTGCCTAATTCGCCTAATTCCAAATTATCCCCTAGCGGTCCTTTTTTGTAACTTGGTTTATTTGCTTGCAATTTCAGGGCCTTTCGGGAGATTCTGTTGGTGATTCGTGGAATAACTGGCTGTTTCACCACCGGGGGTAGGCTTGACTTAAGGAAGTGCCTGTTCCTTAAGCAATACGAGGATCTCCCCCTCACGTCAAAGCCTGCACCTGCCCCTCTCTCAATAACGGGGGGTTCTGCACTGGTAGTCTGATCTGCTATCAAAACCTTCCCCCCTTCCTCCTGGGAGTGGAGTGTGTCTAACTATGACTCTTTTTTTTATTTTGGTTAATAAGCACCTTAAGTATAGTGGGATTGCTTGAGCTTCCTGTTACACTTTCTGTTACACTTTCTACTTTCTCTATATTTACTTTTGTCCCCTCCACCTTTGCTACAGAAAGCCTGCTTACCCGATTCATGTGCTGGTTCTGCCAAAAATGGGGTTCCTCTTGTACATTGACTGGTGAGAGTTTTGAATCCAGCTCCTTCAGTGAATCCGGTGTCCGCTCTTGGATTTGACAAGAGCCATAAATAATCTGGGGGCCCAATTTACCTATATACCCTTTAGGGCCTTTAGAGCCAGCCAGCAAAACAGAGCCGTCCGATGTAGAAACTCCACCACCTTTCTCCCGAAAAAACACCAAAATCTGTCTCACTGCTCTCCTGCTGTTTCTATGCGCCAGAGACGTCGCCTCCCACCAGCCGGAGCAAGCCTGGAATGCAGAGCCGCAGATGGACGAACCTCGCAGAGCTGACTGCAATCCGTTTCCGGGCTGCTCTGCATCGACAGACCCACAAGCTGAGGAGGAAATGGAGACGGAGTCGGAGTCAACAAAATAAACCACCATGCCGTCAAACCCATCAAACCCGTCAGACCCACTATTTTCGCCGCCGCTACAGGTATGAAAGGAACATTTTAACAAAGATTAGTGAGTCTATGCTGATGTTAATGACGATTTGTAGCCTCCTTAGCGAGACTTTGGAATGGCGTTTTGGTGTAGTGATGGCAACGCGAGGACGGACCTATCCCCGCACCTTGAATCAGGAAAGCAAACACTCAGAGCGGTTCGGCAGGTTGAAAGTCTACCCGTGAAAGCGGTGTGTTACTTCTTCAAAATTACTGACACCATTGCACTCTCATTCTCAGGCAGCAGCACCTTTCCCTCTCAGAGTAGTTTTAGCTGCATTGAGCCGCGCTCCTAGTTCAGTGGCACGGAGCTCCCGACCGGACTCATCGACCGGCCGCCATCTTCTCCCTTTCTGTACTTCACTTACTTGTTTCTGTACTTTCCTTGCTTCTTTCTACGCCTCTATTGCTTCTTTCTGCTCCTCTCTTGCATCTTTGTGCATTTCTCTTGCCTGTTTCTGCACTTCCCTTGCCTGTTTCTGAACCTATCTTGCCTCTTTCTGCACCTCTCTGCCTTTTTCTGCACTTCTCTTGCTTCTTTCTGTACCTCTTATGCTTATTTCTGCAGCCTTCATCCCGTTTTTGAATCCCTTTTGCCTCTTTCTGCTGTTCTCTTGACATTTTCTGCACCTCTCCTGCCTCTTTCTGCACCTCACTTGTCTTTTTCTGCACACCTCTGTTGCTTCTTTGCTAGTTTCTGCACCTGTCTTGTGTCTTTATGCACCTCTGTTGCCTCTGTCTACACCTCACTTGCCTCTTTCTGCACCCCGTTTGCTTCTTTCTGCACCCCTCTATTTTCTTTCTGTACCTCTCTTGCTTCTTTCTGCACCCCAGTTTCCTCTTTCTGCAACTTTCCTGCTTGTTTCTGCACCCCTCATGCCTCGTTCTGTACCTCTGTTGGTTCTTTCTGCACTTCCCTTGCCTCTTTCTGTACTTCCCTTGCTTCTTTTTGCACCTATCTTGCCTGTTTTGGCACGTTTGTTGCTTCTTTATGCCCTTCTCTTGCCTCTTTATGGACCTCTGACTTAGAGGTAGTTTTAATACCCCTGCCCTTTTATGTAATAGGGCCTTACAGGGGAGGTCATGCCTATAAAAGGGGTACCGCAACCCATAGTGTACCCTAGTGTAAGTTGGTGATTTCACTGTGTTTGAAGTGTTTTTCACCATAGCACTGGCTCCGGGCCTGGTTAGTCAGAGTCAGTTACCACCAGTACCAGTCAGGAAAAAGTTGGCACAGGATGACATTGCAGCAAGGCCTCTTTCAGAACCTCTGTTGGTTCTTTCCGCATATCTCTTGCTTCTTTCTGCACCTTTCTTTGTCTTTCTGGACTTCTGTTGTCTCTTTCTGTATTTCTCTTACTTCTGTTTGTGTTTTTCTTCCTCTTTCTGCACATGTCCTTACTCTGTTGGCATAGTTAGAAATTAGCATTTAAAAAGCCTTTGAAATTCACTGAAAAAAACATAGGTTTCAGTGACGTATTAGTTAGAAATTAGCATTTAAAAAACTTAGAAATTCACTGAAAAAAAACATAGGTTTGAGGGACATTATAGTTAGAAATTAGCATTAAAAAAACCTTTGAAATTCACAAAAAAACATAGGTTTCAGGGACATTATAGTTAGAAATGAACATTTAAAAAAACCTTTGAAATTCATTGAAAAAAACATAGGTTTCAGGGATATTATAGTTAGAAATTAGCATTTAAAAAAACCTTAGAAATTCACTGTAAAAACCACATGTTTCAGGGACGTTATAGTTAGTTGAACATTTTACTCGTACAAATCCAGAGAAATTCGGCTGCTATAGTTAGTTGTCACGAATGATGTAATATGTGACGTCAACAACAGTGCATTGCGAGGGCGCAAGTTATAGTTAGCTCAACTAACTATAATGGCCGAATTTCTCTGGTTTTGTACGAGTGAAATGTCCAATTAACTATAACATCCCGGAAACCTGTGTTTTTTTCAGTGAATTTCTACAATTTATTAAATGCTAATTTCGAACTATAACGTCCCTGAAACCTATGTTTATTTCAATGAATACACACACACACATATACATAATAATACATTGATTCTTGGAACATTTCACAAGTTAATGCAGCTTTCATTATAATTTCATCAGGAATTTCATTTTCCTGGATATCATTTTCAAAAGTCAACAGATGAATCTCAATCTGATCTAATGCTTCCACAAAAGCATCATCCAAGGTTTCATCAAGAAAATCACACCTGATATCTCCAACATTAATTTCTTCCACTTCAATAACATTGCTCATAAAAGCAATGTTCAAAGCTATGTTCATCTTTTCTACCACAGTGTTAGTATTTTCAAAATCGTCTTCCATATTGTTTTCTGGATTTTCCATTGTAAATTTGTTAAGCTGACATAATTCTACAAAAACATGAACACTTTATTTTATCTGTTTTTCCTAATACAGAACACAACACTAGCTTTATCAACTAATTTGCCCTTTAATAAATATTATATAAATACCATTCGCAACTACTTTATAACATTATATAATTATAATTATTTATATGAACATGCAGTTTTAAAATTTCGTAAATTACCAAACCAGACACTCCTTATCACTATCTGAAAAAAAACAGGCTGTTATTATAAAATACAGTAGCAAAAAAAGTACAATATCTCTATTCACCTTACCTGGTCCAAACTAGTACATGTGTTGTAGTGAAATGCAAAGAATACTGGAGCACTCAGTATATTTATCTTTGAAGAATTTCTAATCTATATAAAAGATACAAACTATCTTTGTATCATTGACATCATACATAACGGAAAAAATTAAAGAACAATCATTTAATAACCTACCCCACTCAATCTCCATTCCTTATCTATAATTTAGTCTAACGCTACAATTACCTACTCCTTGGTCTTTCAAACTAGCCTCTCCTCCAGTGTTTATCTGCAACCTTTGTGCTTTCTCTTCAGGAATATCTCTGAAGCAATTCAAAACGGGTCTGAACTCCGGAACGTCGTAGGTGCGCAGTCGTTAGGGAGCGTGCGCCTCACCAAGGATTCCACACAGGTGTGTGGTAAATGACTAGACCGTCACTGCGTCTTTCCTCGACACGGCCATATTTGAATTCCTCTGTTGCACTGAAGCACTTCCAGTCTATTTCCTTGCAGATTCTTCATCTCTCCTGCGCCAGCTAGGGTTTAGATAAGTCATTATTGTGTCCACTGATTAATTACAGGTTCTGACAGGTACACTCACTATATAATTTTTTTAAATGTCTTTGTTTTGTTGCTTCAGCTCGGTTGAAGCACATTCCATCGACCATTTTCAACAGTTCTTTGTACTTACCTTAACCATAATAAATATTAAAAAAATTATATATTATAAAATTACCATCTGTGGAAGGCACAAAAAAATACAGTTACAATATATCTTTTACAATACAAAATCATTTGTAAACTATGACATTTGCCTTTTTTGCTGTTCTCAGTATATATTGAATTTCACTAAAAACAGTGACTTCAACACTACTCATCACAAAACAGCGGGCAAAAAAAAGACAATCAATAAGATTATCTTAAAAATAAACATTCAACATTCTCAATAACAATCTAAGAAATAGAAATAAAACATATCTTAAATGTTTTTTTCTAGGAGCAATTTCTTACGTAAATACGACACATCTCAAACAATCATAAAATAACAAAGCATTATGATTCATTTCCATACACTGTAAATAATGTTACTTACAAATATATGCTGATAAAATATATACAACAAAAACTTGTTATTGCTTTCACATACTTTTCCGCACGACCAAATAGTATGCGTCAAATTCTTACTTTGCAAACTGTCCAATAGTAATCCTGAGCATCTGCCTCCCAGCCTTCTGATCCAAAACCACCTAAATCAATTCCTCTGTCCGCCAGTCTTCATCCCTCAACCTGACGCTATTCAACATCTACATGGCCACCCTCACACAAAAAGCCCCATCACAATTTAACAATATCTCCTACGCCAACAACACCCAGCTCATCCTCTTTCTCACTAAAAAGTGACATACCACCAAAAGCAACCTCCGCGACACAATGAAGGACGTCACCAACTACATAAAGAGCAGCTCTCTAAACATGAACTCAAACAAAATGAAGATACTCATCCTCAGACCCACCCCCTCAGCCTTGGATGACTCCTGCTAGCTAACTACACTGTGGAAAGTACCACCACCTACCAACCATGTCCGCAACCTAGGATTCATCCTCCACTCCTCCCTCTCCATGTGTAAGCAAATCTACACCATCTCCTCGTACTGCTATAACACACTCCACATACTCCGCAACATTTACAAGTGGATCCTAACCAAAAAAAGAGGAACAGTGACACAGGCCCTCGTCAGCAGCAGACTACACTGTGACAAAACACTCTACACAGCAATTCCAGCCAAACACCTGCAACAACTACACCAAATCCAAAACACCTCCACCTGAGTGATCATCAATGTCCCCTGCTGCAGACACATCACCCACCACCTGATACAACTACACTGCCTCAATATCAACAAGACGATCACCTTCAAGCTCCTCACCCTCACTTACAAAATACTCTACAACACCAGACTAATCTACCTTAACAGAAATAATCCAGAAAGGCCACATTTTGATCTTAAAATTTTGGATTTAAAAATATTAGGTAAGAATTTGGTAACTCTTTAGGCAAAAGTTGCTTAAAAACAAATTGACTATCATCACAATGTATCCAACCTTTCAGACATCTTAAATAAACAGTGTAATGTCCAGATGTTGTAGAAAGTCCATCATGAAAAATAATTGCAACAGCTACAAAAGTTCTTCCTGATATTGAAACCTGACCAGCTACAACATTTTTAATTAAAGTTTCCAATTTTTTTCCCTCACCTCTACAACATTGCAGTATTAAAATTACATACTGTCCATATCTTTGTATAAATTATGTTGATGAAATTTCTAATTTACATTGGCTACACTCCATGTTTTGGCTTGCTCCTCTAATTAGATTGTTAAAAGACACTGATTCACAGTCAGGTAAAGTCACAAATATGAATCTTTCAGTGTCTATGTTAGTGCTACATGTAAACAAACAATTTTCACAGTCATGTTGCCATTTATAAGAAAGGCCAAAAAGGTTTTCAATATCTATACCTTCATCTTCCAGTACAGCAAGCTTAAACATTAAAAATTCCTGACAATCTTGCTGAATATTTGGCAAAAATTGACTAGAACCAGAACATATGTCCAAAACATTTTGAATATCAGAAAGACTTTGTATTTTAATTTCATCATTACTACATTTCTCATAAACAAAATACAACAATGAACAGAATCTTTTGTCCCGATTTTCAACAATTTGCTGTTGCAAATTTTTAAGAACAAAAACAACATTAACAACTACATTAGCATAGCAGTTGACCCCACAACTATTTTCAAACCGATTACCAACATTCTCTTCAACACTGTCCTTTTTCTTTTGCTTGCAGGCGCAGATATTCTTAAATCTTCTTTTTCTACCTACCGCACGCTTTTCAAATACTGGATATTGACCTAATTTAGGCACATATTCTCTTCTTAACCTATTGTACCCTTTCACACAATTTACATCTGCACTAACCTTTGTCTCATCAAAATCAATCAAGTACAATCCAGATAAAGTTCTGACTCGAGACAAAGCAACATATGCCATACCCTCTTTAAACACAGTACTTCCAATATTTACTAAAGCACTAACTACACTTAAACCTTGAGATTTATGAATTTTCACTGCATATGCCAAAGAAACAGGAAACTGTTTACTGCGAACATACAAATCTTTTACAAGCAAAAACTGAGCTGAACAACGGCTAAATTGTTGTACTTCTTCATTTTGATCAAATTTGATTTTCAAAAATTCATCTCGATTTAGGTAATTAACGAAATCAACAACTTTACCCATTGCTCCTTTTACTAAACCTTTTTCCACATTCAAATTACGTCGTAAAATTACCCTACAGTTTACACATGCAAATACAGTTTACACATGCATACAAATTCTTTTCTAAACCAGCAGTTTTACTTATCGATTTCTCTAAAGAATTCAATTTACTCTTCAACTTTTCACTCAAAATAATAATGATTCCTTCATGTTCTATTTTATCAATAGCTTCCAATTTTAAAATGTCTTCATTTTCCAACTTCAACATTTCTTCATTGAAATTAGAACATTCACGTAGTGTTGGCATTAAGCAGATTGCAGATTTATTTTCTGCAATTGTCATGTATATTTTCTCTGGTACAATATTTTCATTTGGAAACAAATTGGAAAGTAATCGTCTCTGTAAAGCTTGTTTGCCATGTGCAGTCATTTTTCCAATTCCTATATCTTGAAGAATAGTTCCATAATCAACATCATTTGCTTGTCGCATATTTCTAATAAGTTCCCTATACTTAAAATATGATCAAATGTTTACATTTCCAATACTCCCCAAAGACTTTCTAGTATCTTCATGCAGCAGTGTTTTAAACACTGGTTGTCCATTTACAGGAGTAAGTTGTAGAAGATCTCCAAAAACTATGACGTGCTTTCCTCCAAATAATACGTCATACTCTGTTTTAAGAATTTGCTGCATTCTTAAATGCACAAAAGCAAACATTAAGTTTGATACCATGCTTACCTCATCAATAATAAGAAGTTTTATTTTCCTCAAAACTCTTGAAACTTCAAAACAAGCTTCTCCAGATAGCTTGTGGTATTCTAATTTGTTTTTGTGCTCTACTGGTAGCATTAATAAACAATGTAAAGTAATTCCTTTAATATTGTGGGCTGCTAGTCCAGTTGGAGCAGTGACAACACAAGGCAAATGCGACTCAGTTGTTTTGTGTAGAAAACCTCTGATTACTTTAATTAAAAAACTTTTGCCTGTTCCAGCTTGTCCACTCACGAACATTCGGATAGGTTCAAATGATGAGCAAGAGCACTCTTTCTTCTCATGAAGTAATCCATGGTCAATCTGTTCTCTCACTTGCTCATATATTTCTTTCTGTTCAAGATTTAGTTGTTCTTCTAAATTTCCTAAGTTTCTAACATCTTCTTGGCCTTGATACATTGCTGGTTCCACCTATTCCATACCAGTTGCTGCTTCATTTTGAACAATTGGTTCTCCTAGTGGGTCCTGACTCAACGGAGCAGATGTTTGACTCTCTTGAGAGCTGTCTCTAGCAATCTCTGCTTCAATTGTAGCTTCTTGCTCAATTTTGTCATTCAACATTTTCACATAAATAGCAAAAACAGCACATTGTATAGTATCTTTAGTTGCATTGAAAGAATCTTCATAGCTCTCGAAATCTCCAAGTAATTCCAATTCTGAACGCCATGGCTTGAAAAGTTGCAAAAGAGCTAAATAGTAAAATCCCTTTTTGTCAGATGTTTCGCAACTCAGTTTACGGTGATTAATCAAATGTCTTTTTCTTTGTTTCACCAGACATCCTTCGGAACCAATCACGGCATATATACCATTATTGATGTTTTCTGTAATATTCCTTTTAAAAATATAGTTTTGCAGCACTTCATAAAGACAAATGTTCTCAAGATGATGACTTCTATTTGGATAATATGTGTCCAACATATTTGTTTTCACAATATCTGTACTTTCTGGCTCTTTTTCAGCTATATATTCAATTTCTTGTACAGATTTAAGAACTCGGTTACGTGTTGCAGCAAGACCTAGACTTACCCAAATAATTCTCCTTGATTTGTAGTATAGACTTGCAGATGATAAGCGATCCGAGCATTCATACGCTCTAATTTCTCGATGAGATAACATCTTCAAACTGTAAGTATATAATTTCTTACTTAGACTCTTCTCGTGGGAAATCTCTTCGCACATTTCCTTCAATTCCGTCTTTTCTGATTTTGTTATGTACGATGTTAAATATCTCCCGTGATCCTTTGCGGACCCGGAAGCTCACGTTCGGCGATGTGGACGCGGTATCCAAACAACTAATGCCACCACTTAGAGCTCCGTGCCTCGACCCTTGCAGGCGGGAGCATCTGACTTCAGTACACGGAAGCCTGAGCCCACAAGAGAGAGCCAGGCAGTCCTTTCAACAGTGGGACAATCAAAACACATTAAAAATTGTTTGTACGTCGGGGGAAATTTATACCACATGCGCTCTGAATAAAGAGAGACTATGGTCCTGATGAGAACTCCCTAACAACGCGAGTTTAAAACGCGTAGACTGTCAAAAGCCGAAAGGATAGAACAAGTTAAAGAAAATAGAAAAATAATAGGCTGTTCTGATAAAAGCAAAAAATATTGATGGCTTTGCTGTGTTTAGTAGAATTCCAGCGTTTTATTGCACTTATAAATCTATGTTGTCTGTGGTTGTATGAGAGGGGTATGACTGAATGTTTGAATGATTTTTTTTAAAATGTATATAATGTCTTGCTGAATTGTTGTTTGAACTAATGTAATTGTTGTGTACATAAAGTCTCAAAAAATGAAAAATTTGATAAACAAAAGAAACTAAACTCAAGAGCAAAAAAAGCATTGAGTCAAATAAAAATGACTGAAATCAGATATGAGTACAAAGCATATTGTTTAATTAAGATGTTTTGATAAAGGATTTTGCATAATTGATTATCAGCATTGGCACCTGTTTATGTTTACTAGTTACATATTGAGCAACAGCAATGGAATTGTCTGCAACATATTGAATATCCATGTTAGCATTCCACATGGACAAAATCACTGGGTTATAGTCATTTATGTCTTTTGACTCTTCATTTCTTCTTAAGTTGTAGGTATTTTTTGGAGACTTTCTTGTGATAGTATGTCGCAAAGATGACATAAAACTGTTCACTCTTCCTTTCGATATTACTGGACATGGAAATGCAAAACGACATTTGGTGTACAATTTGTCCTTAGATTTGTACTTTCGACGACAGTATTTCCCACAACGATGGCTTTGGAATCGTAAGGCTTGTTGTCTTAAGTCTTATCTTGTGTACTTTTGGGTATATCACATGTAGCATATTCTTCAATAAAAGACAACATAGTATCATCTGACTTGTACCAAATTTGGGAGCATCTTGGATCCATATTAGCATGTGTATGTGAGGAGCACCTCTTGCTTGATACTCCTTTCCTCCAAAAGAAGTCTAAAACCTCTCCAAGAGGAGGATTTTTTTTATTGGTGATAAAAGACAACATAGCTTCAAATCTATGATTGAAATACCTGCATTCATTAACTGGATCCAAAGAGCACAATTCTCCAGGTGTCTTGTATTCAATATTTAGTATATTTCAATTTGCCTCTCGAAGAAATTGAAGTAAATCATCCCAAGCATATTCAGCACAGCTTAGAGTAAGAAACCATGTAGGAGTTCCTAAGTTCCTTAGCATATATTTGAGTTCTCCATGACGACGGTACCAGTACTCATTAGTACCACACTGACACGCCATGAGATTAAGTAGCTGAGATTCCAAAACATTTTCTTTCTGCAGTACTTTATCCATAAATTCCTTTGCCGAAACATTTTGCAGATGTACACCTGTTTTCAATATATGGTTTACTGCATAAGAAAGTCCAGACCAATCACTCTCAAACAAAAGATGAAACAAATACGGAATACCTCATCGAAATCTTGGATCTTCTGCATATAATCTTGATGTCCGGTATTTAGATGCAGGAATCTGCACAGGTCGGTCATCATATTGTCCTCCTTTTCCTGTGGAAAACAATTGAGGGAAACAACGAACTTCCAAGCTGTTTTCCCATACACTAATGGGACTTCCTTTTGCTTGTTTCATTTGGAATAACTCTATAGTTTTCCCATCACTTCTTTAGAATGCAGTGGATGAGCACTGTATTGTTCGTAGATTTTTTCAGTTCCTGGACAC